>NC_048289.1:25127039-25479539 GCF_009762535.1 Notolabrus celidotus
AAAAGCCCCCACGACTTTAAGGTTTCTATCTCACAGATCTTCTTGAGTCAAAATCACAAAGAAAGACAAGCAATATTAAGACACAAGCAGATGCAGCGTAAAAAGCACAGACAAAGTCTTATTAGTCCACAAAGCTCTCACTGGTCAGCTCCTGAGTATATTTTTGGCTTGCTCACATATTATAACCTGATCTGGCCCCTGAGGTCATCAGGTGGAAATCTTTTAACCGTACCCAGAATCAGATCAAAGTCCGGTGAGAGGACTGTGGTCCTTCTCTCTGGAAAGATAACCTCAGCACTGATGCTGTAAAAACAAGTCATCCATTATCTGTGGATCTTTTTATCTTGTTTTTTTACTGATAGCACATTCTAACTTTTTTTTTATTTATCATGTTTTTATTGACTAATGGCGGATTTTATCTCTGTCTTTTTTTTATTGACCTTGTTCTTATTGATTTCTTATTTCTTGTTCTTATTGAGGGTTAGCTTTTATTGTTTGTTGTGTCTTGTCCTATGCCGTTTGTCGGTTATTGTAAAAAGGAGACTGACTCCCTGTAAACAAAATTGACCTATGGGTACAAAAAAAGTAACCTTGAACCTCACCAGACTAAAAAGTCTGCACCTGTAACTGCAGTATTTTGCCTTCACTTTTGTGCACACCACATGTCGTCCATGTTTACTCTACATACAGACAATGAGACAGACAGGGAGACTTACAGATCACCACATAAATAACTTATCATACAGACTTAATTAGCAATTTCTAAACCTACACCCATAAAAGTGTGACATCTAAATAAAATTGTGGCACCAGGAGTAAAGCTTGTCCACAGTCTGCAAAATCGATCCACCAGAACCAGCAAAATGAGGAAAAAATGGAAACTCTCCAATTAACTAGAATTAACTTTACATAATGCAGTAAGTGTGACTAACCCCTATTCTAATATCTTAATTCTCAAATGTCAGGAAAAGATATAGAAGTTCTACACTTTTACATAGAGTTCAAGCTGAGAAAGGTTTCCTTCCAGCACACAGTGCATAATGGCCGACAGACAGTTTTCAGCGCTGCCAGTCACAGTTTTTTAACGACTCACTTACAGCAAAAGCTGCAATCCACTGCTTTCAATGACAGTCATCTATTTCCCAGAACAAAGGCAGCGAGTGAAAACAGTTGAAAATGTCTGCAGTGTACTGCTAAAACCCAGGATTTTCTTTGTGACTTCGTGGTTCTTTGAAGTCTCCGATTGAGTGAAAGCACTCCTTGCCTCCTAGAATTAGCCTTGGGTGCCCTTTTATATCGCCTCTTCTAATGGCAGTGAATTATGCTGACAAAGTAAAGTGCTGTAAAGGCCGTCAGCCAAAAGACGAGACTTGTTAGAGCTCCCAGAAAATATCCGTAAAACGGAGGAGAGTATACGCTGAATTCTCCTCCCACAATCCCTCGGGTTGGGGAACAAAGCCGGGTGTTAAAGTTCTGGTCTCGGCTGTGAAAATGCAGCGAAAGCAGCCCGGCTAATCCTGCAGAGAGCAATTGTAACGCTAATGATACAGCGGGTGTGTTTCTAGCGTCTGGTCCAGCTGACCCCGACTCGCTCTGATCAGGCTTTGGGGAAGCTGAGGATTACATCAGCTTTGTTTGTTTGCTGGAGGGAGAAAATGCAATGTACAGAGACCTTGTTCTAGGAGAGCAGCAGACAAGGGCATCTTCCTGAGGTTTCTGCCAAACAGATAGAAAAACAGCCACTGACCTCTCTATTGCATATGGATTTTTCATCACCTGTCCACTTTGGTGTGTTCATCCTAAAGCAATGCATTACATTACAGTCTACATGCCTGTTGTTACATTATTCAGCAGCTTCTACAATGCTCCTCTCATGCGGTGTTATATTGTTCTTTGGCAAAACATGGAATAACAGTTAAACAAATCATTAATTTTTGTATTAATGGTGGCCACAATGCTGGTAATATGTTCTTTGTATGCTGTAGAGCAGCCACCTGCCAGTAGCCGGGGCTGTAACTCTGATTAATGGCTACCGCTGTGACGCTCTAATGCTCCACTACCCGGATGTAAACAAACACATATGACAGATGGTATCTTGTGGTGTTGTGCGGTTTGTCAGTGTCAGTGATCTAGGTGTAGATACAGTTGTGTGTGGACTGTGTTAAGGAGGCATTTAACTACTCAACTGTGGCAGTGTGTAACCAGCTCAGGCACGAGGATGATAATCTAGGCCGTGGTGCTAGCTCTGCTAAAGTTAGCCCCACTCGGCAAATCAATTTGACAATGTTTACTCGCAGACTCTGTGATCCTGTAATTAGCCATGTTGTGCATAACTTGTTCTCAATTTGGTCTTTTATCTAAGTGTTTTCTTTTTTTCTTTATATTATTTGGCCATTTTTGCCTTAATTAGGGAGATATGCAGCAAATGGCCGAGGCCTGGAGTAGAACCTGCGACCACTGCGACGATGGGGTGCACACTAGGTCAATGGCGCCCCATCCTAGTGTTTTCTTACCTTTTGATGAGTTGGTTAGCTGTATTTTAAATTTCCATTCAAACAACTGGGGAATTTGTCACTTCAGATAGATAGATACTTTATTAATCCCCAACAGGGGAAATTCGGGACATCTCCAATATCTGTCTGTTTTAAATTTTGGCAAAGGTGACATGGCGCAACAACTGCAAACGTCCTGGTGCTCTCTGTTGCAACTCTAGAAATAGCAGTATTTCTCGTTGGCTCTATCAGAATTGTAACAAGTAAATGCAATGATATTGACTCATTTAAACTGAGATAAAGGTTAATGGAATAATACAAAAGCCAATCTGACTGGGTCATGGACATAAAGAATGGACGTCTCCATTTCCGCCCATTATTTTTTGTTTCATTCAAACCTTCTCCATGCATCAGTGCTAATTCGAGTCTTTCACCCCTCTGACCAAACTCAAAGCTGAACCAAGCCAGCTCAAACCCAGCCTGGACCATGTAAGAAACACTCCATCATGTGGCCAACTCTTTTGTTTGCTTTCTTGCCAGAAGCTAAATTGAAGCCAATGGCCAAATCTGTCCATTTAATATGAAGCCTGTGCCAATCCAGCGTGGTTTAAAAACTGGAGGAAGGGACAAATGGGTTACCTGGCTCTGCCCCAAAATAGAGGATCAGCCTAATATGACTCTAAAGCTTACATAGTAACACGCTGTATCTTGTTTGTTCAATCTGTCAATCGTAACAGGAGTAGCACAACAGGTTAAGCTTTCATTGGGGGTTGTCGGCCTTGCCAGGAACAAGTCTGGTGAATAGAATACTTTAAATCATACGTGATACTTGTTGCCAATGACACCAAGCTCCACGAATCACACAGTTTCCCAAATATTGCTTCATAAAGACGGATGATGAACTGTGATTGTTCCTGCATTTGGATCAAAACGCCTCTGTGCCTTTTTATTAAGTCAAGTCAAGTCAAGTTTTATTCATAAAGCATATTTTAAAACAACCACCGTTGACCAAAGTGCTGTACAAACTTAAAAACACAATCAATAAAAACAAATAGTTAAAAAATCTATAATAATTTGAAAGTGTAGCTAATAAAAAAACAAGATATGACAAGAAAAAAATCAAGTACTTAAAAGTATTAAAAAATGAATCATTAAAATGAATCATTGAGAATACTAGCAGCAGGTTTTATGTCTTTTCACTTAAACTATTGGAGTGAATGTCACAGATTTTGGTGGATACTTTGTCCAATAGTCACCAAACTTCTTATTTGGCACATCAAGGCACATATCTCCTGAACCTGATGATGAACAATATATGAAAATGGCAATTTTGAGAGACAAATGAGAAATAAATGACTGACTAACTGTGTTAAGAAGAAGACAAACTCCATTGAACATGGCACACACAGGATTGAAATATACACTGCTCAATACACTGTAATACAAAGTGTGTTTAACCACTGAACCAAACCAGCCACAGATCTTTGGCTTCATAGGTAATGGAAGTATGTGAAAGTGGCATTGATCCACTCAGCTAACTTCCCAAGACACTTCTGGACTTCTTTCATGTAATGATTCAATTCACTCATGTACTAGTACTCTGAACAGGCTCAGCTGGCTGCCAACATCAGCAATAGAGGCGAATTGTATGGGCACCGGGATACTGTGGAGGTGCACAAAGACCCAAGGCAAAATGAAATACAAATATCTGAATGATGTGCAGAAAACAGATCAAAGTAGAAGTCCCAATGCTTTCAATAGACTACACAATCAATTTCAACTCTGACTATTTGATAAAAATACACAGGCGAATTGAATTGGAAAGAATTCTCCAGACATTAATTTTATTTTGTTTCTTTTTCCGCTAAAGGCCCGTCTAACTCATATTGATTTTTTCTGCATCGTTGAATTACAGATACAAGTACAAATAAAGCCTTTGCAGGCAGGCTAATATGCAGTCGCACTACAACATTTAAACAATCGGCCCTGGCATTGTTTACCTTGGCTCTATAATCAAGCCCTAACAAAGTGAGCTGCTTCCATCCACAATCTCTCTAAGTGTGCATCATGTGTATTTGAAATGCATCAGAGCTTCCCATCCATCTTAGTTTTAAGATGTCTCCATGGAGATGATTGACGACAGTGAGGGGCCGCTCTGAAGAGAGGCCCCGGGTGAACAGATGAGATCACAAATCTCATCACTTTCTCTGTCTCATTCTCTCTCTCACCTTCCCCCTCTGACTCCCCCTCACTTTCTGTCTACAACACACACAAACAGGGAATATACAAATATTTTCATCCACACTCCCCCCCCCAACCCCCCGATTCATCTTCATGCTGGCAGTAAAAGGTGCAGAGGGAAAAAAAGCTGAAGGTATAAAAAAGAAGGAGGTCCCAGACAGGGTCTGAGGAAGTTTTCAAGGTTTCTGCCTTAATGGAAATCACAGAATGTGGCTCTGTAAAAGTTAGGAGTTTTGACATCTTTGAAGTTTGTATGAATTAAAATGGGATGAATCATTTTTTTCAGTGCATATGGCTTTCATTTAATACTATCTTTCTGCCAGCATCCATCCAAACAGTGATGAACTAAAAGTTGGTTTGAAGATGTTGAAAAACGTAAACAAATACATTAGACTTATCCTACACTTGGGGTTGTCTTTCAAATCCAGGCATTTTTGAAACATTCACAATCTCTCTTGACAATAAATTCTGCAAGTTAAAGTCGAGAGCTCAGAGCTTCAAGCTAGCTAACAGCTGTGCTTACTAGCTGTATTGATTTTCCAGCGACTCTCTGTAAATCACTATCCCTTGTGTGATACTCCACCGTAAACATACTAGAATAGCTTTGGGTTGAACACTTATTTTGATTCAGATTTTAAAAATTATTTTTGAATACTCACATCTCTCTCCCTGGATAATAAATTCTGCCGGCCAAATTTGTGAGTAAAGAAGCTTCAAGCTAGCTAACCACCATGCTTACTGCTTTGGTGCAGCTCCTGCATTTTCCTGCTACTCTTTCTGCTGCACATGATTTGTGTTCATCTGATTTTTCTTACTTCAATATTATTGCCTGTTAACTACATTTCATATGTATAATCCCCCCAGTATTCTGTTTTCATAGAAACCATGATAAGATCAAGCTGCAACCTCCAGTCTCAAACTATGAAGCCCATGCGGAAGTGTTATAAACTGCAATTCATTGATAATCCGCTTGAGGCTGGCTACAGAAACACCAGAAACCATATAGACCCCAATTCAAAAAAGTAGATCTGTGCAGCATTAATAAACATGTTTACAGCCTGGCTCAAAAAATGGCTTGGTAGCTAATTTCTCTATCGGCACACACTGTACGGTTCAGGAGATATTCTGGAGATATTAAGATTACAAGTTTTTGCCCAAATAAGGACATGACTGACTAGACTCCTGGACAGGAACATATAGCTGTTGGTTAAGAGGCTCAAACTCCGCCTCTTTACGTCACACTCTGCCTGGTTGAGTTCTGCATTTCCAATATGGCTGCCGCCGTCAATTGGCTTCAAAACAGCGTTCAGGAACAGATGGGTGACATCACGGATACTAGGTCCATATTTCATACAGTCTAAGGTTAAGATGAGGGCTTAGGATAGGACACTAATTTTAAACCCAAGCAAAGAATGTTTTGAATATTTGCACTTCTTTGGCAATGAATTCTGCTAGTTACAATTCCCTGCCCAGGATCTTCAAGCTAGCTGACTCTCAGATTTTCCCGCCTCTGGCTCTGTTGTATGCCAGAGTTTTACTCAGGTGCTCTAAACCGCAGTTCTAATAAAACATGTCAATATGATTTGGATGGTTCTGGTTCCTATCAAAAAAAGCTTTTCTTAAATACACACATCTTTCCCTCTTGGCATTAAATGAGAATCAGAATCAGAATCAGCTTTATTGGCCAGGTATGCTTGAACACACAAGGAATTTGACTTTGGTAAACTGTGCTCTCTTTGTACAAGGCATAAGAATAAGACATACAAATCAAAATAAAATAAAAATAATATCAGCTATAAATACAAAAGAACAACAAATAGGCATGACTAATATGTACAGGCTAAAATAATATGATAAAGTGAAGTGGTGAGTAGCAGAGGTAGTTTTTACATTAAAAAAAATAGTAGTTAAATAATACAAAGAATAGAAATATGGAATTCTGCTTGGATAATTTTTGCATTGTATATCTACATGTATATTTACAGAGAGTATTTATCTGACAGGTATGACACTGTTATGGTTTAGTGTGCATCAGAGTGACAGCCTGGGGGAAGACACTGTTCTTATGGCGGGTTGTTTTGGCGCACAGTGATCTGTAACGCCTGCCGGAGGGGAGGACTTTGTGTCCAGGGTGTGAGGGGTCAGCGGTGAGTCTACCTGCCTGTTTCCTGGCCCGGGACCGGTAAAAGTCCTGGATGGGGAGGCAGGTCGACACCGATGATTTTTTCTGCAGTCCTTATAGTCCGTTGCAGTCTGTGTTTGTCTAGTTTGGTTGCAGATCCAAACCAGACAGTGATAGAGGTGCACAGAACAGACTGGATGATTGAGGTGTAAAACATGATCAGCAGCTCCTGGGGCAGGTTGAACTTCCTGAGCTGACGCAGGAAGTACATCCTCTGCTGGGCCTTTTTTCTGATTGTGTCTATGTGGGAGGTCCCCCTCAGGTCCCAGGAGATAGTGGATCCCAGGAACCTGAAAGAGTCCACAGTAGACACAGTTTGATTCAGGATGGTGAGGGGGGGGCTTCTCCTGAAGTCCACTGCCATCTCTACCGTCTTGAGCGGGTTCAGCTCCAGATGGTTCTGACTACACCAGAGTGCCAGCTGTTCCACCTCCTGTCTGTAAGCAGACTCGTCTCCGTCCTGGATGAGACCGGTGACGGTGGTGTCGTCTGCAAACTTCAGGAGTTTCACCGAGGGATCCCCTGAGGTGCAGTCATTGGTGTAGAGGGAGAAGAGCAGTGGGGAGAGAACACATCCCTGTGGGGCGCCAGTGCTGATGGTCCGGGTGCTGGATTTGGTGCTCCCCAGCCTCACCTGCTGTCTCCTGTCCGTCAGGAAGTTGGTGATCCACTGAAAGATGGAAGCCGGTACTGTGAGCTGGGTGAGTTTCTGGTGCAGGATGTCTGGTATGATGGTGTTGAACGCAGAGCTGAAGTCCACAAACAGGATCCTTGTGTAGGTCCTGGGGGAGTCCAGGTGATGCAGGGTGTAGTTCAGACCCATGTTGACTGCATCCTCCACCGATCTGTTTGCCCGGTAGGCAAACTGCAGGGGGTCCAGCAGGGGGCCTGTGGTGTCCTTCAGGTGGCTCAACACCAGTCTTCCGAAATTTGTGCAGGTTACAACCTGTGGCGCAAGAGCTCTAAGCTAGCCAATAACTTTTCTTGCTAATTGTTTAGATTTTCCCGCGAGTTTCTGGTTCTGCTCGAGTTTTAATTCCTCTGATTTTTCTAACTTTATCACTGAATGATGCAAACCACAATTAATATTATGTCCCTCCCTATATTCCCTTAACAGGAAATACATAAATATGAATCCTTTGGCACTTTAATAGCCATTACACGCAGGCTATAAGATGGTAGGCATGGTGTAAATCCAGGATCCTTCTCAGTCAGAATAACAGCGAAAAGACTTTTTCTGAATTTGAAATGTTTTTTCTTGAGTGAGACCAGTTGTCAATAACTGCTGTGTGATATTGTGTTACTCATCTGTGGAAACATGTTAATTTGAAATAAACTAGGACTCAGTCCAGTAATGGTTGGTTGAGTTGTGTGAGTGTGGAGAGACATACGCTTTAAAAGGCAGAAATTGCCACAGGCTTGATTCAGGGCCATTTTCACCACCAACTTCCATGAATTTTAATGATTTAGCATTTTTAAAACATTTCAGAATCTTGGCAACGGACCATCGCCAGAAGCTATGGAGAACCTTGATTCTACTAGAGTATCATGTCCCTCTGTCATGACATTTCATTAGTTTAATGACCCATTGATTTAGCATTTATACAACAAATTGTATTGGGGCTGGCTGTGGGCCAAGTCAATCACATGCTGGGCCGGCTGTGCATCTTGGCAAAAGAATATGATTAAACGGATTTGGACGAGCAAAATAACGTTTGTCTCCACCTTGAAAAACAGGTTTCAGGCTAGTCTGCTACCTGCACACCTGACTGGGTTTCCTGTGTTGTTTCTTTGTCTACTTCAGGGTTGGAAAAGGGGCAAGTTGGTGTGTTTCACTACAAGGTTTGGCACGTTGATCCTTGTGAGGAATACGGCAGGGAGGTGTGGATAGCTCAGAGCGAGAGCAACAGATGGACAACGTGGCAACGTGGGTGAGGGCGGCAGTTTGTTCACCACAGGAACAGCTTGAAAATTCTGCTCTAGCTCAATGTGTATTTCCTTTGAGATGGATTTGGTTTTCCTACAGGCCATGGTCCCACAGAAAGGGGTCACTTTTTTGTCACAGTAAAATACCCTCAAAGACTAATTTATCTTTCACTTTTCCCCCCTCCTTTCCTCATCAGTCACAGCTTGGTTTCTCTTTACCAATTTAATATTTGTATTTGACAAATTGGCAGTCCTGACTGTTTGCATATGATGTGTGCATTTGCCTGTTTGCTCATTACACAGCCATTGTTAGCCATTGAATCTAGGGCAGTGCAAGAGAATAAAAGTTTGAACTGAGCTTGAAAAGTATTGTATAATAATTGATCTCTAGCTACAGTATCCAATCAGTCAGAGGCAGAAAAACTTTATTCAACCCAGGGTAAATTTGGTAGTTAAACTAAGCTAAGCTAGCTCTCTACATTGTTAGCTAGCTTACTAATAGGCTTAATCCAATTGAGTTGGCATAGAGAAACCAGTGTGCTCCCATTAGAAGTTGAAAGAACAAAAGCAAAGAGGAACAAAATCACACTCAGAGGAAGAAAAAAGGTTCCCACGTTTTCTCTTACCCAGTGAGAATAGTTTCTGCTTACACAATTAGCATTTACATCGCCTGGTGGCCTTTGTTGCGCACTTTGTTATTAAATGTACTTTTCTGTAACATGCTTCTGTTCATTAGCTATTGGCTCAAACTAATGATTACCAGTGGACACAGAAATAGCTGTGTAAAGCCATATTTACAACAGTTTCTTCCATTGTACATGTTTTATTTTAACAGATTGTGTTAGCTTAGCGTGGTGGAGATGGCTTGGTAAGCTAGACTTTATCCAAGTGGCCTCAATTCATTTTTAAATATGGTTCTCTTCTCTTCATTTAGGATTAAAGCTGCTGTTGGTAGGATTGGTGTAAAAACTGTGCTTTTTTCCTGCTGGGTTTGGAGAAAAGGTCATAACACCATCAGTACTCATCTGTAAGTGAAGTAATTTGAGATTATGGTGAAATCTCTGTGTTTTGCAATGCCTTTGTAACAAGCAATGTTATTATTCCCCTCATTCCTGTTATTACGGACCAATCAGAGCTACTCCCAACCCTCTGTCGCCCTGATTGGCTGGGAAGCCACTTCTTCCTCATAGAACGCGCACAACGATTTTTTGTGGGCGGGGTTACGGGAGCAGAGAGGGGAAGGGGAGGTGAGTGATAGGAAATCTGCTGGGAAGGGGTAGTGTTGACATTCGAAATCTCTCCCCGAACTGATGTTTATATCACGACTATTAACGGCAGCTTTAACCAGTTTTTTTTTTTGTTGCTGTTTTTTAAAGTTAAGTTTTTGGGCATTTTTGCCTTTTATTGGATAGGAAAGCTGGAGAGAGACAGGAAGTGTGGAGGGCAGAGAGCGGGGGAAGACATGCAGCAAACTGTAGAGGCCCGGAAGTCGAACCTATGACCTACAAGGGCTACAGCCTCTGTATGTGGGGTGCACACTTAGTCCGCTAGGCCAACGGCATACCGGATTAACCTAGCTTTTTGATAACCTGAAAGGTCAAGTTTTATTTGTCTGAGATCTTCCTCATCTTTGAAGATGTTTCCCTTTGATGGAGCTGGATTTCGCAACAGCAAGCAAAATAGGGAGCAGTGAAACTAACCTGAAACTAACTGTAAAATTAAGTGTATGCAACACACTACACTGTTAGTTACATTGTTACAGCAAAATGAACACTTCATACATTTCTCTAATGACTCTCAAATGATCACAAATCAAAATTCAGGATTTTAAAAACTGAAAAATAATTTTAAAGCATTTAAATGTATATATCTTTCATTGCAGTTCAAACACCAAATAGGAGCAGTTTTTTGATCCATCAGTTACTCCACTTAAAGGGTCATTACATGTATATTACTGGTTTATAAGTAAGAGTGGAAATACCAGACCACATCATTTCAACCCTTCGAAGCATGTGACCTTTCCACCTATATGTCGTCTGTCACTACATCAGATAAATATGGCAGGTCCCCGAGCACATGACTGTTCCCGCGCTGCTTCTGCAATAACAAGGCCCCTCAAAGAATCCCGTTTGTCCCCATTCATCTCACACGCTGCTCCCACTTTAACATATTGGCATTTCTGAGGTGCTTGGCGGTAATTGTCAGCCACATGGCGGCTCCTCGTTTGTTTCACTGACATTTTGCCTTTGGTTGATTGTGTATTTAACAGGGGAAGGAAAGCAAAATTAATTGGAGAGAAGCCCTAATCTGTCTGCTTGAAATGTCACCCCTGTATTGTGATGCACGCTGACACAGAGCCACACAAGAGGCCGGGGACAGAATGGGGAGAGAATGAGAGAAATGCAAGGGTAATACAGAAAGAGGGAAGGGAATGACAAAATGAAAAGGAAAAAGGACACAAAAGATGACCTGGACATTGCCCTCAGGATTAGATAAAGACCCTGTGCTGAGTTCTGTGTATGCAAACCTTGACACTAAATACCCTGCAGGATGAGAAATCACAGAATATCCAAGATGTCAGATTTCCACTTCTGCATCTGAGCTTCACAGCTACTTCAAACACAGTAAAGTAACAGGGGATTTGTCTACTCAGGCTGGTCTGTAATGCCTGCATGCTTAACTTAAACACATCTCCAGACCTACAGTATAAGTGGGAAAGCACAAATGATCAAAGCATGACTACAGTATCCTGGAGTTCCGAGTCAGGCTCCTTCCACAGTCATTTTCCAAATGTCACCGCTTCCTCGGGGAACTGAGACACACCCAGAAAGCCATTTGTACATCTCAGCGCTCAGTTTCCTGCTTGCTTATCTGTGACGGATTATATGATTCTGAAAAGAAAGGCAAAGCTGCCTTTATGAAGCCAAAACTCAGGGCATACTTTTCTTTAGAGCTTACACGAATATTTAACCTTTGATGGCTAGTCAACAAAACTGAGTGATATTTTTTTTTGAAATCTTCAAACCAAATCTTTGTTTTATAAGACTATTTAGGCTTTTTTGTTTTTATCCAGGGCTGTACGGTGGTGCTGTGGGTAGCGTTGTTGCCTCACGGCTAGAAGGTTCCTAGTTCAAATCCCCGGCCGGGCAGGGGCCTTTCTGTGTGGAGTTTGCTTGCTCTCCCCGTGCACAGTCCAAAAACATGCTCACAAGGTTGATTGATCACTCTAAATTGCCCGTAGGTGTGAGTGTGTTAGTGAATGGTTGTCTGTCTCTCTGTGTTAGTTGGCGACCTGTCCAGGGTGTAGATTTAAGGCCTATCATAATGGCACAATCCAAATGCATATAGAAAAAATATCCCTTTTTAGCTTGTAGCTAGCCAGCTCACTTCTTATCTGTCATAGAAACTGGTATCTTGAAGATTCAACTACAAGAAAGCATAAACATGGAGAAACTCAGTTTATAAATAGGGAGCTAATAGCAGGTTCAGTATGAGCAAAGTAACAATGTCTCAGCTGCCCTTCACCTGACTCAGTTACAGTACCTGTATCTGATAAGAATCTGTCACATAATCTGTTTTGTGCTCCAGTTATTCTCTTGTCTGCATTTTTCTAACAAGTCATATGACCGAGGGAAGAAACACTTGAGACTCAATGGACAATGAAAGAGTCCTCCTTCATTGAAGCAAGTCGTGCACCTGTAACACTTAACACTTCTCACCTTCTTTTTTATTCTTTTTCTTTTTAGATGTTAAAAGTAAGAACAGTTTGTCGGCATTCTCAGCCATGATTGCTGTATGGGTTATCTTCACTTATATTTCTGGCAGCACTTCAGATAAAATGCGTTGTGTTCCAGATGCTTACATAACACTCTTACCAGTGTTACCACAACACAGTGAGGGGAAGTGGTGTTTACATCATTATGTCCTTTGACATAATTTACACCTTGAAAGTGCTGTACCATCAGCACAGTATATAACTGTACCTTTGGACTGAGATCCAGGGGAATTTTAACATCTTTTCCCTAAGAATCAGACAAAAGGTGCATTTCCACCAAAAGTAGTGGGTACTTTTAGTCCCTTGAGCTAAAAGTATATAAATGTAACAAACAAGCTGTATTATGATGCCTCTACTTCTTCAGTAGTTCAATACTGAATGAAATATATTAATATTGAATGAACTGAAATAATACATGTTAAATATTTAATCACGCTAGCAAGGCGGTCAAGCCATATGCTGTGTTAACGGTTCTCTGAAACCTGAACCATGTCCAGTGCTGCAAGCCCCACCCTTAAAGTCTCTGTACTATTGTAAAGTATTCCCCTTTAGAGCAGGAAGCTTTTGGGTGTAAAATAAAGGTGTAGTACCAGGAACTTTATCAAGACCAAAGATATGCAGTACCTTCAAAAGCAGTGGATACTCTTAGACTCTTGAGCTAAAGGTATATATATAAAATATACAAGCTGTATTATGACGAAACTGAAAGCCACGACCTCCTAGAAGTTAAATATTGAATGAAATATATTGATATAATACATGTTAATATTTAATCACGCTAGCTAGACGGTTGAACCATAAACGGTCTTAAGGGTTGTCTGAAACCTGAACCTTGTCCAGTGCTGCAAGCCTGGCCCTTAAAGTCTCTGTAGTAAAGCAGAGCCCCAGAGCAGGAAGTTTTTGGGTGTAAAATATAGCTGTAGTTCCAGGGACTTTATTAAGACCATAGATCTGCAGTTAGTACCTTCAAAAGCACATAGTCCCCAGGGAGAGTTCTTGCAGTGCAAACGCAACTTCAGTAACAGATGGTTCTTTTATGTCCCAGTTTCCATTTGCAGGTATCTTGAGTGGTGATCTTTTCCTTATTCAAGTTACTTTTGAAAAATACTTTATGAGCATGCATCTGAACTATAAGAGAGACCTTTTATACCAACCTGCTGTTCCTCATTCTGTACCGGGAACACAGATGCCAACTCGGTCTTAAATCTCAGCGCGACTGTAATTTGAGCAGCCAGGTGTGAATTAGTTTTTCATATTCCCAGGCACAGGATTTTTCTTCAATCATGCTCTCTGACTTCTTTCCACAATGGCTCGACCCCTGCAGTCCACCCACACTCCATCTCTTTGGACGACATGTGAGACATGTTCTGTGTGAAAGACTTGACATCTAAAACCCACTGCTGCTGCTCATACTGACTGTAAGGTGAACAAATGTATTAAATTTAAAGTTTTAAGCATTTGTCTCTTAAAGTATTAGTCCTTCATTTGGATAACAGGAATCAGGCATACATTCTATTATAACATTACAAGATTACATTAAAGAAAAGCCCTTTGTTTACTTGCTATTGTGTTTGCAGTGAGTGACTCTTTAAAATGTCCTTGAAAGAAGCTGTTCAAAGGAAAGACTGTCATTAAGTTACATCATGCTGCATCCCTCTATTTAATTACAACTGTCCATCAATAGTGGTATTGAGTCAACTTTTAACCTTGTAACAGAGTTGTTACTAAAAGCCTTTTTTAAAGTTTGTATTCACTTTAGTCTTGACACATTTTTTTTGTACCTACAGTCGGTTATCTAACTTATATTTTAGAAAAGCACAGTGAGGTGAAACTGCTTTTTTTTTATTACTCTTACAATAATAAATTTATTTTACATTGTAGAAAACCTTGATGTATTTTTACAATTCAAAATAAATCAAGACTGACGAAATACTGTAGCTGTTTAAGAGATCAGATTGGCTCTAAAATTCACCTTTTGCAAAGATGTGCAGAAAACAGTTAAATGCCTTCATATTGATTATCTTTGTTTAAAAAAAAATACAGATTATATTTATCTATAATAAATTGCAGTGGAACGACACTAAAGTGGAGACGAGGTGCAGATCTGAAGAAAGCCATGCTTCATGATGCAGGAGGAGTGCAGAAAATCAACATGGCTGGGGAGAGCAGGTCCTGAAATCCAAGTTTTGGTTCTGGAATTGGCAAAAGAAACAAAATAATCGTAAAAAAATGAGCAAAATACAGTTGTTTGGTTGAAGCATTGAGAATGTTTTACATGCTGAAATAAAGGTTGCCATTAAAAAAAAAATGGTAGTCATGCCTTTTGGAACTTATGACTTGAATTCCAGTGGCGACTGGTCAACAGAGAGCAGGGGTTTCAAGGCTACTGCATCTTAGTAGTTAGAGGTTTTCAAAGTAGTTGTCGACTAGTAATTATTATATTCTGTAACTTTATTTATATAGCACCTTTAAAAACAAATGTTTACAAAGTGCTTTGACAAACTAAGCGTTGTTCAAATAACAAAGTAAACATTTAGAAAGACAGGGAGGAGGAATTTTAACAATGCAAAACAAAATGCAACGCAAGAGGTTAAAAAGAATACAGGTAAATTAAACAGAATGAAGTGGTGGAACAATAGACCAGTAAATCATTGCTGAGAGGTTTTTCAAGGGTAAATAGATAATATAAATACATAAAAATGGATGAGTTAATAAAAGCATTAAAAGGACAATAAAAGAGGTTTTCAGAATAAGAGGAAGACATCACATCAGGAAAATTAGAAAAGTGAAAAGGATAAATTAGGAACATTAAAATAATAAATGAAAAAAAAAAAAATTAAATAATAATTAATCAAATATAATTTAAGAAAATTAATTAGTTGGATAAAAACTAAAAATAATAATAAACTAGAGGTAAAAGCGGATAGAAAGATAAAGTCACATAAAAGCAAGTCTTTGTGAAATGCTGCTTTCAAATGGAACTCATAAAATCGTGTGGTGAAGTGGTGTGAATGTTAGCGTTCCAGTGGTAACCAAACAGTAACCTCCAGCCGCGAGAATTGAAGCCAATGCGGAAGTGTTAAAAACTGCAGTTTGAGTGTCCACTTGAGGCTGGCTCCCGAAGTAACAGAAACCACATACACACAAATTCAAAAAAGCCGATCTGTACAGTAGAAATAAACATGTTTACAGCCTGGTACAAAAAACGAGTGTAGTCTGGATAGCTAATTTCTTGATTGGCACACACTGTACAGGGGGTTGAATTTTTTTCATAACACGCCAGTTTTGAAGATATTAAGATTACAGGTTTTCCATAATGAGAGGCACAGCTGACGACTGCCAGGAGGTACTGAACAACTGTCAGGTGATAGGAGAACAACTGCCAGGAACTAGACTAACGACCCTACTTAGGACCCCTTTGTGACTCCTGGACACACCCACGAATGTTAGAGGCTTATATGTTCTAGCTCTTCCACAGTCTGGTCAGAACTGAAGAAGCCTTTCGGAGGAGAGGTGAAATGTCTTCAAGAATTTTTCTACCAGTCCAGTTGCCTTACTGATCAAGCTTTGGAGCTGACTTGATTGACAGGCAGGAGCACTGTAGCTGTTGGCTAGGAGGCTCAAAGCCCGCCTCTTTACCTCACACTAGCTTGACAGAAGTTATGTTGAACTCAGCATTTCAAATATGGCTCCAGCTGACAATTGGCTTCAAAACAGCGCCTCAGAAACAGATGAGTGACATCACGGGTACCATGTCCATTATTTATACTGTCTATGGTGGTAACTCAAGCTGCACTTTCACTAATGTTAGCTAATTTCCTCTTACTACAGATGCTATCAGTTATATAACTACATAATGTATTTGAATAAAACTGGAGTCTGTGGGCAGACAGAACCCCATTTGAAGGCCGCAGAATGGAAATTGTATTCTGGAATGCAAACACCTTAACCATTCCACTGTGGCATGTCATAGTTTTTGGAATAACATTTGATCTACGCAAAAAAGCTGGAAAAAAAACCCTCAGTGAAGTTGCAGGAAATGATGCTGTTCGAGAGGAGATCTTCAGAAGCTAATAAACATAATTAGCCAGATATCAAAATTAAACAGCATTCCAATGACAGAAGAAGAAATTAGACTTGACTAAGAAGGCTTGGCTAATGGCATGTAGTAATGCTAATGCTTATTGGGCTACCCCTGCCTCCTCTTACAAAAACAGGATCAGTCACATGAACAAACATGGGTCTACTTTTACAAACGCTAGGCTCATCCAGCTTGGCAAATACTTACACACGAACATTTGGATACACATTCCACAAAAAGCGACAACGCTGGAAATCTGGAGGCAACGTCCACACTCGGCGCTCATCATACAGTCCCTCGTCTTCAAGCAGCACTTAGGACACTTGCTCTCTGAGCTTTCACTCTTTGTCTCCTCTTCGTTTTTCCTAGGCTGGGACTGTATCGTGTCCGGGTGCTTTTCGTCCCACTCCTCCTCACTGTGACCTACTGCCATGATGCTTGGCGGTTTTTAGGGCAACAACCAGGATGACTGTAATGGGTTGAGGGCAGATGGATCAGATCTGTGTGGAGAAAAAAAGGCAGGATTTTAATACTGTATTGTGGCAGTCCAATGTTCACAGAGAAGAACATGACCAGTATTGTATGTCTGCTTCAGCTCATTCAGGTCTCAGTACAGCATCCAGTCTCTAATGTTATGATGCTGTGATTTTGTTTGTTTGGTGACACTTAGCAGCTCCTGCTTAGTCATTGTGCTGTGATTCAACCTTTCTGGGTTGGGTGTGGTTTTTTTTCCTCATAGAATCACCTAGGTCTTACTTTAGTTTAAGGAATGCTTGCCACCACCCAGATAACATTCCTGTTTCAATGACTTCCCTAAAACATGCGTAACATTTTAAATCTGAGAACATGCAGCAACACAAAAATATTCATACGTTTGTCAAAGTCAATGTGTCAGTCTTCCTTTATTTAGACTATAGATAATGTGCACATGTGTTATATCTGCGTCATTGTGCACAGCACCCTGCAGGAACAACAGCACGACATTCTGTAACACTTTACAAAACAAGTTTCTTAATATCTCTTTGGCTCCAGGCTGAACCTCATGAACATTAGAGCTAGGTTGTCACAGAGCTTGTCTTAAAAATAAACTGACCCAGTGATTTAACATGTAAAATGACTCCATTTAAAAACAGTTCCACATTAAAACAATACATTTTTGATTTTCTACAGCAGACAAAGGGGGGAGCTAGCTGCTAGCTTGTTTGCAGACACTAGCATGTATTTCAGTTATGCTGAATTTGTCAAGGTTTTTGAGAGCATAAATCTGAGCTAACCTTGTTTAAAACTTGATAAAATTAGGTACCAAAGTTGGGTTAATAATTCTATATTCAAAATATTTGTTTCCTAATGCTTCTAGAGCAAAAAAAGGAGTCAGGGCTGGCTAACTAAGCTTCTGTTAGCTTGTTCGTGCGTGCTAGCCTTGTAGTTAGGTGTAACTTAGCACCACCTAACAACCACACACAATTACAGTCAAGAGGGGCTAATTGGGCAATGCTAGCTTGTTTTGTTCTTGCTAAGCTTGTATTAAGGTTAGGATTTCTTCAATTTAAATAATTAAAGAGGTCTTCTCCTCCTTTTGAAAGTACCAAAATTAAAAAACACAGAGCGGTTTCTTGTTACAACAAGTGTTCCTTTGCTGTTCTCAAGATACACAGCAGTAAGGGACTAGCTGAGATATTGCTAGCATAAATCTGCGCAAACCTCGCTTAAAACTTTAGGTACCAAAGTTGCGTTAATAATATATATTCAAAATATGTGTTTCCTAATTCTTTTATTGAGCAAAGAAAGTAGTCTAGTGCTGGCTAAGCTTCTGTTAGCTTGTTCATGCGTGCTAGCCTTGTAGTTATGTGTAATTTAGCATCACCTAAACTTGCCAATAAACAATGAAAGACTACTGACCGATGTCTCTACTCTTAACAAACAGATCTAGGTATTTCAATTAGTTATAATCAGGGGTGCAGCTCGCTCAGCTGGAAGTGAAGCTTCCACCAAAGCGCCTGCCCCCCTGGTGGCTGGCTGCAGTATAGGTCAAAAACTCTGTCTCCACCATTCATTTGAATGGGGCTGCAGTCAAACTTTAAAAAATAAATACACGTGGTACGAATGTTTCTCACATCCGTATGCTGTGGTGATATGTAGTTATTATTTGACTGTTTTCTGTTCAAGGCCTCTTTTTTCTGAAAAGTTTCTTTTTCTTTAGTTATCATAGGATAAAAAACAGGGTTTTACTTCCAGGTTTGCTTTGATTGACAGCTGCCCTAGAGGGAAACTCCATAGGATCTAAAGTCGGCTGCTAGCTTGTTTTGTTCTTGCTAAACTTGTTTTAAGGTTAGGATTTCTACAATTGAAATAAACAAAGAGGTCTTCTCCTCTTTGAAAATACCAAAACTAATAAAAACAGAGCGGTTTCATGTTACAACAAGTGTTCCTTTGCTGTTCTCATCATAAACAGCAGTAAGGGACCAGCTGAGTTATTGCTAGCTTCTTTGTATGTGTTAGGCTTGTGTTTTGGTCATGTAGATTTTCTGAGGAGGTCAGCAGTGCATTGTTGACATCAGGTTTTTTGCTGATGCTTTCAGAATACACAGGAGTTTTGAGGGACAAGCTGAGCTGCTGCTAGCATACATCAGGATCGGTGACTGTTTTATGTTCACAAGGTTCCAAAAGGTCCTTGCAGAAGTCTCCCCTTAAACACAAAATATCTGAACAGTTTTAAAATATTAAAACTGCTAGAAAGCTGTGTATTGTCTGTGTTTTTCTCATGCTTTCATGAGTCGAAGGAGGTTGGGAGGAGTTTGCAGAGCTGCTGGTAGCATGTTTGTACATGTGAGGCTTGTATTTAGGTCAGAATTCCCCCTTCTTGTTAGAACTCACAAGCTTTTTTTTTCTGTAGCCAAAACATCCATAGAGGTCTCCCTCTTTTTAAAACCAACCACAATCAAACACAGATCAGTAACTGACACCAGTAAAAAAAAATAATTCAGCAATTTAATCTTACGTGTGTGATGCTAACGAATAATAATGCTAACGAATAATGCTGCTAACTCCAGTTCACTGGAACTGGTAATCCTCTGGTTAAATAATTAGTTTAAGACAGCGATTTTACCTGACACACGAAGGATGTAGTTGTTGTAGTAAAAATTAAAACATGTCGGTAGTTGTTTGGTAATGGTGTAACTGTTATAGCGAATAGCGTGGTAGAAAAAATTAAGCCAGCCACAGACCAAGAAATCAATTTTACCAGACAGACTTAAGCATAGTGATAAAGATGTATTCCCTCAAATAAATCCAAATATCTATCAGTCATTTTAAACAATGGAGCAAAGAGCATATTGCTCGGTTTCATTAAAGGGAAATCATTTCCCACCAAAGTGAATCATTAACACCGCGGTCTAAACTTAAGTCCCTTTATGAGCGCTTTATTGAGTGAAGTCGCATTGATTTGACAGATTAACAATTCTTCCACCGCTATGATCATTTCTTCTGCCAGGAGCTAAGCCCCTCCTGTTTTAAGTGGCGGATACAATTGCTCCCTGCAGACATTATCAGATATTAAGTGATAACCCTGATGGTGAAATAACATCTTATCTATGCCATCCTGTAGCTCCTCATTTATTACCTCTGACAGTAAATTAGATTGCTGGCATCTGGAAGGTACAACCGGCATTTTTGGGTGCACCTTTCCATCTCATTCTGCTTTCAAAACTCTATTGGTTTTCAATCATAAGTAATGAAATTCCATCAGGCTCGTCGGCCGCATGAAAGCGACTTGGAACGGAAGTGAGAGGCAGCCATTAAGAGAAGAAAAAAAACGAGTAATGGTCTTACCCTTTGCTTCAGAGTCACCTCTCTGTCGGCTAAAATCTTTCCTCTTTGTGGAGTAGACTTTACTTAGAGGAGAGCTTGTAACACACCTTCACTGTCACACACACTCGCGCTGTTCTGAACAAAAAAGGGTGTCAGTTTCAGCCAGATGAACAGGGCAGGTGTGTTTTCTGGTTAAACTGGTTTGACTAAGTGGACTGCTGAGACAAGGTTTTATTTCAGCACACGAGGTATGAGCTTCAGGGAACAAGACGTGATGCAAATGTAAACAATCAGGTTTGACATATTTAAAAAAATAAATCAGTAAACTGTTATAAAATGATTGACTGTTTGTTTCATGTGATACAGGGACCAAGAGACACTTTACAGTAACTTTATTCTGAAGTTTTTTATTCGTGTGTGTAAACACAGCTGTTAAACAGCCTTATTTTTAAAATTATGATCACTTGAGAAACACATCAAATAATATATTCTTACACAGCAGCAGTGTCTGAGTTACACCTTGGTTTTCATGAAAGCTCTGGGGGTGTAATGTAAACATTTAGCTGCATAATTAAATGTCTACCTATAAGAATAAAGGAGCTGTTCACTTCTATTTGTTTAGAGAATACTGATCTACTGAAAGCAAATATATATGTTAAGTAGTGGTAATAACTGGGTGTGACCAAAACTCTACACTAATGTACATTGCATATTAAAACGGTATGGTCTGCACACTGCCTACCAAGTGCAGGTTAGTATACTACATACTAATACAGGTCCTCTCAGCATCATCATAATAATAATAATAATACATTTTATTTATAACACACTTGACATTTAGAGCAAATCTCAAAATGCTACAAGACACATTATTAAAACAGCAACGGTAAAAACAGGGTTAAAACCAAGCGGCAACCTCCGGTCTAAAAATATGAGTCAATGCGGAAGTGTTAAAAGCTGCAGTTCATCGAGGATCCGCTTGAGGCTGGCACCGGAAGTACCGGAAGTCACATACACATGAATGGGGAAAAGACGATCTTTGCAGCATTAATAAACATGTTTACAGCCTGGTACAAAAGATGAGTGTAGTCTGAATAGCTAATTTCTCGATGTCCTCTCACTGTGAGGGGGGTGAATTTTTTTCTAATTCGGCAATTTTGAAGATATTGAGATTACTAGTCTTCCAATGAGAGGCACAGCTGCCTGCAGGAACACTGCAGCTGTTGGCTAGGAGGCTCAAAGCCCGCCTCTTTACGTCACACTGGCTCGACAGAAGCAATATGGCTGCCGCAGCCAATTGGTCTCAAAACAGCTCTTCAGAAACAGATGGGTGACGTCACGGATACTACGTCCATATTTTTTACAGTCTATGGTTAAAACAGACAATAGGAAAAAAATATGAAGATTGAACATTTCAAATCTGCCCACTTATTAAAAACAGTGTAGTAAAGAAAGCAAAAGCATGACATGACTTCATCGATCATGTATTTTCTGCCCAAGCTTTGTTTGCTAAGCTAGCTCACCTTTCGGGCCATATATATTCAACACAAATATTCAAATGTTGATTTTAACGAAGCTACAAAGTTATTTGAATATACTTTTAACTGCATAATTATGAAACATATGTATTACATCTGCATGCTGCTTGTTGTAGTTTGAAGATTCACAATGCATTATGGGGTGATTGAGTGTAACCATAGACTGGATACAATATGGACATAGGATCCGTGACCCCATCTGTTTCTGAAGCGCTGTTTTGAGTCAATGAAGTCAGCTGTGCCTCTCATTGGACGACTCGTAATCTCAATATCTTCCAAATTGCTGTGTTAGAAAAAAATTCATCCCCCTACAATGTCTGCCGATCAAGAAATGAGCTATCCAGACTACACTCATTTTTTGTACCAGGCTGTAAACATGTTTATTTCTGCTGTGAATGTCGGCTTTTGTGAAATGGTGTGTATGTGGTTTCTGGTACTTCCGGAGCCAGCCTCAAGTGGATCCTCAATGAACTGCAGTTTTTTGCATTGGACCGCATTTAGTCAAGTCAAGTCAACTTTATTTATATAGCACATTTAAAACAACCAGTGTTGGCCAAAGTGCTTTACAAGGTAAAAAGTAAAAATTACATGAAGACAACAATAAACAACAACATAACAGGATATTAATGTCCTCTTCACGAGTAGAAGGCCAAAGAGAAGAGATGGGTCTTCAACAAAGATTTAAAACATTCAACAGTTGGGGCCGATCTTAATTGGAGTGGCAAGCCATTCCAGAGCTTGGGGGCCGCTGCTGCAAAGGCTCGGTCTCCCCGGGTTTTAAGTCGACTTTTAGGCACATCCAGGAGCAGCTGGTTTGTTGACCTCAGTGCTCGGGTTGGGTTGTGAGCATGGAGAAGATCAGCCAAGTAGGATGGTGCCAATCCATTTAGGGCCTTGTATGTTAAAAGTGCAACTTTAAAATCAATCCTGTGACGGACTGGGAGCCAGTGGAGAGCACGCAGCACAGGTGTGATGTGCTCCCTCTTTTTCCTGCCAGTCAGGAGGCGAGCAGCCGCATTTTGTACAAGCTGCAGGCGCTGAATAGACGCCATGTCTAAGCCGACATACAAAGAATTACAATAATCAAGCCTAGCCGTAATAAAGGCATGTACAACTCTCTTTAGATCCTTAGGAGGGAGATATGCCTTCACCTTCGCTATGAGTCTTTATGAGTATTTAGACCGGTCTTACTTATTTTATTAATTTCACTGTGTTGATTTTCTTTTCTTTAAGTATTTCTTTTTTTTTTTAAATCATGCCTTCTATAATTTTACCATTGCTGTTGTTTTCTTACTATGTGTTTCTCTGTGAAGCACTTTGGGCTACATGTTTTTATGTATGAAAGGTGCTCTATAAATAAAGATGAGTTGAGGTGGTTGCCGCTTGAGTGTAACTAGTGAGCTCCTGTTCTATACTTATAAGTTCTGGTCAGTCTGGATCATAGACTGTATAATAAATGGATATAGCACCCGTGACGTCACTCAACTCAACTGAAGCCCTGTTTTGAAGCCTATTGTTGGCAGGTGCCATATTGAAAATGCTGAACTCAACCTAACTTCTGTCAAGCTAGTGTGAGGTAATGCGGCGGGCTTTGAGCCTCCGAGCTTACAGCTACAGTGTTCCCACGTGTCAGTCAAGTCAGCTTTATCTCTTATTTTTCATAATCTTAATACTGCTGAGTTATGGAAAAAAAACAAAAAACATTTTTATACCAGACTGTAAATGTTTATTTTTGCCTCTTTTGAACTAGTGTGAATGTGGCTTCCAGTACTTCTGGAGCCAGCCTCAAGTGGACACTTGTGGAACTGCAGTTTTAAACACTTCTGCATTGATACGTGTTTAACTGCTTATAGAACATATTTCTTATATTTGTATTCTTCTTGTTCTAGTTTGAAAAGCAACAATGCATTATGGGGGGGATAGAGTATGACTAGTGAGCTCCTGTCTGATACTTAAAAGTTCTGGTCAGTCTGGATGCTGAAGTCTAAAGTGATCTAAAATTTGACTAATTTATCAGTATAATTACTTTAATGAATTCATATCCACACAGAGTAGTTATTAGCCAATAACTAATACATCTCTCCTCAGCTGTGGGACAGAACATGTTCACAAGTGTGTTGACAATGTAGCCGTGAAAATCCAATCAAGTTTTAATAAATAATTACACAGAATAATTAATTGATTAGACAGCACATTTCATTACATGATGAACAATGATGAATTCAGAAAAGCAATTTAGGGAAGCAATTAGAGCACAAACAATTTGAATATATTCAAAGAAGTGAATTTGATTAGGATTGAAAATTACTCACTGAGCCGTTTAAAATTGCATCAAAGAAAAAAAGGGCGGTCATTTAAGAGCCCCACTGCAGCTATGAATTTGACTTCAGATTTAAGAAGAAATGCAAACAGACAGTAGAAATTTGTATGTGTGTGTCTCAGAGGGATACTGTCAACAATACCAAGGAGGTTTTCCAAGGACTCACATTTATTGCACAAAGGAGTACAAAAATACAACAACACAGCAGTCAATTCAATTCCATACCATCATTCTGAAATACCTTTTCATGTTGGTAGCTGCTATCAAGGTAGCAATTTGGAAAAAACTGTGCCCACCAATCACAACAACTCTGGAAAAAAAAACACTTCAACATGTTAGAGTTCTATACAATGAAAACTAAACTTTTACCACTGAAATTACAAAAAAAAAACCAAAAAAACCCAACAACACACACACCAGGTTATCTTAAACTTAAGGCAGAGACACCTTCCCACTCTTCAAAATGGATCCACCTGTGTGAAATCAGAGCACAGGTGAAGTGGAAAATAATCAAAATAATGACAGGAAAGGCAAATCAGGATGCAAACAGGAAATGAAAAGAAGAAAAAAAATGAAAACATGTTGAAGGTAGAACTTCAGAGGCATAAAAAAAACGTGCAGTTAGTTTTAAAGGATAATGTATAGAACAGGTGTCTATGCTAATTAGAATCCACCCCAACTTACAGCAGAAAACAAGCTAGCAGCCTGTGTTATCTTTAAAGCTCAATTTCCCTTCATGACATCTTTGTGGACAGTGAATAATCACAAAACTCATCTGTGGAGATTACATTAAGGATCAACATTAAAGGGATATTTCATTTTTTTTTAAGTGGGGTCGTATGAGTTACATTGCACTATTGCTCCTGCAAGATACAATGAGTGGCAGTGAGCACTTCCCCTTTTATGAGAAAATTCCAAGAGGACCGGCGGGCAAGCTAGGTTATTTTCTCTGCGGACGGGGCTGTCTATTTCGCGTAATTTCACTAAAGTTGAGAAAATATGGTCCAGGCACTCATCATGGTGCAAATGCATGCATCAGTAGAAAAAATTGGAGCTATTAAGTTTGCCGTCAGAAACCCCCTTTGTTTTGGCACTATTTTTGGACGCACCTCGCAGACCAGTGTTCTGCACTATATCATATTATTTTTTAGCCTGTACATATTAGCCATGCCTATTTGTTGTTCTTTTTGTGTTTATAGTTGATTTTATTATATTTTTATTTGTATGCCTTATTCTCATGCCTTTGTACAAAGAGAGCACAGTTTACCAAAGTCAAATTCCTTGTGTGTTCAAGTATACCTGGCCAATAAAGCTGATTCTGATTCTGATTCTTCCACTGCATGGGCAAGGCTACCGGCACTCATTGTGGCTTGCAGGAGCAATAGTGTAATGTAACTCATACAACCCCACTTCAAAAAAACTGAAATATCCCTTTAAGCTTAAAAAGGGCCGTGACTGTATTTAAGGATATGAAGAAGCAGCTAGCTATCTTGTAGGTGTCACCCCTCCTAATTTTGGTGTATTTTTGGGGGAACTCACATTCAAATACGACACATGGCATGTTGTACGGTTTATCATAATGACCCACCATTAAAGACGCTTCTGCTCAAGCTGTTTCTTGGAGGGGAAATCAATGTTGCATATAACATTTGTGATAATTAGCATATTTTGGTGTCAGTTCTACGTCCCTAGCTTGTGTGCTAGCTTAATATTTCTTATACCTTCATTTATTTTCTGTTGACTTTGCATAAGGCTGGGATTGCTATTAGCTTTTTCAAGTGGGATTACCTTATAGACATAGTGATGAGAAGACTGGCTCTTTTAAGTGCCTGTTTGTTTCTGTTCATCTGCTGCTTGCACTACTGCAGGAGGTAAAGGTAACCAGATTGCACTTGTTTTCCATCCACAAGCTATTTCAACTTTTTTTGAGTCTTACAAACTCAAAGAATCCAGTCAGCTGCTGCCTGAAATAGAGCCTCATTCAGCAAGAAACACTGTGTTGCTCACTAACTAAATAGCAACTGTTTAACTTCAATTACCTTGCTCCTCTCATATTGCATCCACTTGGCGAAATATGGTGATGTCTCACTCCAAAAAAGATTGCAGCACTCATGGTTACAAACTCCAAACTAAAGTCTACAAAACTCTGGGTATACAGTCTATCATATAAACACAGAATAGTAACAAAGTAAAAAGAAGCAGCAGAAAAACTAGTGAGCCAAATGTGTTCTGGGCAGCCCATGTGTGTCAGTACCACTTGCTGTAATCAGTGCTGTGTTTGGCAGCAGGACATGATTTTGGCATTTGCATTTTCACTTTCTCAATTTTTCTGCTTCTGTGTGTTCAATTGCTCTATTACCCAAGCAAGCAGTATCTCTCAGAATCTGGCAGGAACATGACAAGCAGTCCATCTCATCAGAGCGCGAGCCCAGGCAACCAGCGCAGATCCCAGGATGCACTCTGTCAGCTGTTATTGTACACAGACACACAAAATGTTTCAGAAATGCTCAACACTTCTCAAACGGAATATTTCCAAGCTCGCAGAATTGTATCTACAGCCAGCCTTGGAAGAAAAATGGTGAGCTGTGATGTCGAAGAAGTAGATGAAGGAAGGATGTGTTACCCTTGACAGTGCATTATTCTGGGTGATGGTGCACCTGTCACCTTCACTTTTTGTACAATGAACAACGAACAAGATGACAAGACAGTCTGCCTTGAATCTGGTTTGCAGTTCTCTAAAGAATATCACTTTTACAAAAGTGTGACTGGTTTTCATCTGCACTTGTCTGTCAAAGTGTCAGAATTGAATGCAGGCCTCTGCTAGGCTGGTACCCTAGCCAGATATCTTTTTGCTTCATTGTTAATTTTCTATTACACTGGATTCAGGGTGATCAGTGGATGTTTTACAGGATACGTAATGTGGTTTTTTGATGCCTTTTTCTTTGTTGATGCTGTCTATTGTCAAGGTTTTGTTTAATTGCAGGGTGCTGGGTGGGTCCAGGATTGAGTAAGGGTGAGGGAGAGCTGTCTGTGTTTGTGTATCTGTGTTTGTTGTGATTTACTGTTTTGTGTTTTTGTTGGGACCTCCTTGAAAAAGAGATGCTGCATCTCAAGGGGCTATCCTATAATAAATAAATTACAAATATGTTTAAAATAATGGGACTTAAACTTAACTAATACATTTGATTCACGCCTTGTTATTTCTGGAAAACAAAGATCAACAACAAACAGTTAAAACAGCATGTGTCCATTATAAGCCCAAAATCTGTGTTTACCCTAAATTCAGAGGTTCATTTGGATGGACCCAAACCAAGATTTACCTTTTTGATTACAAAGAGGAAATTATTATTATTATTATTATTTTCTAGCACATTGTCTTTATTGAATTGGACCAGTGAAGAGAGAAAGGAACTGTAGAGAGTAGAGACTGCAGTCATGACCAAAGGCTGCATAAAACATGGCTGGGGGGTAAAGACTCGTCACATATTGGTTTCTGAGGAGACTTTTTGAAGCCCAAAGATGGCAGCCACCATATTGGTAATGCTGACTCAACCGATCTCTCCTCCCTCTCTTCTTTTGTCACTGCACTCCATGTTAAAAATACTTGAACTTTGGGAACACTGCCACTTTTGTCAGTGTCACTTGTCTCTCATCAACCAATCACAAACAAGAATTGGTTGGACTTCTAATATAATTTTGTCAATCAACAAAGGCAGAGGATAAACGAATCATTCTCTTATTATCAAGGGTGCAATTTCACATTCAGAGCTCCTTCATTGTTTACAATACACTGCCTAGCAACACATGCTCTGAAATACCCAAACCTAACCAGGCTTTTTTTTTGTCTTATTGGACTTAAAGCTGCTGTTGGTAGAAATGGTGTGGAGAAATGGTCATAATGCCCATCGGTACTCATCGGTGAGTGAAGTAATTTGAGATTATTGCGAAACCTTTGCGTTTTCCAATGCCTTTGTATCAAGCAATGTTATTATTCCCCTCGTTCCCGTTATGACGGACCAATCATAGCTAATCTCCAATCCTCTGTCCTGATTGGTTAAGGGGTGGCCCCTACTACGTCCTCTGATTGGTTATGAGTCCGGCACTATCATGACTGCACATGCCGATCTGTGTTGGGGGCTAAGAGGAAATCTGGTTGGGAGGGATAGTGTTGACATTCAAATTCCCTCTCTCTGAACATATGTTTACTCTGTGACTACCAACAGCAGCTTTAATATAAGCTACATTCACTGGACAGGTCCAGCTAATTGTCTTATCTTCAAGATATTACAAGCCAAAAATAAGACCTGAATTGCTTGTAGTGAGTGAAAATAATCTGCCAATAGGGAAAGAAAAATATACTTGGCAAGTTTCTTCAAATAAAGTTCAGTTTCTTGATAGAAGAATAATGTCTAAACACAAGAAACTTAATGAGAATTAAGCTAACCCCACTGGAATTTTTAAGAAAAGATCTTTTCAAGCAATTCAAGTCTTATTTTTGGCTTATAATACCATGAAATAGAATCTATGATCTTGTCTAGACTTGTTAGGTTAATTTGGTTTAAATTGCGTCTTATAAGACATTTTAAAGAGAAAAAGAGAAAGAAACAATGGCTCAGTTTTGAGTTTTTGCAGTTTGAGGTCACAGGCACCGCAAGCCCAAAAAATGCTGTCAGTGGACACAGGCCCTTAAAGTTTAAGATTGAAGCATTAACGCAAACAACAAAGTGACAACAATGTAAACAGGAGACTGAACTTTAGCTATCTTTGTCTCTTCCAAGCTTTGGCTATCTGAGCCTTCGTCCAGATATCTCTTGTTTCTTAAGCCTGAATTAGCTGCCTTTGACCTGGCTGCTGGCTAGCTAACAACATAAGTAGTAAATAATGAACATCAGTGTTCTGGTATTGTTGTATGAAATAGCCACATACTCACTAACATACTCACTGTTGACTACTGTTAGCTAAAAGTTATGTTACTGTTGCCTCCCGCACTTCATTTTTTCTTATGCTCCTCATTAAACTCTGACCATCGAGGCATTCTTCATGATGACACCATCAGAACATAAAATCTTTGACAGGTTGTTTTAAATATCCTCACTTCAGTATATTATGGAGCTAATTACACTTTCCAAGAATGGAACTATTGGGAGATGTCTCTTAATTTCACACATTACACTGTTTGTGCACATACAATTTAAAAGTAATTAAGTGTGATTGCTAGCTGAGTGCAGTCTCAAGTGTTTATTGTCATCTGATTGTCATGCAGGAAATGTTTCAGCAGAGAGCCGCCATAACTTCCACGCTGTTTTGGGATCTTAATTTAAACACTTATTTTCTCTGGTTATTGCCTTTTCTGTGTGAAAAAATACATTTTTTCATTACGTTCCTGCTCTTATGTTTTATTAAACTGAAACTCATTTGGAAATTAAGCTGGGGAAATTCAGCGTTATTAACTTTTCCTGTTGGGAATTGGCCTTCAGAGGACCAGCCTTCTTCTTTTTCACTCAGCTCATATCCCCAGGTGTACAAATCTTAAACTGACAGTATGTTTTAGTTTCTTATTTTCTTATTGTGTCACCACATCTTGTCTCTGTTTACCATCTTTGGTCCCTGACATTCCTCCCTTTCACTGCTCATATTTTATTCAAACATTTTTCCACACCTGCAGTCATGCCCTGTATTTTCAACTCAAGTTAATGTGTCAGTATATACTATTTTGTTTGCACATACTTTCTTTCACAGACATATTTATCAATGCTTGTGTATAGTAGACTGTGTTGGCTCTTAACAGAACAGGGGATGGGAACATCCACTGTCAAACACACCGATGTGACCTTGATCATCCAAAAGGCAAAGAGGCTGTCATAAATCCAGCTATTATGCAATGGTGCCTCTATTAATTCTGCTGCTGCATGAATATAAAATATATGCCACAAATTTGTAGGTATATGACAGGTTTCCGCTCTTCGGATGACATGTGAGATAGTGTAAAAGTAATTCTGGACCATAAAATGTGATAAGCTGTGTTTCTAATTGCTTGGTTTTGCATGCTGAAAGGACAACCTAATCTTAGGGCATATCATGAATAGACAGGGAACTACAGTACAGAGATTCAAGGTTCAGGGGCATGAAATTTCTGTTTTACATTTCTGTCAGTGAGGATTCAGATTCAGATTCAGACAACTTTATTGATCCCAAGAAGATCAATTCATTTATAGCTTACCATACAACAACCATGCAACATTTAACATCTACAACACACCCATCATATATATATCCTACAAGTCCCAAGTCAAGCACCGGGCCTGTACATGGGACTAGACGGTCTGTGGAGTTCAGTCTATTGCATTTATAATATAATAATAATACATTTTATTTATATAGCGCTTTTTCAAAAACTCAAAGACACTGTACAATTGTTAAATCAATACAAGCAAAATAACAAATAACACAGATCAAACAGAGCAACACAACAGTACAATCACAAATGAAAAGCTAACTTAAAAAGGTGAGTTTTTAAAAGAGATTTGAAAGCTGAAGGGCAGTTTTGTATATGGGAGGGGAGTGAGTTCCAGAGGGTGGGGGCGGCTACTGAGAAGGCTCTGTCCCCCCAGGTTCGGTGCTTGGTTCTGTGAGGTGGGGACAGGAGGTTGGCATGTGAGGAGCGCAGGTTACGGGAAGGAGTGTGATGGTGAAGGAGGTCAGTGAGGTAGGAAGGGGCCTGGTGGTGGAGGGCTTTGTGGGTGAGGAGGAGGATTTTAAACTGTATGCGGTATTCTGGAAAACTGCATGTCTCTTCATACAGCAGAGCCATAATATTAAAATTCAAAGACGTCCAGTCTGAGAAAATTTCCCCAAGCAAGCGTCTGGAACAACATAATGTCTGACTCATTATGATTCAATACCATACATATTAAAGTATCCTGGAAGTTGTAGCAACTTCTGATGCAGCTGACTTCAGTGCATCTGCAATTATCGATTTGACCTCTATTCATCAAACATTTTAGAAGTTGTTTCTCCTCATTGAGTCAGACCTTAGCAATCATGTGTTTTTTTATTTTTTATTACTCATCATCAGGATGTCATTTCAGCAAACTTGAAACCCTTATAAGTAAAGTTCAAATAACTTTCTTTTTTTGGGCTCGAACTGCTGAAGTTAGCCAGAATGGAGAATCTGTGTAACTTACTGTGAAACTGAGACCTCCTTGAAATGATTTGGTGCTACTTCTGATATGAAATGAACCAAAACAACTGACTAAACACACCGCCTTGTCCTGCCTTGACATCATTTAAAGCCTCCTGACAGCGATATATTGCATAGCGTTGTCAGAGGATGACAGACGATGATCGTTGATTGGTTAGGATTTTTTTTTTGTATAGTTCAGATAGCTGTTAAAGTTGAGAAAAGCTGCAACTTTAAAAAAAAACAGCACCAGGGGGCGCTGGTGGCCGAGTGGTCTTAGCGCCCCACATACAGAGGCTATAGTCCTCGTCGCAGAGGTCGCCATTTCGACTCCCGGCCGTGACCATCCCCTGCATGTCTTTCCCCCACTCTCTACTCCCCACATGTCCTGTCTCTCTTCAGCTGTCCTATCTAATAAAGGTAAAAGTCCAAAAAATATGACTTGAAAAAAAAAAAAAAAAAAAACAGCACCAGGAAAGCATCTAGCTCCAGAATCCAAACCTCTGCTGTTGGTCATAGCATCACTAGATTTGTTTAAATGGCTTCCAAGTGAAAAACAATACTTGAAATTCATGCTAATCAACACTCAAAAAGGACAGTCTTGTCCAAATACTGAATTTCATTAATATTTCATGAACTGCTCCTGTACAGCACTGGTTGGTAGACAAATAATGAATTATAAAACAGCTTTTCAGCTCTTTAGTCTTTGTGTATGTTACAATGTTACAATGTCATTTAGCAGACGCTTTTATCCAAAGCGACGTACATACGAGAACAAGAACAACACAAGCAAAGATCTAGACAAGAGGAACGGGTAACAAAGTGCTTCAAGTCCATTTGGGTGCAGGTACTGCCAAGCAGTGTAAAGGCAATGCACAAAGTAAATAAGGATTTTTTTGTCACCACAATAATGACCAAAGTACCAAGTGCTGGGTCACTCAAGAGCTGAACATAGATTCCCAGAGTAGAGCAGGACAGTGTGAGTCAACTGTAGCTGGAAGACATGGTCTGCCACTGGGAACAACAGTGGAGAACAGACTAGCTAAGTGCATAGTGCTTCCTAAAGAGCTGGGTCTTTAGCTGTCTTTTGAAAGTAGAAAGGGGCTCTGCAGATCGAATGGAGTTGGCCAATTCATTCCACCATGTAGGAGCAACAGAAGAGAAGAGTCGAGCAAGTGATTTTGAGGCCTTATGTGCTGGAAGCACTAGACTCTTTTCGGAGGGTGAGCATAGCGGGCGAGAAGGGCAGTAGACCTGGATGAGGGGTTCCAGGTAAACTGGAGCGGTTTTGGTGACTGCTTTGTAAGTCATGATTAGAGTTTTGTATCTGATGCAAGCTGCAACTGGAAGCCAGTGTAGCGAAATGAGCAGGGGAGTGACATGAGCTGTCTTAGGCTGGTTGAAGACCAGACGTGCTGCTGCGTTATGGATCATTTGCAGAGGTTTCACTGTGCATGCAACTAAGAAGACAATAAAAACTCTACTTGTAAGCACATGCTGTTTGCGTGCTAGCAGCCTGAAGCTGGAACCAAGTTTAACCACACATGTAACGCACCATTTACCCCGTGTTTGTCATTCCTCCCTTCACCCAGCATGAAGATAACTGGATATAAAACATCAGTGAGTCATAGCTCTCCCCTTCTACCCCTTCATGGCCTCACAGGCCCAATTCACACAATAAAACCCCATTAAACCTCAGCGGTGGCGCTTTGAATGTGTAGGAGAGCAGGAGACGATTCAGGTGTCCATCTTATAACTCACGTGGATGCAATACTTATCAGCCTCAGCTCCATGATCAGTTGCTTTAAGTTTTCTTCTGCTGCATCAAATCCCTGCACTCTATTTTGTGTTGTGCTTCTGTTTCTGTTTTTCTTGTAATATCAGAAATTTTGAAACCTTCAAAGCAATGACTCAATCAAGTATTATCAACAAAAGAGCAGTTGTAAGAGGAATGAGATCAATTTGTGCAATTTGCTACAAAATAATTTTGTTGAAGCAAGGTCTCCTTTCAATGATATCTGAAAATGATAATTCAAATTTCAGATTTTTGGGGTCTCATAGTTATTTGGAGATGAATCTATCTTTCAGGGATATTAATTCTGAATTGATGAGACCTCAGTGAAAGTGATTGCAGTATGAAGTGCACAGGGCATAACACAAAAAAAAAATTGTGAAGAGGGTTCATGGGTACATTTTTCAAGAATCTCCATTTTTGAAGGTGTTTTTGAAATCCTTCATTTTCAAATCTCTGAAAATCTGTTGATGTGACATTTCAGGTTTGACATCAGCCTCGAACAAAATTTCAAAATCCACATACATGTGGACTTGGCCTTATTGTAAGCCTAAAAATCTTGTATTATGTGAAAGGATAACTATTATGTTTCCAAAAAGTCTGGGGCTGTTTTACCCTGGGTTTGGGATTGGTTGAGACTGTAAACATCAGTGGTTTTGATGTTTGTTTTTTAACATAATTTTTGTTTGAATTGTTATTTAGGGTGAAATGAACTAAAATAACTACATACATTAAAAAAGAAAAGAAAATAGAACTCCTTGTTATGGGTCCCTTGAAATAGAAATAACAGTGCCAGAGACTGAGGACCCCTGTAGTCCTAAGGTGTTTAAAATGTTGCTTACAACCTCATGCAAGAATTGGAAGGTCAATCCAAAAACCTACTTAGTTGTTTGTATTTTAAACAAAGGCTAGAACAATAATTCCCTCTAGGGTCATGTGGCAACGAAGTCAATACGGTTTTTTTTATTATTATTTAAAGGTGACATATCATGCAAAATCAACTTTTTAATGGTTCTCTACCAGAAATATGTTTCCCTGGCATGTCTACAAACCCCCCGAGAATGAAAGAAATCCATTCTGCCCCTGTTCTGATTTCTCCACCTTTCTGTAAATGTGTGTGAAACGAGCCGTTTCAGTTTTCCGTGTTTTTGTTATGTCAACAATATCCGGTCTGTCACAGAGTCAGAGCTCGGAGCTTGTTCAGCTCATAGACTGTATAAAATAATACTGAATCCCTCCTCTGTTTTTCATTCCCTGCACAAATGTGTGCAAACAAGGAGCTTAGGAGGGAGGCATGCTAGTTGTAGGCTGTCTTAATAAACACAAAGGTTGGTTTTACTCCCCACGTCTGCAGATTTGAAGATCTAGTGGCTGATTTTTATTTGTCATGGAAAAGTGCTAGCGCTAGTTAGCATAGCCACATAGCTACATGTTCGTAGCTGTAGCTGTAGCTGTGTACCAAGACACACGTCGACATACTGACAAATAAAACAACAAGAAACACAAAATCTGTTACCAATGGTTCAGAAAGGTCCCGCTGCCTGTCTGGCAGAGGTCGGTTTTACTCCCCACGTCTGCAGATTTGAAGATCTAGTGGATGATTTTTATTTATCATGGATAAGTGCTAGCGCTAGTTAGCATAGCCACATAGCTACATGTTCGTAGCTGTGAACCAAGACACACGTAGACATACTGGCAAATAAAACAACAAGAAACACTTAATCTGTGACCAATCCTTCAGAAAGGTCCTGCTGCAGGCGCCTCTCCGTCAGGATCAGATTCTGGATCAGATTCAGAGGGTTGAAGTAACGCAATCTGTGAGCAGCCGTGTATATTCAGCCAACATGTAAACATTAGATCAACGTGCTGTAGAGCCGAGGCCACATCCACTTCCTGAGGGGGCGTGGTCAGAGAGAAAACAGAGTGTTCTGAGGAGGACTGAGAAGAGGGCTTTTCAGGCATGCCAAAATCTGATTTCAAAGTGTTTTTTTGAGCATAAACTTTAAAGACATGTTTTGGGGACCTCTTAGACCAATATATATTGATGAAAAAAGCGTGATATGTCACCTTTAAATGGTTTTAAAATAATATTTTTTGTTTGATTTTTTTCACAAAATGGATGAAATGTACAATTTCATTTTTTGGAGGGGGTCATTTTTGCCTTTTATTTGATAGAGACAGGAAATGTGGGGAGCAGAGAGTGGGGGAAGGCATGCAGCAAATGGCCTGGACTGGGAGTCAAACCTGCAACCGCTGCAACAAGAACTGTAGCCTCTGTACATGGGGCGCACACTTAAATTGCTCGATCAACAGCACCCCAATCATTCTAAATTTGTATTGTTTTCTGGGAGGTATCTTGTGACCTCTGAGGGGGTCCTGACCCCCACTTTGGGAACCACTGGATTAGATGATGAGTCAGAAAAAGGAAGCTAGAGGAGAGTCCATAAATGATGATCAATAGATACCAACAGCATCATATTTTGAATTGTTGGTGGACCATGCTGGAATACTTGTTTAAAATGAGAATGGATTGAAAAGCTCACATTAATGTGTTTATACAGAAGTTCTTAATGGAGTTTGCATACTATAGGTCCTCACTGGTTTTGGGTTCAGGTAAGCACCAACATCAGGAAATGAAAGGCCTAACAGCAGACCTTCTCATTAGCTTATTGGACCTTGCAACCCTTAAGGGAAAGAGAGAAAGCTGCTGTTGCTAAGTGTGTGATATGTGAGTGTGTAGCAGGTGTAAAAGCGTGAAATATAGCAGCAGTGAAGGGGGCAGCATAAACCTGGCCACTCTAACTTTTTTTAATTTGGATTGGCAAGTCAACTGCCAGGATGGCAATATTTTATCTTCAAGTCGTTTTCTGAGTATCCCGCTCTGAGGCAGAGTGGCTCTCCATCATGTTTGTCAGAGGGGACTTTATTGAAGAACACTGAGGCTGGATTGGATGCTGGGCACACATTGATGTGTGTTGAAGTATGTGTGTGTATGTGTGTATGTGTGTGAGTCTTGGGGTTGAGGAAATACATTGAATTTGAAGCCATCTGAGTTTCTTCAGCTTTAACAAGCCTTGCCCTGAGTCAAACACTTAACTAAACAGTCTGTATAGGGACTCAGTGTTATGTGCTCAGGAATGACTGACAACATAAACCTTTAAATCAGGTTCAACAGTCAACAACAACAACACGAAGAAAACATGTTCACACCAAGATGTTATCCATAGACCTCGGTAGATCATGTCCTTGCTCTGGATAACATCACAAATTATTAAATGAAATAATACATTCAAACATTCAACAGTCACATATTGGCTGCCTTGACTATGTAGACTAAAGGCTGATTTATACTTCTGCGTCTCCCCTACGCAGCAGGGGCTGATGCGGACATGAGCCCCACATACTTCTGCGTCGGTGAGTCCGTGTCGCGCAGTAATTCTCCGCCGAAACGCCTGAGGGCAGTGTGGTCTCTCTGATAGCCGGTCTCCTACTTCCGGCCCGCTACGATCTCTGTTTACTTTTCCACATCGATTCAGAGCGTGTTATGCTAATCTACAGCTGATACATGTTGCTGTTTATCGTACAGACATGATTACATGAAGAATAGAGAGGAGGACATGAAATACACGGCCGATGTGTGGCCGATGTCCGGGATCCCGGAAGTGCTGTGAATGCGGGAAAGACAAAGCCGCCGAGCGGACCAATCACAGGGCTTGCGGTCCGCGTCGGCTCTACGTGCGTAGGCCTCTGCGTAGGTACGGGAGCTACGCAGACATTCGACGCAGAAGTATAAATCAGCCTTAAGTGACTACTTACTAGACTAAGTAAGTGCAAAAAGCAAGTTAGCGAAATCACCTAAAATGATCTTTCTAACTTAGACAAGCAAGTTGTTTTTAGTTTTTTTGCTCTTATTGATACAACTGCTACGATCGATCAGTCAATCAATCTTTATTTATATAGCGCCAAATCACAACAAACGCTATCTGAAGATGCCTTTACAAACAGAGGAGGTCTAGACTGTACTCTATGTTAAATTATTAACAAAAATCCAACATCAAGACTCAGTCTTATCTCATCTTAATCCACTATGAGTAGAGCATTTAGCAAGTAACAGCGTCAAGGACAAACTTCCTTTTAACAGGCAGAAACCTTGAGTAGAACCAGACTCATGCTAGACAGCCATCTGCCCACCACTATCATATCTCTCTCTCTCTCTACATCTCCCTTTATTCCTCTCTCTAACCCAACAAGGATTCAAGGGAGATGGCTGTCTAACATGAGTCTGGTCCTGTTGGAGGTTTCTGCCTGTTAAAGGAAGTTTGTCCTTGCCTCTGTAAGTTGCTGAATGCTGCAAAGTGCTCTGCTCATGGTTGATTAAGATGAGATCAGACTGAGTCCTGCCTTTTAAGATGGGACTGGATCTTATCCTGTCTTGATGTTGGGTCTTTGTGTATATTTTAATATAGAGTACAGTGTAGACTTGCTCTGTTTTTAAAGAGTCTTGAGATAACAACTGTTGGGATTTGGCGCTACAGAATTAAAGATTGATTGATTGATTGATTGATTGATTGATTGATTGATTGATTGATTGATTGATTGATTGATTACCCAGATTCACATAATTTAATATAAAGTTATTTTCTGATACAAAGTCAACATCTGGTATTTGTATCTGCTACAATATGGCCGCTATTGACAGCCTGCTGCTGTGGACGTTCCAGACCCCAACTGCTACGGACGTCCACAGCGGCTGCAACTACTACTATCCATCTCACCACTATAGTATCTCCCTCTCTTTCCATCTCCTCTATCCCTCTTTCCAACCCCAACTTGGTCGAAGCAGATGGCTGTCTAACATGAGTCTGGTTCTGCTCCAGGTTTCTGCCTGTTAAACGAAGTTTGTCCTTGCAGTTATAACTTGCTAAATGTTGCAAAGTGCTCTGCTCATGGTGGATTAAGATGAGATCAGACTGAGTCTTACCCTGTCTTGATGTTGGGTCTTTGTTAATAATTTAACATAGAGTAAGGTCTTGACCTGCTCTGTTTGTAAAAGTGTCTTGAGATAATGTTTGTTGTGATTCTGTGCTTTATAAATAAATAAGGTCTGATTAATTGATTGATATGGTGCATCTGTTACCAGAGTTAAATTAGTGAAATCAACATAAAGAGTTAATATTTCACCTGTTTTAAAGTGGTTGCACTGCAGACATAACAAGTTGGTATTGGATTGTTTTTTCTCCTCATATTTCAAAAATATTTCCTCACAGAAAACCTGTCAGGTAAGTTCTGCTGCAAATAGTTCTCTCCATTTTCAATACTTTAAAAGGCTGACACCAAACACAAGATGAGGTTTTGTTTAGTTGAATGCAGCCATTATTGAGGCATAAAAAGACGTCTTAATTACTTGATATTGAAAGAAACCTCTCCAAATAAAACCTGTTAACCGGTTTGTTTCTCCTTAACATACCATAACAGAAATTGCTATTGAAAATCCATCATTAAAACTACTTATGTGTATGAACTTTAACAAAAGTTAAATGAATATTTTGCAGAATGTTTGAATTCACAAGGTGAGCAATACCAAGAGCCTTTAAATTCCAAGTGGATATTTTTTGGTACACTTATATAAAACACATCGTCACTCGCTCACATGGATATAAAAAGACCCAAGGACATCCTTTTTTTTTTTTTTTTTTTTAGAAAAGTGGCACTGCTTTGTGAAGACTACATAAACAACATTCCCATTCTGCCGTGGAGCTGAAAACAAATTTTAATTTTTGTGTTACAAAAAAAAAAAAATCTTGTGAAGTGCAGCAGAATTATTTAGGTTTTTGTGTCTGTCCTGATTTGTTCAAGGACCTCTGACTGAAATATGGCGCTTATGAATCTCCAGGGTAATGGAAAAGATGCTCTGCTGACAGGCAGAAGAGACCCAGGGTCATGTTTTTCCTTGCAAACATAAATCTTTGTATCCTCTTGCCCCCTGCCCGCCCTTCTCGTACATCTGTTGCAGAAGCCGTCTTTTAGCTATCTTGACTGATTGAGAGGCATGATTTATATCCAGCAGGCTCCGGATTATTGCGAAAAATTCAATTAAATGGAGGAACATAAATAGAGGATAAATGAATAAGTGCCCTCGCTTCTCTGCATTGCTCTTTCCCACAGGCTTTTGTCCACATGAGAATACATTAAATACATTTCTGTAAAAAAAACCTCATTGTTTTCATGCAAACGATGGCTCACTCTGATATGTTAATTAAGCTTGCAGATTTATACATTGGTGGATAATGGAGGTAAAAGGACATATTGAGGTGTACATGCATATTCATACTGATGCAAAACTGCAATCAAAGACAGAGACAGCAACAAGAAAAGATAAAGAGAAAGATCTCACGTCTGTCCTTGAGAGATAAACAGTCGAGGTGTGTACTGTACTTCTCGTATACCAGGACAAATCTTTCCCTTTGCACTGGTGGAAGGGTCACTATATTTTTTCATTGTAGGCTGAGCGAGAGAAAAGAATATCTTTCACTCTCCTCCACAAAGGTTCCTGAAGTCACTTTTGAGATTTGATACTTAAACCTTGAAAGATCTGTTTCCCCTAGTCCCAATTTAGTCCTGACCTTTCTAAGCAGCCAGTGAGACTACACCTCCACATGGAAAAAACTCACGAAGGACGCCATCAGTCTCGTCGCTCCGAAGCAAAACAGCTGATTGTGGTACAGCATGTGCACTTTCACAATATTGACATTGCTGGTTGTTTTACTGCATAATTATCCAGGCTGCTGAAGTATTTATAGACCTTCCCGCTCCAAATGCACCACATGTAAATTAAGCTTTGTCATAAATAATCCATTGGCAAAATATGTAGCCCTATAATTGGAAACGGGTACAAAATACTTGTTTCCTGCCTTCATAACGTGCCAGAGAGTTTATTTTCTGCCCTGCAGTGTTAGGGTTGTTTTCCTTCCAGCGAGGATCATTAATATATGACTCCTGCTTTCAGATGCCCTTGCTCGACAAGGAGGTCTAAATCTGTACAAGTGGTTTAGGAGGACACTCGTCTCAGGTTTGCGGGACCGGGCCTGTCTACCTTCTTTAACAGGAACTAATTTATGCCCGGTGATAAAAAATACATAAAATAAAAGCAAGAAGTAGACCGGGGCAAGAAATGGCAATAAGAGGCGTGAACCCTTGATGGCAATAACTCAGAGTGAATTATAGCGCTGTGTCAGGAGGGGAACGCTTCACCTGGATGTCAGTCAAATGTATTGTCTGTCAACATAAACACATCAACTATGTGTCTATGCATACAAACAAGAATGCTACTACTCCCAAAAATGTGTTGGAATTCAAATCTATTGATTTATTTTAAAATGGCAAACCTTTTGAATTGAAAAATACCTCACATGTAGGTAGAGCTAACCTGACCCAGGGTAGGGTTAGGCACACTCAGGCCCAAGCAAGCTCCTCACCCTTGCTTTACCTTTCCTGTCTTATTTCTGACATCTCACTGAAGACCCCTCTCTTTGACCTGTCTCTCTTCTCTCTTCTATTCCCTCTTGCAAAAAGACAAGTGGGGGAGGCAGAGTGTACAGCCTAAACCGTATAGGTGGGCTCAAGCCCTAACAGTCTTCATGCCTTTTTTCTACCTTCACTGTCTTCTTTCTTATATCTCATCAAAGACACTTCTCTTTTCTCCCTCTCTCTTCTCTCTTCCATCCCCTCCTGCAAATAGTGGAGTAGGGGGAGGTACAGCATAAAGCCTGACCCAGCAGGGGGAGCTTTAGCCCCTCACCCTTGCACTATATTCCCTGTCTTCATTCCAACATCTCTCTTCATTCTCCCTTCTGTTTTTTTTCCTTCTCTTATCTCATCCCTCCTGGAAATATGGGAAGTAGGGGAGGTAGAGCGTACAGCCTAAACTGGCAGGGTGAGCTCAAACCTAAACAGGCTTCTCACCCTTGCTTTACCTCTACCACGAAAGACTCTTTTCTATTTTTTGCCACTCTCTTCTCTTTCTCTTACCGTCTACAAAGGAAGGGAGGTAGAGCATACAGCCTGACCTGACAGGGAGAGCTCTAACCCAAACAAGCTTTTTCCTGTGCTCTACCCTCCCTGTCCTCTTTCCAACATCTCTCTACATACTCCCTGCTCTCTGTTATTTCTCTTTTCTTCTCTATTTTGGTTTAAGGTTTGTTGGGAGGTGGTTTTTGGACACTGGATCTTACTGTTAAACCTCATTGAGGTGTCATGGACCTAACTTAATGAAACACTAGTGAAGGGAGGTGCCTATTTCATAGCCCCAGAGATGCACTGGTGCTTGCTGCCCATCTGTCACTATCTACAGTTGAGGTCAAAATGATTAGCTCCCCTATGAAATTTTAAGTTTTTTTCAAAAAATTCCCAAGTGCTGTTAAACAGATCAATGTTCCAAACATCCTAGTTTTATTTTGGATGCTTACATTATTTTACTTTGCACTCAGAAACAAAATTATTTCACAAAAAAACAAAAACTACCAGGGTCAAAATTATCAGCCCCCCTGATGCTAATAGTCAGTTGTGTATCCTTTTTGCTGGATAACAGCATGCAGTCATTTGTTGTAGTTTGTAACAAGTCTCTGACACATCTCCTGAGGAATCCCAGCCCATTCTTCTTTGGCAAATCTTTCAAGCCCCGCCAGATTTGATGGTCTTCTGGCATGGACCCTGGTCTTCAGTTCACCCCACAGATTTTCGATGGGATTCAAGTCAGGGCTTTGTGCAGGCCAAAGAAGAATGGGCCCCCCTATGAAGAAATTTCATAGGTGGGCTAATCATTTTGACCTCAACTGTATCTTGGTTGTAGGGGAAATTAGGAGCTATGTGGTAGGTTATGTAACTAACAAGTAGAGTATTGTTATGAGGTTGTGATAGGGTGGGTTTCATCACTGAAGGCTTATCCTTTTTATTACAGCAGAAGTGTTGTGTTTGTTTCCAAAGTACCAAAATCTGAAGTTCATCAAATGACTGTTTGAGGCTATACCAATAAGGGAGCCATCCTCCATAGAGGCTCAAAGTAAAACTGCCTAACGTTTTAGGACAGTTAACCACTTTTACAGCCTTCTTGTTTCTTCAGTTTATTGCCTTTTAATGGCAAATGCACAGGAACTAAATTATTCCAAAACTCAGTTTAATATTAAAGCTTAAAGTTTGCATTACTGGTGATGTAACCTCTTTAAGCTGCGTTAGCTGCAAGCTGTCTTCTAGACATCTAATTAGCTTTTCACTAAACTCGCCAAGATGCTATCTTAGTTATTTATAGTCAGATAGATAAACTAGTCTGTTTAGCTTCTACCAATAAAAGAGCTTCATTCTGTGGTAAATGCAGCTTGTAGCTTATCGCTAGGTAAGTAAATATTGAATTTAAATTGGAAATTTCCAAAGCTGTCATATCCTGGCATTTTTCAACCTTCACTTCCCTTAGCGCCATCCTCATGTAATCTGGTTGCTCAAAGCTTCAACACACAAAGATGTTGACATCTGACGTCAAGGCTTCAAAACAGCACCCCTCCTATCATCTGCTGACATCACTTCTTTCAATTCTTTCACTCCGTCTAATTTCATCCTACATTTCTGAATATATCATTTTCACATCCACCTGAATAATGGACGATGGCGAAACACACAGCACATTTGCATGATTGCATGAGTGCTTTTCATGCACTGCAATTGACAAATTAGCGGGTGGTCAGGTCACACCTGTGTTCGCTAAAAATGGAACAAAAAGTAAATTATACATCTCCATCCCTTTCACATTACCGGACTGATAAATATACATTTCATTCTGCTTTGTATTAAAAGCATGAACACCAATTGAAGCCACGTCCTCTTTTACACCATGTGACAATATATGCAGCTCAACTTAAAAGACCTACAGTAGAGTGATGCTTTTAATAATCAACCTAACTGTGAGTTAAGTATGCTAGCTATGAGCATGTGTTAGCATGTATTTATTCAAAGTATCATTTTCATCACCATATTTTGGGATTAAAATGCCCAAGGGTCCTCTTACTCAACTCCAGCTGGCAGACTCTGCTTCAGTCTCTCTCTCTCCCTCTCTCCCTCTCCCCCCCCCCCCCCCCCCCCCACACACACACAAACATGCACACACAGACAGCAGACACACCAACACATGGATGTACAGTGGTGTGCACACACCTCCGGCTCCAGCCAGACATGCCTGATGCAAAGGTGAGGAAATGAAGGCTGCTGCCATGTGGGGTGCCGCTAAGAGTGCCATTCCCTGCTTTACTCCCTCTGCTGTGTACCCGTAGCATCTGCTCTGCCCTCATTAATCAAGGGAGAGATGGGCAGGGGGTTGCCACTTGAAATAAAGCTTGATCATCACATGGAGTGCTGCGGACCGCATCCTGGCATTCAGCTAAACTGATTTTGCCATGTGCCTTACCCATCTCCCCTCAAGGCTACACTGCTTGTTAGGTTTCTTCTTATGCTATCATATAGCTAGCCTGACACAGACTCAATGCCATCTGTTGGTGGCTGTCACCCTGCGACCTGCTGGATTGCATGAAGGCTGTTAACCCCCTGCCCATATGTGGTGTTCAACTCTGGATTGACAAAGCAGCCAACCCCCCCAGGTATCCCAAGAGGGGTTCTGACTTTCTCCCGAAACATGAGTGATGCTCAAGACAGCGCAGTACCGTACTGATATATTCCCCGAGCAGCCTGGTGGGACCTGCAGAGTGTGTCCCCTGCATTTTGCTGTTCATCTTTTATTTCAGGAGAGGATGAAATTTCCTTGGAGACTCTCTCTGCCGTCTCATCCTTTTCAAATAGTCTCAGTGTTGTGTTCTTGGCTTGCCCGAGGCTACTGAGACTCATCACAGACTGGCCCGTGTAGACATATGTCAGCAAAGACACAAGGACGGGCATTGGGAGGCTGAAGGACACAGTCGGAAGGGTCTCTGCAAAAGCTAAAAAAAATTGGACTCAAATACAGCATACGTGATTTCAGCCTTCATTTCAGGGATCCCCAAAATACTCATTTTTTATGATAAAATCAATGCTATAATACTATAAGTGTACATCAAACTGGATTACAACTGTCAGGAATTACTTTTAATAATTTTATACTATTAAATTTACTGTAAGATAAATTAGTAAGGTGAAAACAAACCCTGAGAGTCTTGGGAGTTTGCCTTAGTGGTACCATCTGTCAGGAGAAGCTAGCTAATGCTGTTAGCTAGCAAGGAAGTTAAAATTCCCCTTCAGTTAACCTACAGTTTTCCGTCTGCCTAACGGGCAACAGTTTAGTGCCTCTTAGCAACAACTTACATAGCCTTTATTAAATTCTTAGTGTTAGGCTTGGAGGCTTGGTTTTATGTGATCTATCACCACCGGGACCTGGCTGCCTGAGAACACACCTGCTTCAGGAAAATAAATGTCCCCTTAAAACAAGAAGGATTATTTGTGGCTAGATTCTCATCCGACACTTTAAAAGTTTGACTTCATAAGAAAAGACAATATGTCTCTTTGGGAGTATTTCTTTTTAACATTTTCATAGAAAAGACAGAATTTTCTGAGCTATAATTTGGAGCTATTGTTCAATATTTTGCATCAATGTAGTTCTTGCAGAACATACTTTTTTTTTTTTTTAAAGTTCCAGTAAGAGAATAATGAGGTTTGAGACTCAGGGGAGCTTTATTCCCAGTCCATCTGTCGGTACCAGCTAGATAATGCTGTTAGCCATCAAAGAGGTTGATTGTGCCTTTGTAACAGTTTTCCCAGTGAGGACTGGTGCTCTTACTCCTTGATTCCACCACAAGTGTGTACACCATGTTCCATCTGTGCCACAGTTTTGCCCCATCTGACATCACACGGCATACCCCACTGGAACCATTTATGACCATTCACCAAAGAAATCCACACGATCATGCGAGCATATCAAAATAAGATAAAAACAATAAATACAGAGAACATACTGACAGTCTAAACAGGTTACTATGCACTTCTGTGGTTGATATATGGATCTTTTGGATATGATTCTGGGATTTTTGTGCTTCTGCTATGACTGCGAACATATGCGTTTAGGTGTGTTTGATGTCACTTGTGTACTACTTTGCAGTGCTATCACCTAAAGACAAAGTTAACAGGTAAAAGTCCTGTTCTGATTAACATGACTCAAAGATTTGTGGCTGTTTTTATTATTATTAACAACATATTCAACATAAATCATTATTTCTAATCTGTATAATCTGATATTCTGCATTTTTATTAATAAGAATAGAGTATTTTTTGTCCTGAGCTACTTTAGTAAAGTTGTGCCTTTTCCTTGTTTTATATTGTAGCTATAATTTATTGTGTTATATTATTGTTCTTGAAGTAAATGGTTCCCCAGGGTGTCAAGTTCTGTTCTTTTTCCTGTGCGTTCCCTGCTCTGTGATTGTGTGCCCCACCCTGATTAGTTTCACCTGTGTCTTGTGTCACACCTGTGTGTGATGACCCTTTGTGTAGCTAGTTTCTCTGCCTCCCCTCGATCTTTATCAGATCATGGTCCCTTCTCCAGTGTTCCCAATGTGTTTTTCCTTGTCGGTTTTGTTGGATTAGTCAAACTTTGGTGTTTAATAAACCCTTTGAATTTGTATGCACTTGGGTTCTCCACTTTTGTTTTACTATCAAACTGTGGGGTTTATTTTGAAATATAATGGGATGCTATATGCTGCTCTCATGTCTGATTCCTTGTCTGGGTTATTCTGCTCTGTTCAGCTTCTTAAACTTATTTCTCTGGCATCCTTTGTCTTTATTGATAAGACAGCGGAATTGACACAGGAAATGGGGAGAGCAGAGAGTAAGGGATGACATGGCCGCTAAAGGTTGTGGTCAGAGTTAAACCAGTGACTGCTGCTATGAGGATTAGAGCCTTAGTACAAGTGCATGCTTAAACTGCTCGGTCAACCTGCAGCCCCTTCTCTGTTTAGCTTGATGCATGCTCTTCTCGGCCACCAGTGAAAATTGTCTTTTCACTTGTTTTTTAACAGAACAGAGACACTTCTTGGACTGACCAGGAGGTGCCATGGCGCCTACTGTGGAATTATGTGCTGACCAGCTCCAGAATCACACAGTAAGTGCTTCCTAACAATAACCTTAATCAACCTTATAGTGAGTTGTTGGCGTTAGATATGCTGTAAGATTGTTTAGGTTGAGTAATTTTATTTCAGTTAAGCTTGGTTGAAGTCTTGCAAAGCTTCAGGGGTCGTGCTGCCTTAGAAGACTCATTTAACTTATTTGCCTAACAGTGACAGCCACTTGGATCTCTTTAGGCTGATTTATACTTCTGCGTTGAATCAACGGCGTACCCTACGCCGGGGGTCCGCGTAGCTCCCGTACCTACGCACGTAGCTGACGTGCACCTCCTCCAAAATGTAACTCCCCGTAGAGCCGACGCGGACCTTAAGCCCTGTGATTGGTCCGCTCGGCGGCTTTGTCTTTCGCGCATTTACAACACTTCCGGGAACCCCGGACATCGGCCGCACATCGGCTGTGTATTTCATCTACTCCTCTCTATTCTTCATGTAATCATGTCATGATAAACAGCAACATGTATCAGCTGTAGATTAACAGAACACGCTCTGAATCGGGATCGCGAATACAAGCGGCCGAAATGAGCTTTCTCCACAGGGTGGCTGGGCTCAGCCTTAGAGATAGGGTCAGGAGCTCAGACATCCGGGAGAGGCTCAAAGTAGAGCCGCTGCTCCTCCGGATCGAGAGGAGCCAGATGAGGTGGTTCGGGCATCTGGTTAGGATGCCTCCCGGGCGACTCCCTGGGGAGGTGTTTCGGGCATGTCCGACTGGGAGGAGGCCACGGGGAAGGCCCAGGACACGCTGGCGAGACTATGTCTCTCAGCTGGCCTGGGAGCGCCTCGGTGTCCTCCCAGAAGAGCTGGTGGAAGTGGCCGGGGAGAGGAGTGTCTGGGCTTCCCTGCTGAGACTGCTGCCCCCGCGACCCGGACCCGGATAAGCGGAAGAAGATGGATGGATGGATGGACGCTCTGAATCGCTGTGGAAAAGTCAACAGAGATCGTAGCGGGGCAGGAAGCAGGCGACCGGCTATCAGAGAGACCGCACTGCCCATATTTTTTAAAAAATCATCTGAATTACACAACACCATTTTCCTCTGACCTCCTCAAGTGGATTTTGTGTTCGTTTTAATGAAGGCCTTACAAATGAAAAAGCTCTTTTCAGAGGTGCCGAAAAAAAAACACTCCATGTAGCTGCTGCTCTTTTTACAGTTACAGAAAGGTTCAATGAGCAACATCATCTTCAGTTTAAAAGCTTCACATGGTCTAATATGACTTGTGACAAAAATAATTTAGATCCATAAACTCATCATGATCTTCTCAATCATGGACTTATCAAGCCTCTTAATCTGAGAGAGTTGCTCTAATACTGGTATAAGGAATATAGTGGATACCCCCTTAGATGCATTATTGGCTAATAGATTATGCTAGTCTATGCTCTGCTCTGAAGCCAAAACAAATCCAATTGTGTTATCAGATTTCAATTCTTCTATATGTAACCAAGCTAGGGCTGGAAAGGGATTTCTGGATTTAGATAAAATACCAACAACGCCACCTTGGGACTTTCACCCAAAGAGTTTTAACAATATCCTTATTTTTAGTTACCGACCCTTTAACAGAGGGTTTCCCCTTTAACAATACACAGGTGCGTTCACAAATGAATATAAGGGCATGGTTTAGGAAAAATATATATACACAAGCTTTATTTAATTAGACAAAATAGTTTTTAAAAAACACAACAATTACTTCTTCCTGAACAGACACCAGAAATCAGTGTAGGGACCCCGCTAACTGCAGCCAGGCTTATCTGTATCGGGCCTAAAAATAAACACGGCAAATTCACGACAATAACACACACATCTAGTTAATAAATTAGACTATGTAAAGGACATGAACAAGCCGGAAACAACAAACTGTAGCTACAGCCACGGCTGCTTACACAGCCTGGACGGGGATACTTTAACACTGTTACTGAGCAGAGTCTTTAAATCAAGACAAAAAGACAAGCAAAAAGAGACACAAAAAGACACAAAAAGAGACAAAAAGAGACAAAAAGAGACAAAAAGACACTAAAAGACACTAAAAGACAAGGCAAAAGTGGCAATCTGCAACAAGATACATGAACGTTAACCACTTACATACAACAACCCACGGCACATTAAGATAAACAAAACCCAGTTGAGGTTTACCTCGGCCGTCCGCGACCCGATCACGTCACTACCCCACGCTCGTACCGCGTACTATATGCGTTTCCAGGACAACGATCCGCCGACCCGAAAGGAACACCGTCCTGGAATTAAAGTGAAAGTTACTCACATGTACGGACGTTGAAAACACTTAACACACGCGACTCGTACCTGCTCTCAACCCGGAGCTCTGCAGAGACTGAAGGGAGCTCCGTCACTCAATTTTATCCCCGCAAACAACCAGGTAACCGCAGGTGATTGGTTCCCACGCAGCTGTGGGGCATGAGCGCTAATCAGCCGGTTACATCTAGTTTTTTTGTAACATTAGCTTGTATAGCATGTTGTGTAAGAAAGCCACCTGCAACTATAGTTGTATAGTAGCAAGGAAGAAGGGATTTCAGGTCATTCATCAAGTAATGCCAGCAAGTGTGGTGTCAGGAAAGTGTGACACAATAGTCAAAGATCAGAAAAATGTTGTCAATATGGCATTATTCATCCCATTAATAATCTCAGCAGTAAAAATATGATGTAACCAGTATGTAGGACTTACAAGGGTTGCCACTTTTATTATAGGCCAAGTCATCAATTATATTTTTGTATTTTAAAGCTCATGTGAGGAACTTTTAGTGTTGACTTTGGCGCCCCTGTGGCCAAAGCAGTACCTCTCGTCTCTTTGCCGACTTTGACCTTATATGTAAAGTTACTGGAGTTTTTTGGGGGGGGGTTAACAAATGATTTATTTAAATGGTCAAAAGCAACACTAATTTGGAATCTCTTTTGCTGTGAAATTTTTTGAAAGATGTCTTTATAGGCACTTTGTCTGACTCCTACCCCACAGCAATGACTCCAAGCATTAAACATTACTAACTAAAATAAGTCAATCTTGTTGCTGCTGATCTTGTCCTCTTTGGTTGGTCATAAAAAGGCATTTGTACTAATTTTGCTGTGTTTAATCACCAGCTACAAATTCTTCACAGGAGCTTTAAAGCACTGGAATTAGGCTGCAACTTTCAGATATTTTGGTTTGAACTGACAATGATCTTGTTACATTTACTGATGCTAGAAAAATCCTTATCACAGTTTTCGAAGGGCTGAGATTAATTTTTGTTTTTTTTCAACTAAAGGTATCTGTAGTCTGATATTTGCCTTTTTTTTGGTCAAAAAATAACACGAAAATAATACATCAGAGAAATATTTAGCAATGTATTGTCTTTCAGCTGATTACTCATCAAATTATAAATTTCTTTGTCCCTTCAGAAGCAAAAAAAAGTCTTGCAGGAGCTTTAAAGCACTGGAATTAGGCTGCAACTTTCAGATATTTTGGTTTGAATTGACAATTATCTTGTTACATTTACTGATGCGAGAAAACACTTATTACAGTTTCCAAAGGGCTGACATGACAGCTTTTAATGTTGTTGTTTTTGTCAAACTGAAGGTGTCTGGAATCTGATATTTGACATTATTGGGTTTTTTTTAATCCCAAAAATAATAAATTAGAGAAATATTCAGCATTTTTTTTGTCATAGAGCTGATTACTCATAGTTCTACCCTTTCAAAGTGATCTGTTACCTTAATGCAAGTTCATAAAAAGTGATATAAAATCTCCAGTGACATACCTCGAGCTTTAAAGTCATTATACGTAAGTGTGTCACTGAGCCCTTTGATAACACACAGCCTCGTCACAGTCAGTAATGTGTTGTTCAGCAGCTGTGGTGAGAGAGTGTGTTACCTTTTAGGCTGTTGAGAGGCACACAGTGACACCTCTCTGAAACCCTCCATCATGAAGCACTTCAGATGCCTGTCATTGTCCTGACAGAATACAGCCATGAACCATTTGTATCTAATCATGACAGCTAATGACAAATGTCCATCACCGCTGAGCCACTACTTGATTAGTGTCGCAGCATGAGGAGGCTCTGAAGGATGGAGCTTGATAGCTGCTGTGCTCAAAGCTCCAGAGACTGTCACACTTATAAAGATGTGCATTTCGAAGGCTGAATAACATCCATGTTATGAAAGTGCACCTTGTCATGTATTATCGTAGCAGGCACATGTTGTAGGCATCTCTGCTGAGCGAGGATACAGCTCAGTCATTTGAGCGCTGCAGATACTGGAGGGATGCCTGTGATGAGGCTCGCACTAAGCCCTTCACAGTCAGAACTAATTTTCTTCTTTCTCATTGTCACCACTTGAAGTGATGGAAACAACACATTCAATTCTTCTCTTCCTGTAACAAATACCTCGAAGGTAACATCCAGCTTTCCAATAACATGAAGAGTATATTTTATTAATGTAGAACTTCAAATATAGAGACAATCCCCATTAAACTGAGTCCATTGTACTGGCAGGATGGGGGTGCACGTTCAAACAATTACCTTTTTTTCAGTCATGCATACTCTACATGCTACATGTTAATAAATCACATGAATAAAATGGTTTAAAATCAATGCTGTCAGTTTTTAACAGTTCATAATTAACTGGGCTTAACTTTTACAAGTCATTGACTGTATAGTAATATGGACAGAATGCCTCCATCCCCTCCCATTTTAAGAAAGTGAAGCCAAAATACTCCCTCATATAGCCAAAGCATGTGGCTGGTGGAGCTGCAGGACCGATATCAAACTCTTTCCTCCAACCAAAGCAACCATTTCATTTTCTCCTGATTAAATGGCAAATATCCGTCAGGTCATTATAGTCCAGAGCCAAACTGATTCTTGGTACCATTCTTTGAAGCAGGAACTCAAAGTTATGGAAAGTTAAATGACTGTTAAGTTACTTTTTGTTTCATTTTCTCTTGCTGTTCCTCCTCTATCCTGCCAATCCAACTGAAAAATGCTGCAGGAGCTCACATTTGTCAACAAAGCTGCCAATCATGACATCACACCCTCTCTTTTAACATAAAAAACTTTAAATTCTCAGGAAGAAAAAGAACATTTCAACCTTTACTAGCATGATGAGAGCTAAGTGCTCTGACAGTAAAGGTGTACAATGAGTATTTTAATTTTGACCAATTTTCCATCTGTTTTAATAGAGGAGGTGGGCCATACACTGCAGCAGGACACATGGTGAAGCCCTAAAAGTTTTGGCTTCACTTTGGAGCTTGTGGTGTCATCCATTTTTTCATGGTGCAAGTGCATTCACGGTATAGGACACAAGATGTTGTAGTCACCTGCAAGTTGATCATGATGAAGTTTTTGGGTTGAAGTAACACTGATGACCAAAGTTCTCTCTCCATTTCTCCATCTAAATAATAACAGTTTATGGTATGCATTAAAGCAGGGGTTCCCAAAGTGCGGGTCTAGGACCCCCTTAAGGGTTGTGGGAAAACCAATGGAGGGTCGTGAGATGTCTTCAAGATTTTTTGATATCTTTTTTTTAAGTTATATATTTTTGGGCTTTTTTTTGCCTTTAATGGATAGACAGCTGAAGAGAGACAGGAAACATGGGGGGTAGAGAGTGGGGGAAGACATGCAGTAGATGGTCGACCGTCCGGGAGTCGAACCAGCGACCTCTGCGACGAGGACTATAGCCTCTAATCGTGGAACGCTTAGACCGCTAAGCCACCAGCGCCCCCTTGATTTTTTATTTTTATTATAACTTTTTTTTAAGTAATCTAAAAGTGTTTATTTTATCCATTATTGTAAAAATATTGACAAAATTGTAGTTGCATTTTAAATAAAACCCTGCAAATAAGTACATTTCATTAGTTTTCTGCCTTTCTTTGTTGCCAGATGACTCTTAGAGTTAGGGTTAGGGTTAGCTAACAGTTAATTATGTAAGTAAACTAATTTTGAAGTTGAAGTAAATGAAGTATGAAGCAACATTTAATCACTTCGAGGGACAGTACACCTATATTTTGGGGGTCGCGGGCTAAAAAGTTTGGGAACCCCTGCATGAAAGGGCAAGCGATACCAAGCCATGGTGACAATGTTCCGCAAAGCAAGATCAATCAATAGCAGGTACATTTTCCTACTGATCAACATCAACAATTTACCCTCTGTCCTATCGTTGCAAGAGTTTTGTGAGAAAAGAGTTAAAGGCCTGTCTCAAATAGGAGCCTGTCCCAAATAACAGCAGAGTGAGTTCATAGATTGAAGAAGATAAAAGCCTGGGCTATTTAACTTTCAAATTCAGTGCTGAACTATTTGTTGCCAGGAATGATTTGTTTACCTGAACTATATGCACAAACCTAATTCTCCTTCAGGAGCTCAAACAACCTGGCTCTACATATTGATCAGCAGATGCCTTTTGGGGCCCCTGTGCAATTGTTAAGAATTCAGCCCTGCCTCTTTTTAATAGAAATCAAGGGTGAAGCATGTATAATCCATACACATGCTTTGAATGATTTATCACCTATTATTCTGGTATGGAACCAATTTGTTTCATTAAATGCATTTGTTTATTTATTGAGCTGTTGGGACGCGGTTAAAAATTAATAAGCAAATAATTGCCAACAAAAGCGAGGCTTCATGCGAGCTGCTCTGTGAAATATTGCTTTGTAAAGTGATCCTGAGCGACCCCCACACACGCTTAATATGCACAGAAAAATGTTCCCTGCACCCGTTATTAAAAAGCCCTTACATGGCTAATGGAGGATATCAGACGTAGGTACTCCATAACTGATGCTCATTTCATGCACTGTGGTGTTCAAAATACAACAAAAACTCAGAATGCTTAATTAAAAACGGCATTCTTCATGCATTTATTTGAAAACTTCAGAAACATCTGGTTTGTAATTATAGTGGGTATATGTGTGTGTGTGTGGTATTTACAGACTCAGGGTTTGATCCTAAGAGGAGCTGTGGTTCACTTTTTGATTGATGGACTGGGATTTACAGGAACACTGCACAGCCCACTCTTTGTGTTTCAATTAGTGGACGTGTGAAGTCCCAAAATAGTCCATGCTTCATATAAATGTCCACAATCAAATTAGTTTTTCAAGAGACACCTTGGGACACAGGAAAACAATTAAGCAAGATAATTGACAATAAGATATGAGGCTAATCTCAATTAAATCAATTAAAGTTTTTGTCTCTCAATGAAGTGTAACAGTCCTTTAATACATTTATGAATAGTCCCCTTGTTGGCCAGGTAGTCCAGCAAAAATCCACTGTATCTTAGAAGCTTACTATTTACCCATTTCTTTTTCTCTCTTTATGCTGCACTTGGTGTCCATGCCGTGCGTTCATGATTTACAATAGGGCAGCAGTAGCTCAGTCCATAGGGACTTGGCTGGGGAACCGGAGAGTCCCATTATGGATGAAGCTTGGCAAGTGGACTGGTGGCTGGAGAGGTGCTGGTTCACTTGCCTGGGCACTACCGACGTGTCCTTGAGCAAGGCACCGAACCCCCAACTGTTCGCGCTGGTTGATGGCAGCATCCTCACTCTGACATCTCTCCCTATGTGCATGTCCACTGCATGTTTGTGCATAACATTGTATGTATACCAAAAAAACTGTGTGTAGCATCACCAAAAAATTAACACGAGTGAAAAAGTTGAATTTCCCCCATGGGGATTAATAAAGTACGTTTCTTCTTTCTTTCTAAAACTTCATCACTAGGGTTGGGTACGGTTTATATTTTATTGATCCTAATCCCAGTTCTACTTATCTGTTCTGCTTGTTATCAATCTTTATTTATATAGCGCCAAATCACAACAAACGTTATCTCAAGACTCTTTGCAAACAGAGCAGGCTGAAACCGTACTCTGTTACATTATTAACAAAAACCCAACATCAAGACAGGATAAGACTCAGTTTTATCCCATCTTAATCCACCATGAGCAGAGCACTTTAACAAACAACAGGACAAACTTCATCTGCCTCAACCGTGGTTGGGTTGGAAAGAGGGATAGAAGAGTGCACTTCTGTAGACAGCAAACTTCTCACTGAGGTTAAGTTCTGAAAAATGTATGTGTTGTGCCCTGGAACAAAGGAAATAGAAGTAAATAAAGCTAGCACACGATGCTCACTCTCTGGCACTTTCACAGAGAATGAGGCGTCGCTGTCGGAGCTCTCACTTCCTGCTTTGTCAGGCATGACCAATCGATCACAACGTCATCTCTAGGAGACTCAACAGGTAGATCAATGACAAGGAAGAACATAACATTCTCAAGAGTCCTCAACCTGTTCCTCAAAACAGTTCTACCCTCTATGAACTTATTTATTTGTGATGCATTTTTTTAAACAAAAATATCTATCACATAGCTGTTAGGAAAGGGGAATGGGAATTAATTTGCATTTTCAAATCCACAAATCTCAAAAAAGCAAGAGCAGCAACAGGTGTAATTATGCTCTAAAGGTATAGTGTGTTACTTCTGCCTATAGGGAACTCAAATTCAAACAGTATTATTAGACTCTAACCGGTGATGTCATCAAGCAGCATTACAAAACAGCTGCCATTACTGATGAAACATTTTCTGACATGACTCAGCGGTACATCAGATCTCTCCGTCAGTCTCGTGCTGTACTCCGTGTTCTCTAAGGAGCAGTCTCCCTCATGTTCCCCCTCACTGTCTACATACCACTCACTGTGAAACTGAGGCATTTTAATCACATGCAGTAAATCACCTAGGAATCCAGCCCTGTGGCGGGGTTGAAAGGTACACATAATGACTGTGTAGAAATAGTCGAGTAGGGGAGTCAGTATTCAGCTGAGACTGATTCATATACACTGTGGAAATAGCATGTTAGCTAAGATAAACAGTTACCCAACTTTCTTTTATCTTGGATTGAATCAAATTCATTGTTCAGGATCCATTTGAATAACTTTTTCCACATAAAAAATTGGAGTGTCATGCACAATGATGCAACCAATGAGAGAGAGGTATTTTATTGTGGTGTGGTGTTATCTTGAAGACATCAAGTTTCCAGCAGAGATGGGTGACGTGATTTCAGGCAAATTTGTGGGCAGAGGGTCTGTACCATATCAAAGTTACCTTACAGGCTGAGCTCAATTAAGGACCAGCAGGTAGAAGGATTGTAAACTCCATGTGGTGAAAAAAACGACTGTACGACTGCACTAATATCAATCAATCAAGCTTTATTTAAATAGCACCTTTCATACAAATCAAATGCAACCCAAAGTGCTTTACAACAATTGAAAAAAAAGAAAGAAGGAGAAATAAAACAATGGCAAGACGTAAAATACCATAAAATGAAATAGAGACTAATGCACACCAAAAATAAAATGTGTAATTAAAATAAGTTAAAGCATCAAAATTAAGAATACAAATAGTTAAAATGAATAGATTTAAAAAGGGTAAGGATAAGACTTGAAAATAAAATTAAGGCTAAAAATATCAATACAACTGAGTAGATAAATAAAACAAAATAAATAAATGAATGAATAAATAAATAGATAAAAATGGAATAAGATAACAGTTTAATATTAGAAAGAGCTACAGTAGTTTAGTATACCTGACAAACTTATATTTAAGATTTTATGCTACATTTTGTCGGACTAATGTTGGAAAAATTATAAAAAAGTAAGGTTTAAGCAAGCGGCAACCACCGGCCGCGAGAATTGAAGCTAATGCAGAATTGTATAAAAACTGCAGTTCTTCATGTGTCCACTTGAGGCTGGCTCCGAAAGTACAGGAAACCACATACACACCAATTCAACAAAGCCGATCTTTACAGCAGAAATAAACACGTTTACAGCCTGGTACAAAAAAAGAGTGTAGTCTGGATAGCTCATTTCTTGTTGGGCACACACTGTATGGGGGTGATTTTTTTTCACAACGCTGCAATTTCAAAGATATTGAGATTACAAGTTTTTAATAATGAGAGGAATAGCTGACTTGATTGACAGGCAGGAACACTGTAGATGTTGGCTAGGAGGCTCAAAGCCCGCCTCTTTACCTCACACTAGCTCAACAGCAGTTAGGTGAGTTCAGCATTTCCAATATGGCACCCGCCAACGATTGGCGTCAAAACAGCGCTTCAGAGACAAACGGGTGACGTCACGGATACTACATCCATTTTTTTTTACACAGTCTATAGGTTTAAGACATTATATGGCTGACTTTTTAACCTGAAACATTCAATCAGCATCAGCGCGGCTCCACAGTGTAAAATCATACACCATCTTGTCTTTTGTATCCTGACAGCTTTTTGGCTTACACAGCGAGCATGTTCCTCCATTACAGAAGAAATCATTCAAAACCAGCTCATTCTTCGGCAGGATCAACATCACAACCAGCATCAACATTTAATAAGCCTCGCAATTCAGACAACCATTATTTAGTTGAATACTGAAGGATTACACAACATCAGTAAAATGGCTCAGAAATCACTGGAAACGGGCCATCCAACAACAAAATTAAATTTGACATTAAATCTACGAGGGAACATTTTGCTCTCTTTGTTCCGTTTGATTGGCAGTCGCCTGGAAAAAAGATCCAGTTTGATTGACAGCCAGCAGTGCATGTCTGGTATCATTCCTTGCCAGTAGAAAGCAGTAAAGTACATAATTTCTTGCATTGTATTTGAAAGCACTTGTTTGTTGTTCAGAAAACTTAACTCTGTTTTACATCCTGTGTTAGTGTGGTGTGCTTTACGAAAATGGGACAAGCCCACTCACCCTCTTTATATTTTTTTAGTGACACAAAGAAATAACAGGTTACACATCCTTTGGAAAGAGGGAAAGGCAGGTTAATACCACTACTCTTTCAATCTCTGAGTGAGAGAGAGTCTGAGTAATTTCTAGTTGAATTTCAGTGACCTTTTAGTCACTCTGTAAAAGCCACCCCCTTTCAAAGACAGTGAAGGTGGGATGTTTTCAGAAGACATTTCAATAATACTTTTGGCTTGTAGTACTTGCTGCCTGCTTTTCATGTTGGAAGGCCAATGTCTCACCATCAAGGTCCTTATATAATAACATGTATTTTATGTATTACCTCACCGACCTGAAAGCAGAAAATAAAGGGTGATTATTCTGTTCTCCAACAATGTTGTGACTTTGGTGATAGCCACCTTTGAATGTCATCGTAAAAAATACTCTGGAATTGTTCTACGATGGCACCAAAAGAGAAACAGTCACTGCTGCAATCTGTATAATTATGAAGTAAATCTCATTAAATGTGACTCAGAGATGAATTTAAATGTTATTTACAGACGGGGAGAGATGGCGCAGCTGGTGAAATGTCAGCCTGACAAGTGCTGTGTTGCTTTTTCATGCAGCTGGGAAATGTGTGCGTTTTGTGCGTTTGTGCTTTTATCCTGGTGAACTGATGTGTGAATTCAAAGCTGATAGTGGTGGTGTGCAGGCTTATTGAGGAATTAATTGGAATCACTAACATATGGAGGTAAATCAAATGTATTTGTTCTCCATGATGGAAAATCTTCCTTAATTTCTGTTTTTCTCAGGATCCTTGCAGCACAATAAGATTTTTTTTCCCGTCTTTGATTCTCTTAAGTAGTCGCCCGAGCCCTGATATTTCCCTTGTTCCCTCTCTGACCACTGGACAGAATCATTTGAGCTCTGTGACTTTCACAGAATCTGGCACAGAATTAGATTGAAGTCATGCTCAGCTGGACCTGTCTCTTACCGAATGTCATTGTTGTCATTGGAGGCACCCTCGAATCTCCTGTCAGAGCACCTGAATGCCAAAATCGTTTCAGATGTCTCAAGGCCGGTCCGGCTTCTGTCTTCTCTGTGATACTAGAAATCTAACAAGATTTAATATGATGAAGAAAATCCTAAAATTATGAACTTAGCCTGTTTGGAAATGCAGGTCCAAAATGCTATATTGAAATACCTGTGAGATATCAAGGCTGGATTTAACCCTTCCAACAATCAAAAGAGAATTGTAGTTAGCTTTTTGTCAGTCTTACACCTCGCAGATTGTTCACGCATTTGTACATACAACGGAAGAGAGACAACAGTCTGTGCTTTAGAACAGTTTTTCACTTTAGCTTAAATGCTACTTTAACACTAAACAAAGATGTCATATCTCATGGTCGAGTTTTGCTGGAGAAAAAAAACTAAAGGCAGCCATTGTTGACCATGTGCCCTCAAATAGAATTCATATACTTGTTGGTAAACTGACACAGATTTAATTTGAAAGCATTACCACAGCAGGTGGAGGTCAATATCAGTTTTGTTTACACTGGCTTGTCTTTGAGACACGTTTCACAGAAAGTTACGTCTGACCTCAAATTGGGGATGTTCCTCGTGATTAATTCCCTTGTAAATTAAAAAGAAATATTAATTCAGACTAAAGGCTGATTTATACTTCTGCGTTGAATCAACGGCGTACCCTATGCCGGGGGTCCACGTAGCTCCCGTACCTACGCCGAGGCCTACGCACGTAGCTGACGTGCACCTCCTCCAAAATGTAACTCCCCGTAGAGCCGACACGGACCGCAAGCCCTGTGATTGGTCCGCTCGGCGGCTTTGTATTTCCCGCATTTACAACACTTCCTGGATCCCGGACATCGGCCGCACATCGGCCGTGTATTTCATCTCCTCCTCTCTATTCTTCATGTTATCATGTCTGTATGATAAACAGCAACATGTATCAGCTGTATAGATTAACATAACACGCTCTGAATCGCTGTGGAAAAGGAAACAGAGATCGTAGCAGGGCCGGAAGCAGGCGGCCGGCTATCAGAGAGACCACACTGCCCTCAAGCGTTTCGGCGGAGAATTGCTGCGCGACATGGACACATCGACGCACAAGTATGTGGTGCTCATGTCCGCGTCAGCCCCTGCTGCGTAGGGGAGACGCAGAAGTAAAAATCAGCCTTAAGTCGACTAGTCTAAAGGTAAGAAAACGCTCAGAAAACATGCAAAATTGAGTGCAATTTATACTGCATGTAGCTGATGTAACTGCTATTTGAAACAGTTCATTGTATTCTTTGTGCAAAATGTACAGCTATTTGATTATGTATTAAATGTATGGCATTTTCACACAAAGCATAAATTCAAATCACTCAGTAAAAGTTCACATATATAATGTTTAAAATAAATTAATTGACATTGAGATGTGTGGATTTTTGTGGCGTTTATAGCCAACATGATGAATTCAAATCTAACACACAAAGCATGACTGCTAAATAAAATGATAGCTAGAATATAGTAGCTAAATAAAAGTCAATATATACATTAAAAATACTAACACCTGTAAAAATCAATTGCTTGGCGTACAAATTAGCGAAACAAAATAGGCGTAATAGTCAGGCCTAGATTGGGGGGGGGGGTGTTATGTTATTTTTTTGAGGCTGGTACATCTTAATTTAGAGGGGGGTGGTGGATAGGTCAGGAAAACAGGAGAGAGTGGGGGGATGACATGCAGGGCAGGGGTTGCAGGCTGGAATCTAACCCAAGCCGCTCGCTAGATGGGCACGCAATTTAAGCATTGAGCTAAATCTACGCCCTAGATTAACATTTTTAGGTTGACACCAATTGTGCTGAGGTAAATCAATTTTAAACACACACACAAACACAAACACACACACACACACACACACATACAATAAAAGAGAGGCTACCAGGTACTTACTGAAATCAATATATTAATAAGCTCAGTTCCCCTTGCAGTCTAAGCCTATAGCAACATAACTGGTCCAAACCTGAGCCAGCCTAAACTATATACTTTATCAAAAAGGAAAGTTTTAGACCTATTCTTAAAAGTAGAGCGGGTGTCTGCCTCACGGACCCTTACTAGATGATTCCAAAGGAAAGGTACCTCCCATACTACTTTTAGAGACTTTAGATAAGACCAGACCTCAGTTTATTATTTTCAAGCCCTGAAGACCAAAAAAACCCTCACAGCTGTTCCAGAAGTTTCAGACACACAGACTTGTAAACCACTGTATGTTTGGAAAGTGCCGTGTCTGGGTCAAAGCTCAGATACAACATTTTACCAGCACTCCAGGCCTCCATCAGTAAAATATTGATTATAAGTTTAACCAACTAATAATTGTGTTGCCAATTAGAAAGTGTAAATATGTTTATTCGAATAAGCGCACATTGAATTCACAAGCTTTGCTATAGTTCCATTGTATCCAGTTCATTCCTTCATCCACACCTCACATTGAGACATCTTGGGCTTTAAACATGATTATAGAATCAAATTTCACCCAAATGCTTTTGCACCCCGAGGGTCATGTTCAAGTGTTCGTTAAACGGTGCGCTGATCAAAGGGGCCAGGAGATTTGAGGTTAAGAGGGCTTTGCTAGATTAGTGGTGCTGACACTTCAGAGCCTTGTTCAACCCAGACAATCTTTCTAATTAACCATCTACATGTCTGTCTAGAATTACAGTTATTGCCCTGCTGTGAGTTGAAACATTATAGGATGTGCACATAAGCTACCAGGTCTAAACGTGTATTGCTCCATGGAAGCTAAGCTAAAGCTCCATAACACAACATGAAATGTGAATCCAGCTCTAACTCTGCATAACATGCACAACAAGCCAGCCATTAATTGAATACACGATACACAACACTGGGTTGGTGCTAAGTTGTCAGCAAAAGCAGGGTTCTAGCTGTCAAATACACACTGTGCAGCACACCTGACTTAGCTTCATTAGCATTTACCAGGAGTGAGTAAGCAGCATGACTCGTGACAAGCCCCGGCTTCCCGTGTGGTATTTTGACGGATACATCTTCTGACGCATTGTTCTCGATAAAAGCTACTTCACTTATCATCACTCTGTTGTGCAGCCATGTGTGGCATGATAATTCATTTAGTATTCAAATATTTTGTCTAAAGCAGAGGGGTGAATTGATTGAAGCATGTTGTTGAAAATCCAAAACACAAAAGCCAGGCTGCTCATCACTTCTGCTTTATGCCACAATTATTCAAATGGCTCCACCAGTTTACGGCTTCCTCTAAAGGCTGTCGGATCAACACTGGCAATTCCACCCTGGATGCTTCACAAAGCATCTGCCAAACCACCGATTTAAGCAAATGTTTCAGATCTTTGTTGATAAAGGGCAGTTTTTATTTTAACAAATAGAATTATTTTCATGACTATTCACCATATTTAACCGAGACATTTCTCCTCTATAATTCAGTCAGGGTGGGAAGCTCAAATCCTGTTCAGATGTAATGCTGCTGTGCTCCAGGTTTAAAAGTTGTATTGTGTGCCAGGGGAACTGGCGCACTGACACACTGGGATCCTAGCTCACCCCCTTCCCCCCAACCCCTAACTATCTCTGTCCCATTAAAGTTACTAACCATAGACCTTTCTGGAGTCCCTGAGCTCCATTGTCTCGTAGATTCCTCTGAGCTGCCGTAGACATCCTCCTGCTGCGAGCGTTCTGGACTCCAGCGGCAACAGCTTCTACTACTCGTCTCATCGCTATCACCTCTCTCTCTTACTCCCCTCTATCTGTCTTTCCAGACCCAACTCGGTCGAGGCATGATGGCTGTCTAACATGAGTCTGGTTCTGCCTGAGGTTTCTGCCTGTTAAAAGGACGTTTTTCCTCACCACTGTAACTAGCTAAATACTGCGATGTGCAATGCTCATGATGGATTAAGGTGGGGTCAGACTGAGTCTTACCCTGTCTTGAAGTTGGGTCTCTGTTCATAATTTGACATAGTGTGGTCTAGACCTCCTATGTTTGTAAAAGCGTCTTGAGATAACGTTTGTTGTGATTTGGCGCTATACAAATAAAGATTGATTGATTGATTGATAACATATCATGTTAGTTGATGGCTACCCAAATAACCAGCAACTGGATAGTGGCATTGGTCCATGTTTCAAGGTGAATCAACATAATCAATCAATCTTTATTTGTGTTGCGCCAAATCACAACAAACATTATCTCAGGACGCTTTTACAAACAGAGCAGGTCTCGACCGTACTCTATGTTAAAATATTAACAAAGACCCAGCATCCAGACAGGATAAGGTCCAGTCACATCTTGCAGGCAAGACTCAGCCTGATCTCATCTTAATCCACCATGAGCAGAGCACTTTGCAGCATTTAGCAAGTTACAGTGGAAAGAACAAACTTCCTTTAACAGGCAGAAACCTCCAGCAGGACCAGACTCATGCTAGACACACCTGTGCTGAGACCGAGTTGGGTTTGGGAATAGGGGAAGAGGGAGATGAAGAGAGAGATGATAGTGGTGAGACAGATAGTAGTAGTTGTAGCAGCTGGAGTCTGGCACGTCCACAGCAGCAGGCAACGACTCAGAGGAACCTATGAGACAAGGGAGCTCAGAGACTCCAGAGAGGTCTATGGTTAGTAACTTTAATGGAACAGGAAGACTTCAAGTAAAGGCTGATTTATACTTCTGCGTCGAACTGACGGCGTAGCCTACGCCGTAGGTCTGCGTAGCTCCCGTACCTACGCAGAGGCCTACGCACGTAGCTGACGTGCACCTCCTCCAAAATGTAACTCCGCGTAGAGCCGACGCGGACCGCAAGCCCTGTGATTGGTCCGCTCGGCGGCTTTGTCTTTCCCGCATTCACAGCACTTCCGGGATCCCGGACATCGGCCACACATCGGCCGTGTATTTCATGTCCTCCTCTCTATTCTTCATGTAATCATGTCTGTACGATAAACAGCAACATGTATCAGCTGTAGATTAGCATAACACGCTCTGAATCGATGTGGAAAAGTAAACAGAGATCGTAGCGGGCCGGAAGTAGGAGACCGGCTATCAGAGAGACCACACTGCCCTCAGGCGTTTCGGCGGAGAATTACTGCGCGACACGGACACATCGACGCAGAAGTATGTGGGGCTCATGTCCGCGTCAGCCCCTGCTGCGTAGGGGCGACGCAGAAGTATAAATCAGCCTTAAGAGACAGAGAGAGGGGGAGATAAGATCCTAGTGTGTCAGTTCCCCCGGCAGTCTAAGCCTAACTGGTCCAAACCTGAGCCAGCTCTAACTTAAAGCTTTATCAAAAAGGAAAGTAGACCCTGACTACATGATTCCAAAGGAGAGATACCTGATAGTTGAAGGCTGGACCTCCCATACTACTTTTAGAGACTTTAGATGAGAGGAGCAGGTCTGCATGCTGGGAGTTTAGTGTTCTGGAGAGGTAATAGAGCTCTATGAGCCCTTCAGTGGAGCAGCTCCATGCCCCGTCAGGGTTGTTTTGAAGTACCAGCCTCTCACATGGCCAGATCTCATTGCTCAGAGGCCAGTCTCATGAGATGAGGGGACACCCAAAGGAAAGGGGATATATTAAAAGATGAAGCTTGGGATTTGATGAATACCTTATACCTCATCATCAAATTGAGAAGATTGTATTTTAAATGAAGATGGATTTTTTAATCCGTTCACAGTAAAATGTTAACACCTGAATGTGGCTGATGTTGATGATTAGGTGATGTCTTTTGGTAGCTAATAATAACAGATGAGCAGTTCTGTTATGTAATTTGAAATATTGTTTGATTTACCTCCACTTATTGATGCTGCAGTTGTTTTCACCAGCTGATCAGCAGACAGGAAAAAAAAAAAGTGGGATTATCTGTTTATGTATCATTACAACAGCATTGTAGCCTCACCCTTTAGAGGAAATGGACCAATGTGGAAATGTGTTAAATGGATGAAATGGGAAGAACAATAGAAGTTTGATCCATCTGTTTATGATTTCAACCCCTTGTTTCATCTTGAAGATGAATATAATGTCAAAGGAGCAGGTCACACAGAAGGTCAGGTGAGGGAGACACCCAACCTTGGCTTGACTCCATTAAAATATGCAAAAGGTGCATCCTGAAAATCCATTCACCACCTCCGTTATCACTGCATTCCGCCACCTATTTCCTCCAATCCTCCTTTATTTCTTTTATCAAAGAAATGGAGAGCTTCTTCTCGGCGCAGGAAAAAAGAACTTGGTCTCACTCCACTGGCCGAAGTAATAGAGAAATGACTGGAGCAACAGGCAACGATTATTTACAGCTTTTATTTATTTATTTGTTTCGACGTTATCTCTTGCCGGAGCTGAAGAAGGAGAGAAAAGCAATATTCATTTTTTTAATGGGGCTGCCCTCCACAGATAATGTCCCGGTGTTATTTCCTTTCTCCTGGATCTCTCATGCGACAAAGTGTGCGGGGAATAAAAAGTGCTGCTCTTGTTCTTCCACCCAGACGAGAAATGAGACTTTTCTTTATTAGAAACTAAAATAACATATAAAAAACACCAAGAACTCATCTTCTAGTTTAACAGACTTTAATTATGCAGATGAGTCGGTTCCATTCGGCAGCACCTCAACTCATAAAGTTTTATTTGCTTTGTGATATCTTATCGTAGGATTAGGAGTCTGTAGATTTATCTGGGCCTGACCAGTAAGCACATAGGTCTCGTATATCACATGTGATAATTGCCACATTGTAAGGAACATAACCACATCTACAGACAGCACACTTTTCATTACAAGTTTAGTCATGTCCTTTTGGCTCTAACCGACTGTGTCTAATGATCTTGTGCAACTTCTAGAAACATTCTGAACACATTGTGTGGTTGAACCGCTCATTAAGAGGAGCTGCTGTAGCACTTTAAAACTAATGGCCTACTGTACTCTAAATAATGTGCTCTGAGAAATGACAGCATTTTCTTTTAATGAGCTGCTTTGGTTCTGCTCTTTTCCGGTCCCATGTGCAGACTTGTCGTGAAAGCGAGATGGACTGACTAACGCCACGTTGCTTCAGCAGGCGGCTGACACATCCACTCATCCAGCTCCGTTCAGCACCGGCTCTGCCTTTCATTCACTTTCCCGTTTCTGTTTGATCTGCCGTTTTTTTTTAGTTTCATTTGTTTTCTCACACTTTTTGGTGTGTCTGTGTTTTATTCATGTTCTGTTTTGATCTCTTATTCTCTGTCCTCTTCAACTTCATCTTTGAGACTCTTTACTTTCTGTTAGAGATAAAACAGAGCACGTCTGTCGAGAAGTAAAGCGAGAACGCAGTCTAACAAGGGAGTACATAGAAGAAGTTCTTAAATACTTTCACTATAGTTTATAACTTTGGCATCTAAAATACAGATCCAAAGACGTGACATGTAAACATTTAAGAAAATGGAGCTAATCAAATAAGTCAAATTAAAGGCACAGTAAGGAGTTTTAACTGAGTTTGAAACACTCTGTTTTACTGATGCCTCTTTATGACCCACATAGTGAAATTAGATTATCAGCGACTGGATGGGTTATTGTCTGTGTTCGAGTCACATTTTCCATGAATACAGTAGTCAGTATTCATCACTCACTCTAAACTGGTTATGTTCAGAACTTTGCCAACAAAGTTAGGCACTGAGAAGTAAGTTAGCAAGAATAGGGAGTTGTTTTTTTCTTCAGATCATTTTCTTTTGACGTAATGCTTTGTCCTTATGGCTGATACTGGAGCAGGACAAGAAAATTGACGTACTTTTTCTGTCAAAAACATTGAATTAGACAGAGAAACTCTACAACCAAGCTTTGCTAGCTAAAATAGCTGAATGGCTATGAACTGGATTTAACGTAGATGCCGACATGTGAATGCTTCACTGCTCTTGGACGACAAAAGAGTTGATCTTTGTTCATATTATTGCTATATTGACATTTATTTGGACAACAGAGCACACATAATGACACCCGGGCTGTGACGGGTAACGTTGAAGTGGTCCGTCTGGTCACCTTTTGTGAGCTAGCTAATGGTAATATATCAGGGTTTACAAACACTCCACGGGACATTGTTGCGGTTAACGGTCCATTTGTGTGGTAGTCGCATTAACCAGCACTGGGACGAGGTGCTGCTAGCAGCGGGCACTGGCAGCGTCTGTCTCTACCTTATGCCGGTGTTTCTGTGACGCAGCAGCATGGCGTGTATGTTTTACATTTTACGGCCATGCTCAGTTTCTGCTATTTCCTCCGTTTCTGAATCTCACACCACTCACACATATTTCCAGCGATTGTCACTAATGTTTTCTTCTTCTCTCGCTATCTAAAGCAGTTTGCATTCTTCTTCTCATGTTACTGAATGCAGTTGGCTAACAGCTTTAAGTTGCTCTATAGCCACCGTCTGGTGGGATACCGTATTACAACCAGGCACCGGTGAAAACAATAAAAATAGTGCTTTTGAAATGAGATAATATTCATTGTAACTCTTGGATTTTTAATAAGTGAACGAATATTTGTGTATTTGAAAATAATGCCCCGTCCTTAGTTCTGTCATCATTATGTTAAAGTCCAAAGCTTGATCTGTAAGGCAACTGGACTGGTAGAAATTCTTGAAGACGTTATATTAAAGCTAATAACTTCAAGTCGCTACAAATCAATACATTAAATCATCACTCTGCATCCTGCTGAAAGTTGTCTTGTTCAAATATAAGCAGGATTTAAAGATCTGTACTCCATTCTGTTGGTTTCACAACAAATGCAGCCGTCAGTTGATCTTCAAGAAGTTGTGGGAGGGGTTCAAAGGTTTCCAGGTCAACCTCTGGCTAACTAAGTAATAAAACCAAAAGTGAATGAAAATAAAATTAGACCCTCTTTTTTCAGATGTTTAGACACGGGAGAAATACAAATCAAGTACTTGCTGTGTAACATTTGAGGAGAAACGAGAGCAGAGGACGCCCTTTCTTTCATGTATGATAAGGATCGATCCATTTGATGCACTTTTCACTTACAAACAGGCGTGTTTGTTTATTGCCCTTGCATGTCACGTTTGAAATCCCTGATCCATTAAGCATTTGATTCAATTATGATTTGCCAAATCACAGGAATTGTAATCTACAGAGTACAGTTTCTGTGTTTCATTCCTTCAGTAGAAAGATAAGAGTGATGGCAGCAGATGAAAAAGGGGGCAAACAATGATTTGTCATATTTATTTACTGAAACTCAGGATTTTGAGACTACATTTTCCGTTCAGGTTTCTACCTCCGTACTTCACAGAGAAGGCTAACGATTTGTTTGAAAGCCAGCTCGCTGCTCCTGGGTGGGAAGCATGAATAGAAAACAGCGAGGCAGACATGCCCAGCCAGGTGTGCTTGCAGCTAGTGGTGGTAAAATGGGACCGGAGCGGCAGAACCAGCCGGCATGGCATTCACAAAGGTGTGAGAGGTGCCCTTCTCTGCCTCTAATGCATCCGGGGGTGGTTGATTGATTTTCTGCACAGAAGCGGGTGTCTTAATGTCCTAATGCATTGCACTGTCACAGAGGGCTGCCTTGGCAAGCTGCCCTTTCCACAGACTGATCTGCCGCTCGATTGGATGAGACCGGGGTAAATAAATAAAGAGGGAGGCCGGGAGAGGAGGTGCTGGAGGAGGAGACTGATGGCCAACGAGCATGATTAAACCAGCGGATAAACATAAACACATACACACACACTGAGACGGACAGGCCTCCATTATTCTCCTGTATAATACGCCTGAAAACAGTTGTCAAATTCACAAACAGGGAGATTATTGGAAAACTATGTTTGTTGTTTCTTTACTGGATATTGATTTGACAAGGTGAGCTGGGTTCATTTCAGGCCACAGGCTTCTGTTGTTGTTCTGCTTCTAAAGACGGATAACTCTGAAATCAATTTTATGGTTTGACAGCATTTTCATGTGCTTTTACCTAAGTAAAAAGAAGCTTTATTGGTTGTGGTACTGACACTTGTTACTGCATCTCAGTCTTTGAAGTTTTAGGTTCATATGCATCAATCGTGCTGTAGTAATTAAATATTTAAATGCAAAATTAAGTAAAAATGTGTGCTGTATTGTAATATTTACACTAGGGGTTTACTAATATTGTCTTTTCAGGGCAGATACCAAAACTGATAACTGCTGCTCATGAGACGGATAATCAATATTAGGAACCTTTACACGTTTAAAGGCACTATGAGGAGTTTTTAACTGGCTGAGAAACAGACTGAAACTGATACTGATGCCTCTTTATGACCCTCAAAAGCAAACAAGACCATCTACAACAACACTGATACCTTCTCTGTTGCCATTTTAATGTCTAAAACTGCTCTGAGGGGGTAGGTGTCAGAACAGATGATTGACATCTCGCTTTAGAAACACCCTTCTTTGGCTGTTGCCATGGAAATAATCACATTGTAAGATAAGTCTAAATGTGTAAAGACAACAGGATGAGGCTATTGTCTGAAGACACTTATTTTGCATGTACAGGACAAGAGATAAGAGGTATCACTTTGTCCACAAGGGGGCGCCAGAATCGATACAAGCTAAAAGTTCCTCACAGCAGCTTTAAAGTCAATACAAAAAAAACGTTTTGACAAAATTTAAAATGTGGAATATCACAAACTCCAACACAAAAATTGATCAGAGGGTTAGTTCAGACAGGCCCAGAAGTCGAGCTTGGCAAACAGAACATCAGCTTCTCTTAATGCCAGCCCCTATCAGCTGACCGCTCAGCTGATAACATCTTCACATCCAATTGGAAAATAGCAAAATAGGCGTTCCACCCCAGCACCTCCTTTTCTGCTGTGTCTGATTTTACCAGTGTCATATGTATTGTCACTGATGTCTGCTCTGTTCTGACCCAAATGTTCTTTGCTGTTGCTCTCCCTATCCTTGGGTTTTCATGTATGCACATGAAAGAGAGGGGAGGTGTGCTCTCTCCACCTCTGGGTTTGGCATTAACCAGTTACAGTACAGTTACATCACACAGTCCTGTTACATCTAGCCAATAAGATAGAGTTATGGGCTGGGTATTAGGAGACAGTGTGGTGATTGAAAACAGACCCAGAATGAGAGACACAGCAGCAGCAGCAGAGCCAAAATGGTGCACTTTTTAATTAATCAATCTCATCTAAGATCTGTGAAATAAAATACCAATGAAGCCAAATGTCAAATATCTGCCCAGTTAGTCAGCCAAGGCCAAGAATTGGTTGACCCTGAATTTACAAAGACCAAAAATAAAGCTTAGCAGAACTTAGTTGGATGTATGTCTCAATACCTGCTGCATTACGATTAAATCCAGTCTGTCCACATTGTACCAAGGTCACCGCAGGAACTTCTGCCTGAAGCCTGTGCTGTAAGGCTGTTGAATCTTGCTAGTGCATCCTTGCTCCAAGTAGACTTTTCATTCATGGCTACTGTTGTATAATCTAGTCAAAGTCTCAGGGAATTTGGCCTTCAAAAGGTAAAATTCTTCCTCTGATATGAAAGATGAACATTCTATTAAGCATGCACAAATATTAAATTAAGAATAAATGTTCACACTTGTTTAAAAATTCTTAAAATTACCGTTTGAACCCTTTCTCAAGACTTTGTAGGCATGGCACTTTGGCTTTGACTGAAAATACCCTGGCTCCACACACAGATCATATCACAGGAGACAAAGTAGTGCAGCCTCAAACATTCTTTCTGAGCTGTAAGATTCAGAATCAGTGAAAGCTGTGTGCTATTTGAAGAAGAAGTTACAAAAAGCTGTGTGTATATGGTTAGACACTTCTAATAGCAGCTGAAAAACTCACTAAAACAGAACACTGGTGGACTGCAGGATGAAGCTGCTGTTAGCTACATGCTTACCTTCGGCTGCTGAAAATAAATCAATGGCCAATAATAACATCCTTGGCCCAATATAGACAGCTGACACTGAAAACAGTCACTCATAAGCTGCATTTCCACCAAGTGGTCCAGTTTGGTACAGTATGGTAAACAACTGTTGGTGTTTCCCACTCACAAAAGTAGGGAAAGATACCAAAATAACCAATCGGTACCATCCTACTTTCTTGGCACTCTTCTGTTGGGGTACCAGGCGTACCGATCAGACCCAAAATTTGGAGCGAGATTAAATAATTTGGGTAAAATTTTGAGTTTTCTTACCTTAAAGGTGACATATCATGCAAAATGGACTTTTTAATGGTTCTCTACCTGAAATATGTGTCCCTGGCATGTCTACAAACCCCCCGAGATTGAAAGAAATCCATTCTGCCCCTGTTTTGATTTCTCCACCTTTCTGTAAATGTGTGTGAAACGAGCCGTTTCAGACTTCCGTGTTTTTGTTACGTAACAACAATATCCGGTCTGTCACGGAGTCAGAGCTCAGAGCTTGTTCAGCCCATAGACTGTATAAAATAATACTGAATCCCCCCTCCGTTTTTCATTACCTGCACAAATGTGTGCTAACAAGGAGCTTAGGAGGGAGGCATGTTAGTTGTAGGCTGTCTTAATAAACACAAAGGTCGGTTTTACTCCCCACGTCTGCAGATTTGAAGATCTAGTGGATGATTTTTATTTATCATGGATAAGTGCTAGCGCTAGTTAGCATAGCTACATAGCTACATGTTCATAGCTGTAGCTGTGGCTGTGTACCAAGACACACGTCGACATACTGACAAATAAAACAACAAGAAACACTTAATCTGTGACCAATCCTTCATAAAAGGTCCTGCTGCCTTTCTGGTAGAGGTCGGTTTGACTCCCCAGGCCTGCAGATTTGAAGATCTAGTGGATGATTTTTATTTTTCATGGATAAGTGCTAGCGCTAGTTAGCATAGCCACATAGCTAAATGTTCGTAGCTGTGTACCAAGACACACGTCGACATACTGATAAATAAAACAACAAGAAACACTAAATCTGTGACCAATCCTTCAGAAAGGTCCTGCTACAGGCGCCAGATTCTGGATCAGATTCAGAGGGTTGAAGTAACGCGATCTATGAGCAGCCGTGTATATTCAGCCAACATGTAAACATTAGATCAACGTGCTGGTGAGCCGAGGCACATCCACTTCCTGAGGGGGCGTGGTCAGAGGGAAAACAGAGTGTTCTGGGGAGGACTGAAGAAGAGGGTTTTTCAGGCATGCCAAAATCTGATTTCAAAGTGTTTTTTGGAGCATAAACTTTAAAGACATGTTTTGGGGACCTCTTAGACCAATATATATTGATGAAAAAAGCGTGATATGTCACCTTTAAAGTGTCTTCCAATAAAAAAGAAAAATATTAAGGATTTCAACATTTAATCAGTTTTTGTAAAACTGTAAAATATATATACAGTAGTTTACTTTTAAATACATTCTTAAATATATATATATATATATATATATATATATATATATATATATATATATATATATATATATATATATACACATGTATATAAATAATGATGATAATATTGAAAATAAATAAATAAAAGAAGGCATCAAGATTAATTTGCGACTGTGAAATAATCAGTTTAAATACCTCACAGGAGCTGTAATAACAAATGTTTCAACAAGTGAACAAAACATGTCAGCACAGCGCATTATGTAGAAGCCATACATTCAGGGTGAATGTGTTCACTGATGGGATGAAGACGGTCAAAATCCAAGTCTCATTATCTTTCATTATGTTTCGCTTTCGCAATATTTCCGACCATATGGGCAGCATTAATGTGTACAACATGAGGTTGTATATTTTTAGGATGATTCCATGCAGCAGCAGAAATGTGTACAGTTAGTCAGCATCACAGCTGTCTCTCTCAGCGTTCAGCTCTCCCTCTCTGTAATGTTTAACTATTAAAATAAATGAGCAACACTCAAGTTTTACTGTTTATGGGTTTTCATTAACAGCTTTTACTTCCAAGCCTTGTAATGAGAAATTACTGTAAGAAAAAGCCCCGATCAGTCAAAAGCAAGTCGTCTCCAAGATTTCAAGTGGGCAAATTGTTCATTAACCCCCCTTTGGTCTGATTGATGGTGGCTGGGTTGGACAAAAAGATTACAGCTTTCAAAATGATGTCAAAACTGTAATCTCAAGCAGTGCAGTTTGACATTTGCCAGAGATTTTAAAGATTTGTTTCCTCATATCAAAGGGAATCAGATCATTTAAAACAGAAATGATATGCATGAAATGGCTGTGATACATAACACGTCCGCAGACTGTAGAATGGCTCCCCAGCGCTGGCAGCCAAGACCTGCAAGTGCCAATTTCTGTCTCGAGAGAAATAACTCTTCAAAAAGAGCATTTGTGTTGCCAAAAAATTGTAATTTGCGGCTTCAATGGAGTGTTAAAATGTAATGACCCAAGGTGGAGCAGAGAGGGGGGAAAGGCTTGGGAATTAGCTTGCATCAAAGAAGTCTTTGTGAGCTCCTTCACCCCTCCCCAGCTCACTAACACACAATAAATACAAACAATAATTGTTTGGAATTATGAATACACGCACCGGCTTCCACAAGGAGAAACACACAAACTCACACACCTACACACACACAGCAGGCTACTGTGATCAAAAAAAGACGCAAGCTTAATTTGTTGACACGGATTTCGACACTGCCCCGCCCCTGTGCCCTTTCTCTCCAAACTCAGTTGTTCTCATCGTAACTCGTGTCATGAGGTCTTCTTCTACGGCAAACAACACACTCACTCGACTGCTCCCAATGGTACTGGAAGAAAACCAATATAACATCTGAGTGCAAATGGCAAACTCTCACCACAGGAAATGTAAACTGCAGGGCGATACCTCCTCTCTGCTGGGATGCTGAAGTGAGCATTGAACTCTCAACCCACAATCACAGTACCCTCCCAGGCCCCTTAGCTTTATCTGTCAGTCTCTTTTTTTCTTCCATCTCAGCACAGACTGCAGGGTAAACACAAAGGGTCAGGTAAGAATGGGTTTGCTTTTTCCAAGAGTATCTAATGTTCATCTACTTCTCACTGCAGCTGCTGGCATTGGAGAAATACCCCGTTAGGTGTCAGCATAGGGCTGTCACAATATCAGATTTTCACCTAATGATTATTGTACCCCATAAAAACCTGATAACGTCAAATTAAGTGACAAGTTACACGACACGTTATAGACATAACTTCCCCAAAGTTATGTCAAAGTGACAAAAACTTTGAATTAAACAAAATCTCACGTTCTTCTTCTGCATTCAACGTTTTCCACAAACACCAAATCTTTCTTATGAAATCCACAAAACTCCCAAACTGGCAAGGAAGCTTTTTTTGGGTGCATGTAGAGTTCTTTGCTTTCATCTGTCATCTCCTCTGACATGATCTTTGCTGCACTAGTTGCCACACCACAGTACAGGATAGCTAGCTAGCTGAGAGGCTTCTTCTTCTACTGCATCTTCCATTTGTTTTATGGATGGAAACCAGTGTAATGAACCAGGACTCCATCTATGAGCCAATCACTTTAATGGTAGTACTGTGTCTTTAATTTTAGCACTATATCAATATATTACGGGTGCAACGATACACAAAATTCATGTTTCGATACAGAATAAGAGAAATTTCCATGTCTTTTTTTTTTTAAACTTGTAGTTTACTGAACGCGCGACCATGTAGAGACAGAAATGAAATCCAGTCATGTAAATTAGATAAATAACATAAGGCTATTTAGTCTGTTAAATAAAAGAACAATCTAGACCTGATCTATGAGAGAGGTAACCTTAAATCACTTCTGCTTTGACTTCCAAGGGGGGACGGGACCCGGCGGATGCGCCCCGCTATAACGGCAGGGAAAACACTGTCCAGTATCAGGCTGAAGTCTTACATGGAACTTCCACCAGATTCGTGTCCGGTCCGTCTCCGATGCGTCATGCTCCAGTATACGGCAAAAATAGAAGTCTTGCGAATCTGATCCGTTGCATTCCGACTTGTCGGATCAGAGACGCAGCTGGAACGCAACGGAGTGGATCCAGTGGGGGTTAACACATCGACTAGAATAGAAACATATCAGATCCGGTGCCGTGATGGATCGGAGACGGACCGAACGCGGATCTGATGGAATTTGGCCTTTACACAGCATGCAGTATAAGACCACAAGTAATGCATATACGCACTTTAAAACCACATCACCCAGTCTAGCATCACTACAGGACCACGGAACAACTCTGCTCTGCAACCAAAGAGGACACTCGTGCTTCCCTCCTGTGCAGGCACGCGCTCACACACACACACATACGTGAACATGTGAACCCAGCAGACCGTTGTACGGTGAAATATATATTTCCAGATGAAGCACAGTTAAAACAAACGTGACCAGCTTGGACTGAATGCATGTGGGAGGAGCGCGCAGTTCAGTGGACCTGCACTCAACAATGCAGCCCGGAGGAGTCGAGTGCAGATCCACTGAACTTTCAGCACAGAGCACCTCGTCAGAAGTTGATAGAATAGATATAAAATTGTGTATCGTTCGGTTCATAGGGTGTACCGAACCATGACCACTGTATCGAACGGTTTGATACAGATACACGTATTGTTGCACCCCTACAATATATATATACATTTTAGTGCTTTTATCCTCAATATTGGTATGTTGCTACAGCCCTACGCCAACGTGACTGCACCTTACTCCAAAGAGTTTGTAATTGCTGCCCTTGTAAAGCAATGGATGGTCAGACTATGCGAAGTAAAAGCACTGTGCATGTTAGTGTGTGTTTGTTTGTGTGTCTGTGTGAGTTGGGGCAAAGTGATTTACTCCTCTCTTATGCTTCAAATAATGCCTTTTGTTCAAGGCTCAAAGTGCACTCTGAAGCACCCTCATCCTGGCTTGTTATGGAAGCAGAGTTGAACAGGTAACTTGAAGATTGAGATCTCAGCAGCACAGATTACCAGACTACTTTGGATTAGACAAAACTCACTGGCAGATGTACAGGTAACCTGTTTTTTTCTGGATTTCTAACACACTACAATCAGTACTATGGACAGCCTCATTAAAGTCCCTATTTACACAAAATAATGTAGAAATAAAAAGCAGAATATCATGCTATGTTGTATGTTCTGTAATTATATGTATGTTGAAGGTGAAATTTAAAATGTAGCATATTAGAACACAGACATTTTAATCTTCTTGGCTTGAACCTATAATGACTCAAAGAAGAAGCTGATTGGAACCTGTTGCACCATGGCCCATATTTATTTGAACAACCCCCCTGAATGTAACAAGCCACCAATTATAATTCAGGATTATTAAGTGGCTCCAAGGTTGGCCAACCAGATTTCAAGGGGGGGCTGTGCACCCCCAAACCCACCCACGTGGACACATCCCGGATTATAACGACTTTTGATCTTTAACTTGAAAGCGTTTGCTTGAAATCCAAAGCCTGCAAGACACCCTGCAAGACTCTTTTAATTACTGGTCCTCTTCAAATCAAGATGAGGTTATCATTTTGGTACATAATCTTTGTCAAATTTCAGAATACAGTTATATAATTGGGTTTAAATCCATGTAAGATGGAGTTAAACTCCTTGCGGAAGAAACATTTAGCTGTCTTTAGAGGAAGTGTAAACAAAAGTAGACTGCATTTCCAGAACTATTTTATACTGTAGTTAAAAGTGAAAAGAACCCCTGGGCTGAAATGTGTGATGGCCCCGATTGACATCCACCTCCTCTTTTCTCCTACTCAGTCTGAGTTCATGTAACAAAAACATGTCTGCACAAAATGTAGAATGAAAATATAAAGGCCCTTAAGCCATAATTGCACTCACAGCACCTCTGTAACAATAGTGCTCATGATTGGGTAACAGTGTATTAGGTTAAGGCGCCTATCATTTTAGTGTAGGATGTGCTTTTGGGCTTGTAAACAACTAATAAGATAAGTATGAACTTGTAATGAGAGAGGTCCTTATTTATTTAGAAGCAAATGTGATTACCATTACTCTCAAAACGAACATTGTTAAGCTGCTGATTTCTAAAGGCTTTTCTCGTCCATTTAAGGTGCATCTAAGTTGTAAAGCATGAAACAAAAGTGGCCATCACTTAAATCACAAGCCACTTGTTTTCACAAAAGTGTAACATTCCAGTTGATGGCTCAGATGTGATTGAGATGACTCAACAGGACTCAGTTTTTGTGCCCAGTACTGTCTAGATGTTGCACCCCAGAGGAGATTATTACCCCTCAAATCAGGCTGGATTCTTAGTTTAATGTGCCATGTGAAATGTGAAAACTTACTCTTTCTCCTCTTTCAGAACCAGAGAAACATAATTTGGTTTTTGGTTTTTGCAGCTAGGAGCAGCAGTTTGGTTTGGCTGATAAAGCGCTCGCCCTACGTACAGAGGCTGTAGCCCTCGCATCCTCTGGCTTGACTTCTGAGTTTGACCCCTTGCTGCATATCTTTTCCCACTCTCCACTTATCACTTTTACTTCTTCAGCTGTCCTATTTAATAAAGCCATAAAACAAAGATGAAAAAACAAAATATATATATATAATAAATTGGAGCAACTGAGAGAAAGATTTTGATGACATGTTTAAATTGGGTTTAGTCTAGGCTAGTGAAGTTTTTACCAAATACAGTATTAAACATGAACGTAGTCACAGGTATATCATCTGTTGGTTTCCGAAGAGGCCAAGGATGGTGGTCACCATATTGAAAATGTGGACTCCAAATAACCACCAACTTGAGAAAATGGCAAAGAGGTGGAGTTGAGGCGACAGCCTTGCCGACAGCTGTCTGTCAAATCTGCAATGGCCTTCATACAAAACTGAACCAACCCTTTAAGAAGTATGCATAATCAGGTATAATGAAGTGGGGCTGTATGAGGTATTTGTTACTATTGACAAATACCTCATATCATCCCATTCCAAAAATCTGAACTATCCCTTTAAATGTAATCGAAACAGAAGAATTACGAAAAACAAAACAAAAACCATTACCTACACAAACATCATGCATACAGAAATGAGGTATTATAATGTCTTTTTTTCCCAGGCTGTAAACATGCTATAAAAATGAGCCCTTATACGGTTTCCATGGCTTTTTGAGCCTGCCTCAAGCAGACACCTATTGAACTGCTGTATTTTTTTATTATTCTATCTCAGGCAGTAGTGTCATGTTTTTAACATGAGGTTGCCACTTGGTTTCTCCAGACGAAGAACAGCATAAAAGCTTATTTATAGCTCCTGCTTTGATAGAGGATACTTTTAAGAGAGGAAATAATTCCCCACTTCTCTATGAAACACTGGTGTAAACCAATATTTGAGGAAAGCTGAAATTAATGAACCAAGTCAAGACCATGGAAAACATCCCGGCTCTAAAAGTACACAAATCCATGGACATATTGGCCGTGCGTACACAAAATATTTGACCAAGACTTGTCCTCTACTCGTGCTGGGCTTCTGTTTGGTGTCAGCAAAGCCCTGCTGCCAGCTGGGCTACAGTCCTCAGTCATGACAGCTTTGGTCACTCAGTTACTGTTTTCATATTGTTGATATATTCAGACATAGACCAGTGGAATTACCTAACACAGTGGGCAGCGATCTTCAGTCCACTGGCTGTCATAGCAACAATGCCGTTTTGCAGCTTCCAAGCTTGCCAGTGACCTGTCATCTTTCAACTACACTCACGCAGCTCTTGCGTGGTTGAAGTGGTAATGGCCGAAAATGGAGGTCAGATCACATAGGGTCATTATCTGCAAAGGCACATTAGATGATTATCGCTGCAGCTGTTCTTCACGGGTCACTGCGACTGCTGTGGAAAGCTGTCTGTCGGAGGGAAAGAAGTACTCCTCCCTGCGGTTAGGCCTCGGCTACAGTACGCACACCTACACAATGGCAAATGTCATCACGCAGATTGAATGCAAAAATACAGACTCAAACAAAAACCAGTTAACCCTCCATTACACTGACGCCCATTCTTTTGCTACGAATGCTAAACATTTTGCCTCTTAAGTGCCAGGTATCTATCAAGTGCCAAGTCCCTGTCCATTCGAATGTCACGTAATTGCAAGAGGTAGTTCAGGAGTAGTCGGTGCAAGGTCAGATAAGAAAAGGAGGGAGAGTAAAAGGAAGCTATAGGGAGTGCATAATCACTAAGGCACTGTGTCTGTTTCTACAACTTCATCAGCCCAGCCACTAATTAAGACTAATTAGCAGGCACTGGGGAAACAGGCAGGCTGAAAAACTTAATTAATGCGAGGACCCATGACGTCTGGGCCTAACAACTTCCTCAGCACCTGCTTACTACGAGACAGCACATTAACCGACCGTTGCTCACAGGTCTCCAGACAGTGCGCAGACATACAGCACAATCCTTAACCAGCTGCCGCAACCTTTTCAATAAGCAGTGTGATCTGAGCCGGGCATGCCAAAGCTTAACTGATCAGTTGATGAATGGCCCTTGCTCAATCCATAGCAATAACCTCCATCGTTATATCAGACTGTGTCCTTCAGTCGTGTATTTCTTGGAAAATCAAAGACCTTTTTAGAAATTTTGTTTCAATTTCAGATTTTCTAAATGCATTTCATTTGCTGCTTTTTAAATACCCAACCAGTGTGATGAAAAGTTGTTTTGCCCCTGTGACAATTAGAGGGGGAAACCATCAGTGGAGAGTCTGTGTTCCTCTGTGAATTCATTCATTTTGCTAATTAGAAGAGATTTATTATTTCAGTGCTCACTAGACTACAAAGTACAAATGTGCAAAAACATCACATCAGATTGAGATTTAAGGAAGTTTGAATTTTAGGCAGGCCCAGCTCTAACATCTTGATTTCTGGGGGTACGACTTGAATCAATGAGGCAGGGCGGGTAGAGAAGGCCAAAGGCAGCATGGCCAGCTAATGCATTTTTATACGAAGATCTGAAAATCAAACTTTGCTTCAATATTTGAGCTTGTTCCCCCTTAAATAGTTTTTATATATGAGCAGATGTTGAAAATGTGAGACCCCCCATACATGACGAGAAATGATGGACTGAACAGTTTTAAAGTTATATTTTTGGGGGGCTTTTTGCCTTTATTTTATAGGACAGCTGAAGATAGACAGGAAATGTAGTGAGTAGAGAAAGACATGCAGGACATGGTCGATCAGCCGGGAATCGAACCGGTGACCCCTGCGACGAGGAATGTAGCCTCTGTACGTGGGGCGCTTAAACTGCTAGGCCACCAGCACCCCTGGACTGAACAGTTTTGTTCTTAAAGTGTAAGGAGAGCAACAATTCTATACCCTTACAACCAGAATCCTGACAAACATGACTTCAGTGGATGCAAACATGGTGGACAATGGACAGGTCGCTCAAGGAGGCTATGGTCGTCAAGCTAAGTGTTGCTAGCTGCTTAGCTACCTGATACATCCAGTGTGATAGCAACTTCTAGTTAGCTGTCTTTGTCAGTTTGATTGTGATATATATTTTACAGGACAGGTTGTATAAACACTTGTGTTGCTGCCACAAACCAACAAGTTGGTGTGTCTTCATGCTTCGCTTTAACTATTGTGAACATAGCTACATTTGTTGTGCTACCTTCTTCTGTCAGCTAGCTTACCACCATGTGAGATGGAAGTAAACTCCCTGTGGAAGAAACGTTTTGCAGAAAATGTGTGATGGCTCCTATTGACATCCGCCTCTTCTTTTCTCCTACTCAGTCTAAGTTCATGTTAAAAAAAAATTCCACACATGTCCCACAATTGTTTTGTTCCATGTGACAACCCACAGAGTTCGGGCTCATCTGTCCATGGGGCTCCATCTATCTCATCGAAAATACAGAACATGTTTAGTACTTAAGATTCCAAATAAGTACGCCCTCCCAGAGGAACTTCCCAGTTCAAATCAGGGGAAGAAATTTCACTCTTAACATACCTCACACTACAGGAAACTCTGGCAAGATAACCTTAAAGCCATCAAAAAATTAGCTTCTAACTTAGCTTTTGTTTCAAGGCCCAATAGCCCAATAGTCTTGTAAATGGTAAATGGACTTATAATAATAATAATAATACATTTTATTTAAAGGCGCCTTTCTCGGCACTCAAGGACACCGCACAGATATAAATATATACATACACAAATTTACATTAAAGGAAACAAAATCAGAGTCAAAAATGAAAACAATATAAACTAACAAGGGGTAAGAAAAAATAGAAACAATAACAAAATGACAGTGCAATTGGATACAGAGGGAGTAGGCGGTTTTGAACAGATATGTTTTGAGTTGTGATTTGAAATGGGGGAAAGAATCTGTGTTTCTGAGTTGAGGTGGCAATGAGTTCCAGAGACGGGGAGCAGAGCAGCTGAATGCTCGGCTCCCCATAGTGGTGAGACGGGCGGAGGGGACAGACAGGTGTATGGAGGAAGAGGAACTGAGGGAGCGGGAGGGAGTGGGAACATGGAGGAGGTTGGACAGATATGGGGGGGCGAGGTTGTGGATGGTCTTGAATGTCAACAGAAGGACTTTGAATTGAATACGGAACTGAACAGGGAGCCAGTGGAGCTGTTGGAGGACAGGATTGATGTGGTGGATGGAGGGGGTTCGGGCAATGATACGGGCAGCTGAATTCTGGACCAGTTGGAGTTTATGGAGGGATTTGTACTTATATAGCGCTTTTCTAGTCTTTCTGACCACTCAAAGCGCTTTTACACTACTTGTCACATTCACCCATTCATACCCATTCACTCACTGATGGTAGAGGCTGCTACAGTAAGGGACCATCAATGTTAGCTAATCTCATTCGCACACATTCACACACCTCTGAACAACAGAGGGAGCAATTCGGGGTTCAGTGTCTTGCTCAAGGACACTTCGGCATGTGACTGCTGGAGCTGGGATTGAACCACCAACCTTCCGATTGATAGACGACTGACTCTACCCACTGAGCCACAGCCGCCCCACAGAGGCTTGGAGGTAGCATTGGATCCACTATGTAAAGTGACCTTAAAATAGCTTTTTTAGCGACTGATACACTGGAATTTTAAAGAATAAAAACAGGGTTAGAATGGTAGATAACACTGTATATAAAAGTAATGTAATTTCAGTCATCCAGCAAACCTGCTTTTATTGATTCACCAGCTTAGCTAACCCCATTGACCCTCACTCAGCAGTTCTTGGCTAATGTCTGGAATCACACCTGTATATTCATTAAATACTTGTATCATCAAAGTTCTGTTACTAAAGCACCACAGGATGTGAAGAAAACACTGACACCACTCAACCTTCTATTACTCATAAATTGTTGTCTCTGCAGCGCTCAAACATGGGGTCCTGCCGGGATCAAGTGAGGGGGATGGTGAACCTCTTGGTAGGTTGAGTGATGCACAGGGGGCCAAGGTCGAGGAGAGGAGTGAGAATTGACAGCATTGATGTTCCTCCCACTGTGTTTGCTGGGCCTGACAGACTGCTGAGTCACGGGGAGGCAGTCCTCCTTTTAGCTCATTTAGGTGGATAGTACACCCAGCCTTGTCATTAAGGCACCTGCTGAGACAACCTTCCTGTGACACTAGCAGGAGGAGAAAAGCATTCAAAGATATCTGCATCAGACAAAGCATTGTTCAGTATTAGCTGATAAGAATATAAGATATCAGGGAATTAAAAATGTGTCACAGCAATCGCAACACCTTGTAGCCACACACTTTAAGAACATCGATATATTAATACAAGGTAAGAGTTAGCCTAGCTTAGATTTGTGCTTGTGATAAACCAGGGATCAACATTCACTTCACAGCATGCTGTTAATTGTGGTGATAACAGTAGAACTTTAGGTTTCTCACAGCCACTCCTGTAACTGAACTAAAACAGAAAGAAATCATTAAGCCAACTGTTGGTTTGGAGGCTACACCACAGAGATGAATGGAGCTGAGTTTTAGCTATAAAAACACTGTGGTTGGCTTGAATCACACTAATGTTTGATATTCAACCCTAAAGCACTAATTTGCAACAGGCTAATAACTAAATTGGTTCTTAATTGGACATAGGGACTGAAAACCAGTACTTGACTCCATGATCTTCAGGAAATGCATAAAGAACAGACATGACTCTGTATTGGAACTCACTGCATGTGCTCAAAATCCCCAACAAAAATCCCTGTATCCCCTGCAAAGTCAACTGTGTATGAATAATTCTAAAACATCAGCAAGTTCTCTGGGCCTGAGACCATTTAAGATGGACTGAGGCAAAGTGGGAAACTGGCATGTGGTATGAGGAATCAACATTTAGCATTCTTTTTGGAAATCATGGACGCCTAACTCTACTCTAAAGAGGAGAGGGACCATCCGGCTTTATATTAGTATATAGTATATTAGCACAGTTCAAAGGCCGGCAACCATGGTGATGTGGAAATGCATGGTAGCTCACACATATTGTAAGTCACCATTAATACAGAACCATATATGCAGGTTGTGGAGCTACATATGTCGCCATGCCTTTTTCAAGGAAGACCAATACAATGCGAAATCTCATTCTGCTCATATTACAAGAACATGGCTCCTTAGTAGTAGAGTCCGTTTGCTAAACAGTCCTGCCTGCAGTCCCAACTTGTAACCCACTGAAAACATTTGCTGCATCATGAAGCGAAAAATAAAACAGAGAGGTAGACCCCGAACTGTTGAGCAGCTGAATTCCTGTATCAGGCTTCGAGGTTTCAAGGTTTTTTATTGTCATACCAATACAAGCTGTCGCATAATATGGAACGAAATTACGTTTCTCAGATCCCGCATTAAGCCAAAAAGGAAAGACATAGTAATGTAAAAATATAAATACAAATATAAAAATGTTGTGCATAGTGCAATTAAATGTGCAAATGTACAGTGTGCAAGTTTTGAGGTAGTCCGTTTTATTGAGTTCTGAAAGGCAACTCCACTTTCAGAACTCCAGACATTTACAGAATGTTGTGAAAAGAAGAAGTGATGCAACACCGTGGTAAACATGCCCCTGTCCTAACTTTTGTGAAATGTGTTGCTGGTATCAAATTTAAAATGAGCAAATACAATACAAGTTCAGTTTAAACTTTTGGGATGTTATCTCTGCACTACATTTGATTAGGGATTAGGAATGATTTGCAAACCATCATCTTCAGTTTTATATATATATTTTTCTCTGTGTCTTAACTCTTTGTAGAAGAAGAAGCAATTTGAACGGGAAGGCTAATTGAAAGTTGAATTCAGATTTTTGTGCTCCTCATAGCTAAGATAGGGAACATAATTCTTTATTTTACCCAAACGTGAGCTGGCTGTATTTTAACACATCTATCCAGGAGTAATTGGCGTATAATAGCATATCTATTTTTCCCCGCGCTGAATGTCTGTGGCAGCTAAAAACTGGGTCTTCAATCCTGCTCTGCAATTTAATGCCAGTTTTCACTCAAAAAATTCTTCTGGCAGCTTGTGACAGCGTCAGTGTTTATGTCATCTCTATAACCCACTTAGTGCAGAGGTTGGAGTGTGCGAGTGGCAGGAGTGTAGCTGTCAGAATGGCAGCTGAGGATAATGGGACGTGATGACCTGGTACAGGAAAGAGAGGGGGGGGGGGGGGGGGGGTTGTTGAAACGGCGAGCTTGCATGTGTTTTTATATTTCTAGTTGGGGATGGTGTCTGGCCCTGGAGCAGCGAAGCAGACGGTGGTAGAGGTCGGTGTTATTAGATAGCATTAGATGCGATGTGGCACACTCCGGTTTCTTGTTGAACACCGCTCGGGGCAGTCGGGACCTCACAGGAGTGCAGACGTTGGCTTGTGATTGACAAGGAGGCAAACTTTAACAAACATGGGCTGAGATGAAATGAGTGCAAAACAAGGAAAGGGTGAAGAAGAAGGGTGCCAGAGCTGCAGGTCAAATCTGCTCACTGGAATGCCAAAGAAAAGCAGACTGCTTGCTGCAGACTTAATTAACACCCAAAGGATCATGGTGATTATCGCATTACCCAAGCCTGAGCAATGAAATTTGCCAGATTATGATTGGAACAGATCACAGGCACACAAGTTCTCCTCTATGTCAACTTGTTACCCATGTCTAAGCCCTGATATCCCATAAAACAAATTCATGTTCATTTCTGCAAATTGCTGCCATATCCTGGTGGCCTATTTTTCCACCATTCCTCTCACAGTGTGCATGGCAGCAGGTGACGGGTTTAAATAGGATTTGCATCTGAAACCAGCGGGAATGCGAGCGTAATTCGTGCGGGCAAGATGGCAGGTAGATTGTAATAGAAGAGAGGGAAAGAAAGAAAAAAGAGAGAGAGGAACTGCGTTTGACCTTGAGAGCAGAGCCGAGAGGAGAGAGGGAGATGGCGGGCAAGATTGAAAGAGAGATTTAAAAAGATAAAGGTGAGGAGATTAAGGAGGGCTCGCAATAATACTGTCTTGTAAACAATAGCTTTAGGTGCACAGCTGAATAAACAACCAAGGCTGTATCAGACGTTTACTGCAGGTCAAGGCCGGTAGTAAATGTTTAAAGAAGACATTTTAATCACGTGTAAAGCATACGTCTTTGAGTTATATGAACCAATATGTCTTTCATCTCATTTCAACATTCATCACTTAAGGCCTTATTAATTAAATGTGAACCAGCCATCAGTGATTTATATCTTAAGCAGAAATATGAGTGAAAGTCTAAAGGAGGCCCGACTCTCAAAACTTTAAATCTCTGAGAATGTCAAATATGATTTCAGAGTGAACAAACATGGTGGACAACAGGTTGGTTAGCTACCAGGTGCATCCATCGCTTTGTTAGTGTCAATTCAACTCCTTTCCTTGTCCGTTTATGGTGTGTTTTGTACGACATATATAAATCCTCGTGTTGTTGCCACAATTCATCATCTTGCTCCTCCATTTCTGACATCTTTCCAATTCTACCTTTCCAAATTGACTGGTTCCACCATGGCTGCTTTTGTTGTTCCTCCCTCCTCGGCCAGCGTACTTCCTGATTTGCTATCATTTTATCTTGAATGACAATGTACTGAGTGTTTCCTAGGCTGTCCCATAGGACAGTGGTTCCCAAAGTTGGGGGCAGGACACTTTATGGGGGTCACAAGATGTTTTCCAAAAAAAAAAAAAAAAAATGTAATTCTTTAAGACTGAATATTTTAAACATTATTGTAAAAATATGTATAGAAAATTGTAGCTACAACTATAATATAACTAAATATATAACATTTTTGTTCTTTACTTTGTTGCCCCATGACCCCTCAAGCTATGTTAATACTTCTGTGTAGAATTGTCAGCGTAGCCTACTTGCATAAGTCTGCGTAGCCCCCATACCTACACAGAGGCCTACGCACTTAGCCAACATGCACCCCCTCCAAAATGTAGCTACGTGTCAAATCAATATGGACCACAAGCCCTGTGATTGGTTTGCTCAACGGCATTGTATTTCCTACATTTACAGCACTTCTGGAATCGTCTCACATCGGATGTACATTTGATCTCCTCTGACGTCTCCTCTGTATTCTTCCCTGTAAATATTGCTGTAAGTAAGTAAACTTTATTAAGTATAGGATAGCACCTTTCACAGACATAGTCACAAAGTGCTTTACAGAGAATCAATGTCGACAAGACAATACAATGAGCAATAAATAAGATTATAAAGAAAGCAGACAAAATGACATCAAATTATGACGGAAGGTCGAAAGCCATAACAAACAAATGTGTCTTAAGCTGCTTTTTAAAAGTCTCAGTCGAATCAGCACAGTGCACTTGGGCAGAAGACTGTTCCAGAGAGATGGAGCTACATGCTCAAAGGCACGGTCACCTTTAGTTTTAAGCCTGACACGAGGCACAGCAGGCAGACCCTGGTCTGAGGATCTGAGGGGTAAGGGTGGAGCAGGTGGGCGATATAAGAGGGTGCTTGATGGTGGATTGCTTTGTATGTTAATATGAGGATATTAAACTGTATTCTGAATTTGATTGGCAGCCAGTGTAAGGAGAATAAGATGGGAGTGTTGTGGGATGCTTTACTGGACCTGGTTAACAGTCTTGCTGCAGAGTTTTGAATTAATTGTAGTTGGTGAAGAGAGGTGTATGATAGCCAGCAACGTGTATTAGCTAGAAATTAGCATTACTAGCTCGGAGTCGCTGTTGAAAAGCAAGCAGAAAATGTAGCGGGCCGTAAAGAAGCAACCCGACTATCAGAGAGACCTCAAGCGTTTTGGCAGAGTATTGCTGTGCAACACGCACACGTGTCAACCACTGTTGCGTAGGGTCAACGTAGAAGTGTAAAGTAGCTTTGGGGAAATGATGCTTCTTCTAGCCTTTTTAAAATGACAATAAATATGTTGGTTTTTGGATTGGCCTATTAGTTCTTGCATTCGGCTACTAACAACATTTAACTACCTCAGGACAATGGGGGTCTCCAGTTTCTGGAACCCCTGCTATAGGCCCCAGTCCGCCTTACACATAAACTGACTGAGACTGGAGAAATAAACATCCCTCTTAAAAACCTCATCACAGGATAATCTGGCAAGGCAATCTTTCTACCCATCCAAAAATTGGGACTTTGCTTACTCTGGTCCCAACAGGCCCAAAATCAACCTGATCATCTTGTAGTGTGCACCGCTATTAATGTAGGTTTTTTTTCTCCTTCAACACCCCCCTGAGAAATTCAGCCTTTTTTCTCCTCTATGAGTGAACAGATGATGGTTATTGTGTGTTGGTCTGGTTCAGTGGTCAGCTCTCTAATGTGGTCTGTCAGATGGTCCCATTCCAAAAAGACAAAAATCTGCACTGTGTCAACAGGCTGTTTTTTTTTTTTTGTCAGCAGTCTTTGTCGCTCTCTAACAGACGGGATTAATCAAGACCTGGTGAGGAGTGCCTCAGGTGGTTTTCCACTCATCCATTTCATTCATCCTCTCTTTTAAAGCCGGCCGTAACGGCAGCAAAAAAAACATACTGGATGCCTCATCAGTTACAAAAGAAAGAAACTTTTCCTGTCACTCACTGAATACCGTGGGCCAGTTTAACATTGTTTGTTCCCCTGTATTCTCTCTGTTGGCGTGGGATGATTGATCACACTGACTCCCAAGGTCTGCCTTGTCTCCTTTTAGCTAAATACTGTATCATATTTTCACCTATTGTCTGCCTGGAGCTGGCAACTGGAATCACTATATCTCCTGGTGACTCCTTGTGACACCTTCATCACTAGAACCTCCTCTGTCCTTGAACATTGATTGTACCACAGGCTTAATCTAAACACTATATAGTTCCTGCCAGAAAACCTTTCAGACTATTAACGTTTCGCCCTTTTTCCCCTCTTTAGCTTTTGTGATCATTCAATCTTTGACATTGTTTCTTCATTTTGTTGCCCGAGTGTTGGATATCACTAGGATTAAGGTTACAACTGGGTACAGGAGAAGCTCCAGAGGGAACTATGAATCTACTTTAAATACTAGTGTCGAAGGTAACACAAAAACAAGGCAATGCAAGCATAAAGAAAATCCCAATTCATGCAAGATTAAACAGCGAAGAAGCAGCGGATGACGAGGCATCTCCAGAGAGAGCATGTCAGTAAATCAGCCACTTAAAAAACAAATAACTTCAAACAAGTGGCAGTAGCCTCGTCAGCAAAAAGCAGCCATCATGAAGTCATTTTATATGTTGTACATTTATATCTTTCACCTCCTTGATAAATAAGATACAGGGGTTGGCATTAAATTTGAGAGGAATGCACCTGTGTAATAAAAAAGGCTGAGTTATGAATCAAAATACATTCATTTTAGAAAGGTGGGAAGAGAAATGAGCCAGCTGGAGGTGCAGACAGATTTAAAATGCACTGTCGCTGTGTAATGATAAAGCATGGCTACACCTTGGCAAAGCACAGCCTCTCTCTCTCCCCACAGAGACGCTCAGATCAAGTATTTGTCAGCCCTTGTTTTGCGGGCATTTCGACTTATTCTCATTCCCTCTTATTTGCTTCTTTTACTCGACGTCTGCCGCGCGCTCTCCCCATGTTCCATCGCTGGAATTATGCTGAGCCCAGCAGGAAAGTAATGAAGACGCTGCGAACCAATAAGAAACTCAGAATGAGGGTGCTTACAAAATAACTGTTTAAGGTTCCAAGACCACAGGATGTGCTTTTGAGGAGTGTCTTGGAGGCGTACATTTGAAGGGTGAAAAAACAGAAGAAGAAGGTGGGAAGAGAAAATGAATAGAGGAGGGACAGGTAGATAGAGTAGGAGCAGAGCGACAGGGGAGTAAGACATTGGAGAGGGGAGAGTTTTTCTCTCTATTGGACAAATCAGTCCCTGAATTCCTTCTCCTTGGAGGCTTGTGTTGCCCAAAAGCTGCCTAAATAACAAAAACTAATCCCTCAATCCAGGGCGAGTGGAAAGGGTGATTTGTAAATAGTGCCCTTTACAAATCGTTTCTTAGCTTCATATTGACTCCTTCTCTGCCGAGTCTCTCCATCCTTTTGCACATACCAGTAATTCAGAAAATACACCGGTGCCTGGGAGCATGAACTGGGTGGATGTCGCTACACCAGTAAGCATGCTTAACAAATTCAGTTAGCACAGGTTCATTTCACTTTGTTTCCACACCTCTCTTTCTCTCTCTCTCTGTTTCTCTTGCCTTTCTTCCCTTCAGTAGAGCAGAGGTCTGGTAGGATACAGGGAAAGGGAGGGAGGATTAGTGTCTGCATGGTTCATTTCAATGCCTCCAAAGAATCAGAGGCTAATCCTGGCCTCAGCTGCCTGAATGCTTCCGCTCTGTTAGTGCTCAAAGGCTGTGCCAGTGGGGCGCAAGTGTGCCATGGATATACCCCAGAAACAGCCAAATAAGAAGCTTTGTCTTCACACGTAGGGCTAATTTCTCCTCAATCGAGGTGTCCGTGTTGCGTTTCTTTTTCTGAGGTTTAAGCCAGTTTGGCATTAGGGGAGTTAAACCCCAAGAACAAGACTATGAAATACACTTGGGATAAAAGTGGTCAGAGCATTGTCTCATCTCTCTGCAAAGACTGCCATGTATTTTGTATTATTCATACAAACAGTTCAACTTGAAACATTCAAACAAAGACTTTTTCATTTCAATCTTTTCCCGTCATGTTTGATGGATTATCAGATGAAAGGAGGACAATATTTTTAGCTGGAACACTTGGGGAATTAATGCAAACACTATTGATGGATGGATAGATGGGTTCGAAGTAACTTATCATTCTGATGTAAAAGTTTAAATTTGATTTTATTTCTCCACATTTTCAGCTCAAATTACTTTTCCTGTCTGTTTTTGTTTGCCATAAGAAGCCACCAAAGGGAAATGGTGCCAAGATATCTTTTGTCCCCAGACTGTCAGAATGTGTTGCTTTTCCTGCCTTAAGGAGAAACAGGTCATTGTACTTTCCAGTAAATTAGGTCCCTATGTGACGGCCACAGCTAAGCTTCTTGTTAAAAAAAGAAAAAAGGGAAAAATGTTAAATGAAAAGAAAAAAAAACAGCAAAAGAGCTGCTGTTCATGCACAAGTCTCCCAAAGAAAACATTGTTAGTTCACAGCATGGAGGGAAAGCAAAGGTACTTTTGTTGTCTTTGTAAGGACATGCTGCTACAGCCTGGACTGCAAACTACAAATGCAGTATGCTTCTGAGGGTGTAGTTGGCAGATGAGACGATTTATAGCACACTGACGAAAAAGCTTTTTGGTTTTTTTTACATTCCAAAGCAAATAAGTCACAGTTAGTGATACATGATGAGGAAGCAGGAAGAGGCTTCATGTCAGAAAACACTACCTACACATGAACAGGACAAAATCAGCAAAGATTAAAGAGGTGCCGTTTTCTCCAGAGAGGGCGCCAAAACTGCCACAAACGTAAAGTTCCCCACAGGAGCTTTTAAAGGTGACATATTACGCTCTTTTTCATCAAAATATATTGGTCTAAGAGGTCCCCAAAACATGTCTTTAAAGTTTATTGCTCAAAAAAACACTTTGAAATCAGATTTTGGCATGCCCGTAAACTCCTCTTTTTCAGCCCTGCTCAGAACAGGCTGTTTTCTGTGTCTGTGCCTTTAAATGAGAATGAGCTCTCTGACCACGCCCCCTCCGGAAGTGGATGTCGGCTGCCTAGCACGTTGATCTAATGTTTACATGTTGGCTGCTCACAGACCCGCGTTACTTCAACCCTCTGAATTTGATCCAGAATCTGATCCTGACGGAGAGACGCCTGCAGCAGGACCTTTCTGAACGATTGGTCACAGATTTTGTGTTTCTTGTTGTTTTATTTGTCAGTATGTCGACATGTGTCTTGGTACACAGCTACGAAAATGTAGCTATGAGGCTATGCTAACTAGCGCTAGCACTTTTTCATGAAAAAAAAAAATCATCCTCTAGATCTTCAAATCTGCAGACGTGGGGAGTAAAATCGACCTTTGTGTGTATTAAGACAGCCTACAACTAGAATGCACTCCTAAGATCCTTGTTAGCACACGTGTGCAGGGAATGAAAAAGGGAGGAGAAGTTGAGTTGTATTTTATACAGTCTATGGGCTGAACAAGCTCCAAGCTCTGACTTCCTTTACAGACCGGATGGCGTTGTGGCGTATGAAAAACAGAAAACTGAAACGGCTCGTTTCAGCACACATACAAAAAGGTGGAGAAATCAGAACAGGGGCAGAATGGATTTTTTTCATTTTCGGGGGGTTTGTAGACATGCCAGGGAAACATATTTCAGGTAGGGAAACTTAAACAAGTTGATTTTGCATGATATGTAACCTTTAAATCTTCTATAAATGAATGCAACCTTGATGTTGCTGGGTAAAATACGTTTGCATCTCTGCTGCATCTGCATCTAATCCTTCATCTCTTGTTCAAATGAAAGTGTAAATCAATGTCCCGCATATTTGTGTTGCAGTGAAACCAGAGTCTCCCTTTTTGTCTGCTAAATGTGTACAATCCACGGTGATGCATGGAGGCAGTGGCTGAAAAAGCGATACTTGACAACCCTTGTTAGTGAGATAAATACTTTCTCTTCATGGGGATTTCTAATAGCAGTGAAAACATGATGTAACGCCAGCTTTAGCCTTAGAGGTCATACATTTAAGTTTACCTGATAGTGTTTGTGGAGCAGGCGTGTTTTACCCTTGTTTGTGTTGTAATTTATCAGTGCTGTACACTGTGCATGTGTGTGTACCTGTGGGTGTTTACTGTATGTGTGCAGAATACTGTTTGTTGGAATGCAATCTGTGTTCACTTGTAGTCCTGGTTGGGTTAAGTGGATGATTGTGCAGAGAGATTGGGAAGGAGGATTCGTGTTCCTTGCAGACACACTGCTCTTTTTTTTTTTTCCTCTTAGGCCAGAGTTTATTTCTTATAGAGGGACTGTGCCTCCCCCAATACTACAACACACACACTCGCACACAAGCGTTATGTATCACAGTTTTCCCCTCTCGAACACAGCAGTCTGGGCCCTAAAGGCTGATGAACAGGCAATAATTCACTGGCTGCTCTGTGACTGGGCTGGGACCTTGTTTAATGGGAGGACTGCTGGCAATTACCAACCATCCATGTGCTTGTTGCCCTCTTTTACTGGTCTTGGAGTCCATAAAGTCCAGACTTACTGATTGAACAGGGGATACTTCTGTTTTTTTTTAAGTCTGTCTCAGAAAAGATTTGTAACTGAGACAGATAAGAGACAGATATTTGCATACAAGAGCAACACACACAACCCGTTTACAATCAAAGTTTTGACTTGAGTGACAGATCTGCTTGATGCTTTGAGGCAAAACTCAATCAGTGTATTGATTTCCCAACGTCCCGGAATGCATCCAAACTAATTGATCTGAACTCTATTCAAAAATCAAGCCACACAAAGCTTGCATTTTCACTTTTTAACAGCTTGTACCATACTTTCATTTCTATTCCACTAAAAAACTTTTACTGCAAATATATCACAAGAAAACCAGCTTCCAGGTTTCTTCACGCTGAAGTGAGCCAGAGTGAAGCCTCAAGTCAATTTACTGTCTACTGCTGAAGCTAGGCTCACCAGAAACAGGTGAATGGGCATTACTACACAGGATGTAATAACTTATTTTGTATGCATTTTTGATGTAGCTGCGACCTTCCTTGCTTTCCTGCTCTCCTGCTGTCTGCATGTCGTATCACGGCTGAGACCGCCTGACACACATATGCACTTAAATGCACGCACATGAACGGCAGGTGCCTCTGTTTACTATACAGGACATCAGTTACCCTGCTCAAACCTGTTAACGGTGTTACGGACTGCCCCGAGTAGAGGTATGAATTAATTGAATGATCAGCCCTAACATGAAGAGTGAAACCATATAAAAGAAGGAAAGGCAGGGACTGGTTCTCATTAATGGAAATGAGTGGGTCAGCTCACCTTCACGCTAGTCTGCCAGAGTACTCTATACAGCGTGGGGGTAACTGGCAAGCTTCATCTGTGAGTTTAAGTTTCTTTCTTCTTTGTTTGGTTGGGTAAAGTTCTAAAAGCTAACGGACCGGTTCTCCAAAGTTCGTGGGTCTCTCTTTGGTTCTAATCACATCCCAGCTGTGGCTGATCACCTCAATCATGTGAAGTTATTTAAAGTTGACCAAGCAAATTCTTGGGGCGCACCTGAGGAAAAGGGTGCATTTTAAAGTGTCTGACAAACCAGTGACACGACTGAACCAAATACAAATTTCCCACATGAGAACAAGTCAAAGTAAACAGAAAATAAAAGAAAGAAGAGGAGGCTTAAGGTATCCATCACTCCTAACAACGGGATCAATACCTTATGACAGTGCGACCAACAAAAGGTCCTTTTTAGTTTTATTGTCTTTGAACACGCAAGGTGGGGGTGATCAACACTCAATCCATGTGCACACCCTTAACTCGTTCAGCACCTCCTGCTCTTCACTCTAATCAGTCCCTCCAGGATTTCGCGGGATTTTTTTGTGATTGTTGCGGTGAAAGTTGCGATTTTTTTTTTGCTTTTTTCCCCCCAATAACATCTCAGGGGCAAGTAAATACACTAAACTACAGATGTTTTTAGAAAACATTCTTGATGTGGCCACTGACTGTATTTTGATTCTCTTGATTCACAGAAAAATGCCATGAAATGGCTGTATTGCACATTTACGACGGTCCCTGAATGTACCTCGCAGTGACAGAGGCACTTGACAGGCAGTTCACGCACTCTGAAGTGAATCTGCATCTCTGATGACTTGGAGTTGATCAAAACTTACTAAAGGTGTCTGATGTATCACCAAACTGGATTAAATCAAGCTGAAGACGCAGAGCTTTTTACGGTGAGAGCGGCAACAATGTCAAACCTCAAACAGTAAACAGACGTCCCCCGGGTGTGTCTGTCACTAACGCACACCGGGGGTAAAAATCATCAATGAAGATGAGACAGATGCATGGAGGTGAGGAGAGCTGGTTCATAAAAAGCACACCTGCTGCAGGTAGAGACCAAACTAACACTGAGCCCCTCAATCTATAAATAGCAATGTTGTCATCATCACTTGTCCTGCCTGCTGTCCTCTCTTTTCACCCGTTCTCTCTGCGTGTTTTGTTGTTGAAAAGTGCCGATCAAGTGAGGACTTACGTTTATGTTCCTAGGAAGTGAAATTGATGACAAAACCGATGACGTACAGGGGCTGATGTTAAGGTAATTGGTCAAAGTTGCGGGAAAGTTGCGGTGATTGTATAAAATTGCAAGGCCGCGAAAAAATCGCGCTGATTGGTTGAATTTGCGTTGATAGTTGCGATCGCGAAATCGCAACTTCCTGGAGGGACTGTCTAATGGACACACACTGATGATCACAGGTATGAAAAAAGAAATACAACTCAGCATGTTTAGAAGTGATTTGTTGAGAGTCACTGTCCTAAAACATACATTTCAGCTGCCTACATGACGAGCTATGCATTGTGCATTCCCGTTTCCCAGTTCTTTTCAGGACCATGGATTTGAATTACCTTCAGTTCATAGCTGAACTCTTTCAGTCTGCATCTTCACTGAACTGAAGGTACCGTACTGGAATAGTTCCATACGAATATGTGTACCTTCACACCCCTACTACCTTCTGATGGTCCTCTTTTCAGTTTTTCTTGTACAACTGTCTCTTGGCAGGTCTCTAGAGTCCATGATACATCAATGATTATTTGTGTTATTTGTTATCATAACCCTTTCACAGAAACATATTCTGTCTGTTGCCATGATGTCATTTTGGAGCTAATTAGTGCTGCCTTTGAATATAGCTTCGCCTAGCATCAACACTCAATGTCTGAACTTCTACTTATGGAGCGCCGCCTGCAAGCTAGTTCAGGCAGACAACTCGAGCCGCGCTCATCATACTGACACGTCACCACCTCTCCATCAGCTGATCTCAACATCCTCATTCAGCGGTCTATTTAAACGGCATGCCTCCCTGTCTCTGCCTCTGCTTGCAGTGCTCCTGCTGTTCTGCTCAGTGCTGTGTGAAGTTTGTCCCCACCTCCTCCCCGGCTTCCACCTGCGGGCTCCGAAGGGGTTAGTCCTATCTCATTGCTCCTAATGTCTGCATTCAAATAATCTACGAGGAGTAATGAAATTCGGAGCCCACGCGCCAAACACAATACTGTATGCTGCAATAAACTTATTAAGTAAACGTGAGTTGTCTGACTGAACTGTTTTAACTGTGAGTCCTTGCATACTGCATCAGCTCTACTGAGTAAGACAGGAAGTGAGACTCAGCCAAGAAGAGTTCTTAAGCACGCTGTATTAACAAATCAAAACGACCGAAGAGAAAAACTTTGGCATATGTTGTTTCTCCACTTCCTTTGGATAAATACGAAGGTTGCAAGACAACTGACCTGAATATGCTTCATTCAAACTCCACATTTTCACAGAATGGGTTTTGGCTGCCACTAAACGCCTCTTTTGCCTGGACAGATCTTAATTTTAATACTTTTCACTCAGCAGCTGCTGATTGTGTTCTAAACCAATTAAGATGTCATACACCTTCACAGGCAAGGTCAGTGTCTGGAATAAGCATCGACAATACCGCATTTCTAAATCAATTTGCAGCTTTAGAAGCTGAATTACAAAAATGGAAATGGACCATTTGCAGTAAGGGATTTAATAAGTCCTGCAAAAACTGCAGCCAGTAATTTAATTGTTGTTTCATTCAAATGAAGCACTTGCTGTCCTCTGGGGTTGGCTTATTATCAAAGGGTCCTTTCACTCCTCGAGCTATACGGCTCAATGTGTGTCTGGCTAATGGGCTTCAGCCAGAGTTATCGTATATTGGTAATGTATCTATCTTAAGGAAAAAACAGCTGCATAACGTACACCCACAGTCCAAATCCTTAGTGAAATGAAATGGGCCATTTTATAAATGTTTAGCTTGGTCCTTCAAGCCAATGAGTTTCTCTCGTCTAATTCCCTGCATAAAAACACTAGAGATAATTCGAGGCAGTCTTTAAAACAAGGAACCAGGGGACAGAAATGATAATGAACAACTCTGTAGTGTAACGGTGTTTCTGTCCTCTGACTTCCTGTGGTTCTTTTTCTCTCTGGTATTGTCTCGCACTCTCTGTGTCCCTCCCTTCTGACTCTCCAGCCCTGTTTCCATCCTTCTCACTGCAGCCCTCTGATCATGTTTAATTCCCCACCTGCACTCCCTAGATTAACGTCTCCTTGTGTAATCCCATTAAGTGCCCTGTGTTTCCGCCTGGTGCTCATTACTCCTGCAGCACACCACTGCAGAGTCTGGAATTGACTCAGGCCTGACATCCAGCCCTGCATGAGGCTGTCCTCAGTTCCTTCCTGCAGCATCCAACATCCTGCAAACCCAGCTGCCCTCCAAACTTCATTTCACTTTGTCCTTCGAGCGTAGAAAGTTCTGAGTCACGTCAAAGAAACAGCCTGACGAAGGGATTTTAAAGACTAAAGACTTTCAAGAGCTTCTCTTGCCGGGTGGAGCTGGCACGCTCTCCCGGTGCTTTGGTTCAGAAGTCAAAAGACATGCTTGCTCGGTCAGTTGAAGACCATGAATGTCCTTTGGGTGTACGTGTGATTGGTCATCTCTCTCCAACAGTTGGTTGCTGAATGACCTGTCATCTGTCCAAAATGTACCTTGCCCCTCACCTTTTGTTGGCTTGGAATGACCCTTTGACCAATGTTATATATACTTGAAACTTTTATCATAGCAGCAGGGCATCGTGATTTACGCCTAGACTCTGACCTCATCACTCCACATCAGGCCAAGGCAGTGACAGATCTTGCAGCTTAAATGGATTGCCAAACTGGGAGGACAAGTTTGTCAAGTGATTGTCAGAATAAGGCATGGAAAATGTGAAATCAGTGTAGCTCATATTGCCCCCCCCTGAAGCTACACTTGCCATGGGCACTTATGCACCCCCTGTCCTCTTTCAAGCAGGGGATGAGTAATCCATGATTTCCAAAAAATATGTAGGATCTTAATTCGTCAGACCACAAGACAATTTTCCACTTTGCCTCTGACCATCTCAGATGGACTTGGGTCCAGAGAAGTCACTGGCATTTCTGGATCATGCATATGTATGGTTCTCGCTTTGTATGGTCCAGTATTAACCTGCAATTGTGGACAGGTGCATTCACAGACGATGGTTTTTCGACATGACTTTGGGTCCATGCAGTGACTTCCACTACAGAGTCATGTCTGTGCCTCATGCAGCCACTCAGTATTGCTTCTGGTACCTTTTGTATGGAGATTTCTCCCGACTCTCTGAATCTTTTAGTGATTTTATGTGCTTAAAATTATTTGCAATTTTACGCTGAGGAACTTTATTTTGAAACTGTTGAACTTTTTGCTCACATAGTCTCTAACAGAGTGGGGAACCTCTTCCTATCTTCACTTCTGAGAGACTCTGCCTATCTTGAATGCCCTTTTCATACCCGGTCATGTAACTAACCTGTTGCAAATGAATCGTAATAGTCGTGAGATGTCCCAACTTTTTTTTTTTTTTTTAAATCTCTTTGTTGGGGTTTTTTCTTTTTCCACATACAAAATGCAAAGTCTGAGACATTATTATCCATGCCAACATACGAAAAAAACTAAATAATGTATAAAGGAAAATGTCAAGTGCACTAGATTTTGCTAAGTTATTATTTTTTCATGAGGTTGTTTTTGTTATAGTCATCTATAAACGGCTGCCATATTGAGTAAATCACATTTATCTTACCTCTCAGAGTAAATTTTATTTTCTCTAACTGCAAATGCTTCATTACATCATTCAGTAAAGCTAGATAAATTGGAGGGGGTTTTTTTGTTTCCAGTTCAGCAGAATTCTTCCTCTTGCTAACAGCGTCACAAAGCATATCACATTCTTCTGGTTGTTTGATAAAGAGAGCTCCATAGCATCTGTCCCAACCCCAAACATTGCAAGAGCTGGGTCTGTTTTTTTTCTGGAAAATCTCTAATAAACTTTGGAATATTTTGGTCCAGTAGGTGGCGATACTTGGACAAGACCAGAACATATGTGCAAGTGAGGCCGGTGTCTGTCCACAACAATCACAGAGTGGGTTCACAGCAGGGAACATTTTTAAAAGTTTCAACTTTGAAAGATGAAGTGATGTCCCAACTTTTTAAAATGTGTTGCCGGCATCAAATTTATAATGAGCATATACTCTTTTCAAAATGTTTTTTTTTTAGTTTCAACATCTGATAGCAGTCTTTGCACTCTTTCAGTTAAATATAGGGTTTAAATGATCTGCAAACCATCAAAGTCAGATTTTTAGTGTATTGCTAAGAAGTTTGGTCATTCATGGCAGTCACTGTCCAGTCTGGTTTATGATCAAACACTTGAAACACTTGTGACAACTTCTTAAATTTGTATTCAGTGTCACTCTGGACTGCTGGCAGGGGTACGTCTGTGTTTCCACCAACATCAATCAATCAATCAATCAATCAATCAATCAATCAATCAATCTTTATTTGTATAGCGCCAAATCACAACAAACGTTATCTCAAGACGCTTTTAGGAGGTCTAGACCACACTATGTCAAATTATGAACAGAGACCCAACTTCAAGACAGGGTAAGACTCAGTCTGACCCCACCTTAATCCATCATGAGCATTGCACATCGCAGTATTTAGCTAGTTACAGTGGTGAGGAAAAACTTCCTTTTAACAGGCAGAAACCTCAGGCAGAACCAGACTCATGTTAGACAGACATCATGCCTCGACCGAGTTGGGTCTGGAAAGACAGATAGAGGGGAGTAAGAGAGAGAGGTGATAGTGATGAGACGAGTCGTAGAAGCTGTTGCCGCTGGAGTCCAGCACGTCCGTATCAGCTGGAGTCCAGATCGTCCACAGCAGGAGGACGTCTACGGCAGCTCAGAGGAATCTACGAGACAATGGAGCTCAGGGACTCCAGAAAGGTCTATGGTTAGTAACTTTAATGGGACAGGCAGAGTTAAAGTAAGTGATGAGGGGGTTGGGGGGAAGGGGGTGAGCTAGGATCCCAGTGTGTCAGTGTGCCAGTTCCCCCGGCAGTCTAGGCCTATAGCAGCATGACAAAAGCTGGTCCAAGCCTGATCCAGCTCTAACTATAAGCTTTATCAAAAAGGAAAGTTTTAAGTCTACTCTTAAAAGTGGAGAGGGTGTCTGCCTCCCGGACCCTGACTGGTAGATGATTCCAAAGGAACAACATGCATTTCTCTCAGCAGAAAACAGTCTGCTGAAGTTAATTACCATCTCTAGATTCATGTACGAATGCAAGTGTCTTCACGTGAGCTCTTAATGATTGACTTGCAACCAATCTGGTGTGTACTCAGGCATGATCCGGCTCAGTGGATGACTGTATGGATGTTTCAGCTCCTGTCTCGTTTGCAGCCTCGCTCGTATGTTTGTGTCACATCATAACAAGACTATCCCCTACAGATTTCCCATTTGAGTTTTTAGAATGTCAATACTTTCTGTCGGACAGGGAGAGGAAATTGCCTGTGCTCGATCATTCGGCCGTGCTTATTGAATCAATGGATAATCAACCAAATTTGCTTTTGGGGGCCGATGAAGAAAGTGATAAATTGCTGTCATAAACGGCTTTAGTGGATGCTGCTGCTGCTGATGGTGACCACACAGCCCGAGGGAGGGTGGGTAGCATTCAAAGAGTTCTTTAAAAAGAAAAATTGGGATGTGGGTATAGAAGCCGGCTTCATGACTCCAATAAACTCCCCATTGTGTAATACAATAAGCATTTATCAACTTATTTTCGCCACCACTCTCTGTAATGGATGACTGTCAACTCCCATTATCTCTTCCATATATCTGTCTATTTGTCTGTGGTGTTCTCCCTGGAGTCTGAGTGAGGATTTAATGTGGACACACCAAGACACGGGGGCACAAACTTATCTCTTGGATGTGTGGGAGAACAACTGAGATGCTATCTTTTGGCGCTAAATTAGCATTTTGCAGTGACATGCAGGAATGCTTTTCCAACTTAATATCTTTGGCGCTGCAAGATGTTTGCATCCCTGCACCGTCCAAATAATACATCCACTGTCTTATCTAATATTCTCTGTTTGTTTGGCCCTTTTGTCTGATTGGAAAAGATAAGAAATCAGTGGAATAAAGTTACCACAGATTAAGTTTTTGGCCTCCAGGCTCAGCGGTGCAGTCCAGCAGCATCATACGAGCACGGCAGAGAGGCGTGCTGGGAAAACTGGTCTCCCCTGCAACCTAAGTGTGATTTATGTGCTGCAGGACACCAGTGAGAAGTTCTTAAAAGCTGACAAAATGTCTCCTCCTATGATCTATTCAAGGTTGGCAGACAGTGGAACAGAGTCCTGAGGGGTGAGTCGATTGCCTTAAACTCTTCTGCTGACACTGGTCTTGTACTGTGTATCTCTGTGGTGACGAGGGCCTGTCTGCTCTAGCCGGGATCCTACACAGCTCTTTGAATGTTTTTTAATGGGCAGAATCCGGAGATGTGTCCCTGCCGGACCAGCAGCCAGTAACTAACCCCCGCTGTCTTTAAAGTCTGGGCCAGCAGGAGCACTCGTTTAGCCAAGCATCATTAATCTTACTTTTCCGTAGCCTGTCCTCCTACCACCTCCTCTTCTCCCAGGGTGGTCTCCCTCGGGCACTCGTTTACCTCCCAGGCTCCCTTTTGCGTCTTTAAAATACACACACATACAGTAGCACACCCACACTTATGCCCTCTATACTTCCCTCTCTCTCTCCCCCCCTTTCTCTCTCTCTCTCTTCCTCTCGGCAGTATTAGATAGGGAGTGCATGAGCAGCAAGCGAGATACAGTAGATCAGAGGGGGCCGGACCAGAGGAGAGCGCCTGCAGAGATGGACTGTGTAGATGAAAGCATCGAGGGAGCACTTCTTACTGTAATGACTCAGCATCTCAACTCAGGTCAAACATGCACATTATGACCCTTTCTCCTACAAAACACATTCAAATACGACTAATTATCCCAGGAAAAGTTTGGGTGGACGATTTTTTTCCCCCCATACCAGAAAGTTTGACATTTTTGTTCTGCATGGAAGTCAAAGAAAAGAAGGCATTGGGATGGTAGTGTGCACAGAGCTCAGGAATAGACAGTGGTGACCAATTTATTCACTGGTTTATTCTACTAAAGAAATTCAAGTTAGATAATATCCTTAGTGACTTAAATGGACCCAAACTCTCGCTCACCTTAACCGAGTTTTACTGAATATATCCATAAAAATGTTTTTCAGCTTTCAAGAGTGACCCGTTTAGCGCTGACAGGGGACAGTCTGAAGACATATTCAAAATTAATGTTTCCACATTCTCCTTTTTTTTATGCTCTTACTGATATTTCAACCTTTTTCCCTAAAAAAAAAAAAATCATAGTTGTTGGGGAAAATGGTAGAAAGTCTTGTATATTGTGCGAATATTATACCTCTCTGAGGCAAACTGTTTAAAGCAATTTTTGGCCAACCTGTTTTGACTCCAAACATGTCAATAAGGCAGCTTTTGTATGTGGACTCAAGCTTTACATTAATTACAATAATTACATTATTCAGGAAGCACCAGAGCTTGAATTGGGTTAAGAAAAGTTCACAGCTCAGAGAGTGTTGAGATATACCGCACCTGTATATATAAGCATAGGTGATAACAATTCTTAAACAAGAATCATATTAGTAAGAACTAAACCACAAACTTGGTTAGATTTTAAAAATAAATCTCTATCATAAACATGTTTTACTTTACAAAACAGGCAGATGTGTGTCTAACATGAGTCTGGTTCTGCTCGAGGTTTCTGCCCATTAAAGGAAGTTTGTCCTTGCCTCTGTAACTTGCTAAATGCTGCAAAGTGCTCTGCTCATGGTGGATTAAGATGAGATCAGACTGAGTCCTGTTAGTGAGATGGGACTGGATCTTATTCTCTCTTGATGTTGGATCTTAGTTAATAATAGAAAATAGAGTACAATCTAGACCTACTCTGTTTGTAAAGCACCTTGAGATAATGTTTGCTGTGATTTGGTGCTATACAAATAAATATTGATTGATATAATGTTTGTGAAGTAACAAAGCCACCTCAAATTGACTTAATTACCCATGTATCAGCCAAAACCATACATTTAGTCACTGAAAACAAAGATTTTCATAATCACCAAGGTGGAGATTTTTGAAAACTCTGTTTTGTCATTTTCGTGTGGACGGCAGCAGCGAAACATTTACGAGATGCTAGCATACTTGCACACAGAAATTGTTGTTTATATATATATGATGAATGCCCCAGGATTGCAGTCCACCAGATTTTTTGTCCGTTTCGTTCTGTTAATTAAATTTTATTGTACGTTATAAAACAAACCTCGCTTTTCATTTCACCACTGTGGGAGAGTGAGTTACGCAATATAGCCTTTAATTCGCCACTCTGTGCATAGTTCAAAGAGTGCTGTTTACAATTAAAGCTTGCTCAAGACACTCAACACATGCACACAGTGGGCTTCTATGGTGTTAGACATGACTGACAGATTACACGTTCTCGCCACCTACTGGCCAGGCATGCTCATGCAGGCATTTTCAACAGTGTCTGCGTTAACGTGTGGACTGACAAATATTCAAAACCATCTCTGTCGTGGACAGGAATCAGCTTTTAGAAATATCAATATACTTGTGGACGAAGCATAAGTCATGACCAGAGTGTGATGGCTCACTCTATTTAACTAACTCTGCTTGGAACACTTGACTGGAGCTGGGTTGATGATTGATGGATGGATGGATGGATGGATGGATGGATGAAATACTTCAGCAGCATATGTTTGAAACTGATCTCTTAACTGAAAGTATCATCTTTGACTTTTTAGTCAGCTCAACCACCTCAATCATACTCTAACACTCCGTATGTTACCTGCCTGACTTTGATGCGACATGAACGCCCAAAGCAACACTTATCAGGGTACATATGACATTTTGGTGAGGAACAAGCTGCTTTGGTTGCATTTATTCAAATGATAGCTCAATATGAGTTGCTGAAAATGAAGCTTCTAGCTGTATTATGTTTCATAAATATGGATTTTCTAATGCAAATTAGATTATGAATAGTACTTCATTAAAGTACTAAGTTCAGAAGCCAAGGTTGCACATTCTCAAGCACAATCTGTACTATCACACGGGGGCTACAGAGAAGAACCAGAAGTCAACACAAAGTTGAACCAGCTTCAACTTGAGACAGTCGGAGGGTTTAGTTCACGGTACTTCGTGGCAGATGCAAATGCCCTCGCTCTCCGTCGCTCTATCTTTCTTAGCAGAAGAAAAAGATGACTAATCAAGAGTCGAGAAGTGCATAAACACTCTTCAAAGAAAGTGGTTTGTGAGTTTTATTAGAGCTAATACGGTGATTTAGCCTCTTTGCCTCACAAAGCTCTAAGACACGTCCTTGCACTTGCCTCAGAGTGTGCAGATGAAGCCTTTATCGGGTGAAGAAGAGCTCATAAAGATGTGCCTGCAAACATTAAGGCCTCTCAATCTGGTCACTGTTAGACTCTGTCATATGAAGATTAGCAAGGAAGCTATAACTGGTTTTGTTCTCCTCAGTAAGTGTACGTTGTAAGATTAAGGTTTTAGGACTTGATGCTGAAGGCTTGAAAAAGAGAGGGCGAGGATACTTAGCTAAGACCAGAAAAACAAAAAGTAGAACTCTTGAAATTATGGCAAAGGCATATGGAGCCGTTCTTGATTTGTTAGCTTAAACAAATCAATCAATCAATCAATCAATCTTTATTTGTATAGCACCAAATCACAACAAACGTTATCTCAAGACAAACATAGAAGGTATAGACCACTCTATGTCAAATTATGAACAGAGACCCAACTTCAAGACAGGGTAAGACTCAGTCTGACCCCACCTTAATCCATCATGAGCATTGCACATCGCAGTATTTAGCTAGTTACAGTGGCGAGGAAAAACTTCCTTTTAACAGGCAGAAACCTCAGGCAGAACCAGACTCATGTTAGACAGCCATCATGCCTCGACCGAGTTGGGTCTGGAAAGACAGATGAAATGACCAGATATGATTGGCACCAAATCAGAAAAGTATGTGTGTGTGTGTTTGAATACACACCTTTGGGTATCAGAGAAGTTTTGGCTGATAAAAAAAAAAAAGCAGAGCAGAAAAAAAGCCACAGAATCCTGAGAGAAGGGTCAGCCTTTGTTTTGTGCCTTCATACGAGCTAGAATGACAAAAGTAAGGACAGAGCGAACAGGGCACCCAGATTTTTTGGGGAGGGAAACTTCAAAGTCCCAGCCTGTTTGAAAACATTTCTTTGACGACCCTTGCATGAAACAACGGGAGATGAAAGAAAGGCAGACAATGAGATTGCTTTGAAGTGAAAAGGTAGAGGCTCGTGAGCACTCGACGCAGAGGACAAGGGGACAACTTTGCATATTAGTGAGTCTGAGTTTGAGGAGCTCCTCGTCGGTTCCCTATCGTATTAGAAGAACAAGCCTTGTTTCAGTCCTCTTGTGCTGCCCTGCATTTAATGTTGCTGTGGTTTCATTTACTTTTGTCTACTTTCCTTTGTGTTATACTGCTGTCTTCCAAGGTGTGTATTTGCCTGTTTCTACCTCTGCAACAACTTTAAACTGAATTGTAATATTAAGTTGTCTTGTTATTGAGATTTTTTATTTGTCATGGCCGAAAAAATATGGTTTAGAAATAGATCCTCAAAGAAATGTTGACATTAGTTCCTCTTGAAAAACTCAGATACAACAGAACCAAGTCCCGTCAAAAATTCATCACTATCTGGAACCCATTTATAGATTTTACTCTCACTGTTCCCTTTTCACAATTAACCATAATGTTGAGTCTCCTTACACTTTTTGCTCTTTACTCTGTGTGGTAATAAGAATTGAAAGCTCTCCATGTCCATGTTGGGGCGGCAGTAGCTCAGTCCATAGGGACTTGGCTTGGGAACCGAAGGGTAGCCGGTTCGAGTCCCAGTATGGACGAAGTTTGGCAAGTGGACTGGTGGCTGGAGAGGTGCTGGTTCACTTGCCTGGGCACTGCCGAGGTGCCCTTGAGCATGGCACCGAACCCCCAACTGCTCGTGGTGCGCTGGTTGACGGCAGTATCCTCACTCTGACATCTCTCTCTAAGCATGTTCACTGCATGTGTGTGCATTTGTATGTATATACCAAAAGAAAACTGCATGTGTAGCATGTCCAAAAATAGCATGAGTGAAAAAATTAAATTTCCCTCTTCTTCTTCTTCTTCTTCTTCTTCTTCTTCTTCTTCTTCTTCTTCTTCTTCTTCTTCTTCTTCTTCTTCTTCTTCTTCTTCTTCTTCTTCTTCTTCTTCTTCTTCTTCTTCTTCTTCTTCTTCTTCTTCTTCTTCTTCTTCTTCTTCTTCTTCTTCTTCTTCTTCTTCTTAATACACCTATTTTCATTTGTTTATTTTTATATATTTTATTCTATGTATTTATTGTTATTTATGTTTTTTATTTATTTCCTGCTATGGTTATTATCATTACTATTATAACATACATATACATGTTTGTTTGTTTGTTTGTTTTTTACCCTTAGTTGTCATTTTCCTGTCTGTTTAATAACCTTTCGGGTGTCTGGTGGTTTGGGGCATGTTTTTGTGTGTACATATCTGTTCAAAACTAAGAAAAAACTATAAATAAAGTCATAAAAATTTTTTTTTTTTTAAATCCTTCGACATAATTTGTGATGCAGCACTAGCTAGCTAGCTGGTTACTGAGTTGTCTTCTTCTGCTGCTTCTGCTTCTTATCTTCCCTTGGTTTTTTTAGGGGGTGGCAACCAGCGCAAAAATTTTAATCTCATATGGACGTCGCTAATCTGCATATGCAGGGTCTGCTAAATCAAATTTTAACATTTTTTATAAATTGGCGCTATTTAAATATATATTGATTGATGTATGTATCATCCATTTCTAATAATGTTCAGAGTAATGTTTTATCTGCGTCACTAACTCAGTGACAAAAACTAAATTAATCAATTGAAAAAGTATGGGATTTGTTATATTTACATGTTACAAAATGGATAACGATTATTTTAAAACTAGGATCATGACTTCCTGTTGGTTGTTGGTTGACATGTCTTATTTTTGTGCTACTTTGTTCCAGTCACCGTGTGTCTCCATCCCCTTGGTGCTGTAGATAAGAGTGACAGCTGGCCTCAGTCTCAAGGGAAACACTCGCTTTAAAGGTAAGTTGCACTGTCTACTATTGTAACAAATATTGGCACGATATTATGTAACCCCAAATATAAGACGATCCAACATTGTAAATGCTATAAAGCAAAGCTATAAAACCATGATTTTTTGAGCAAACGTCTTTTAAAACAAGCTGACGAAGCACTGTGGAGACAAACTGTAAAATCATGCAAATTCAAACAGCATTCTAGCTGGTTTGCATTTTTCCCCCCAAAGACCTGTAGCGTACGTGGATTAACAAATACATATATGTGTCATGATGTGTTCATATCTTCATGGGAATATGGGATTGTATCCATGCATTGCTTCAGATGGTTGGTTTAGTGGAAAGCCCATCTTGTTTCTGCTGTTTTACACAGCCAGGTTAAATACTCAAACGTGAGTGGTCAATTTTGGCATTCTAAGGTCTGTTATTTCTCTATAACAGACCGTTGCTACATAGAACAGACCACTGACTTTGGTGTGAATCTAAACACTGACTATTTACCCAGCTGTGTAAAACAGCAGAATCGAGATGGGCTTTCCACAGCCGGGTTAAATACTCAAACTTGATTGGTCATTTTTGGCATTCTAAGGTCTGTTATTTCTCTATAACAGACTGTTGCTACATAGAACAGACCACTGACTTTGGTGTGAATCTAAACACTTACTATTTACCCAGCTGTGTAAAACCATAGACTGTAAAAAATATGGACGTAGTATCTGTGACGTCACCCATCTGTTTCTGAAGAGCTGTTTTGAGACCAATCAGCTGCGGCAGCCATATTGCTTCTGTCGAGCCAGTGTGACGTAAAGAGGCGGGCTTTGAGCCTCCTAGCCAACAGCTGCAGTGTTCCCACAGGCAGCTGTGCCTCTCATTGGAAGACTGGTAATCTCAATATCTTCGAAATTGCTGAATTAGAAAAAAATTCACCCCCCTCACAGTGAGAGGACGTCGAGAAATTAGCTATTCAGACTACACTCATCTTTTGTACCAGGCTGTAAACATGTTTATTAATGCTGCAAAGATCGTCTTTTCCCCATTCATGTGTATGTGACTTCCGGTACTTCCGGAGCCAGCCTCAAGGGGATCCTCGATGAACTGCAGCTTTTAACACTTCCGCATTGACTCATATTTTTAGACCGGAGGTTGCCGCTTGTGTAAAACAGCAGAATCGAGATGGGTTTTCCACAGCCGGGTTAAATACTCAAACGTGATTGGTCAATTTTGGCATTCTAAGGTCTGTTATTTCTCTATAACAGACCATTGCTACATAGAGCAGACCACTGCTGGGGATGTGGCTTTAATAACTGACTCTAGTGGATTAAATGTGACTATATTAGCCTAAGGAAGAAGTCAGATAAGTTAAGGGTTGATGTGTTTACTGTGGGGAAAAAAATAAGACACAAAAAGCTGAAAAGATTAAATGAATCCTAGAGTAAGAGAGATAAAAAATCATTTTTAGAGAATAAAAAAAAAATCCAAGTCAATATTTTGAATCAGCCTTGCTCACTTTACATAATCTGATACATTTACAGCTTACTCTCCTGGCATTACGCTTACATACTTTACTGAAACACAAAATAAAGTAAGTCAGTTAATACTTCTTCATACTTCTCTCTATTCCACTTTTACTGAATATGTGTCAGAAGTCTTGGATTTGCTGATTTTTCCATCTCCATCTCTGTAACTCTGATTCCACCTCAGTGCACCGGCATTACGTCAATTGATGTCATTTATTTTTTTGCCCTTTCAGTGTATTTTACTTTAAATAAGGCTCTACGAATACATCCTTCACCACTGCAGCAGATCCCGCTCTCTATAGGCTCACATGTCTGAGTTTATCCCTGCACATTCTTGCTCCCACACAGGGTCATAGAGTTGAGATGAGATGAAGGAGCAGCACAGTGTAATTATTTTTTTCAAATCTATTTCAGGACACGAGTGTGGAAATGGGGATGAAATTGAGAAAAGCATACAGATATAATATCAGTTTATGCTGCTGCTGCTGAAATTCAGCTATAATGTCAAATTATACAGCTTTAACAGGTGATAACTGGCCTTAAAGTTCTTGTTTTTGAGTCATCATTTTGGATAGATAAAGGTTGTTTTGTGCGCTAATGACTGACCTCAGAGGAAACAGGCATGAGGTCATGTTATGCTTCAAATACACACCCAAAAACTCACACAAATTTTAAATCAAACAAAAAGAAATCAAAGAAAAGGACAAAAAAAAAAAGTCATTCCACTCTTTAATGAAACCCTGTGCAGCAACCAGGTGGTGGAAGTGCTTCAGCTCCATTTGGATCATAACTCCCCTGCTAATTATCTCAATGACTACAATGGCCCCGAGTCATGCTACCAATAACACAGACACACCTATCGTATGGTGGAAAACACTGGGGTTGCTCTTTTTTTTTTAAATTTCAGGGCCATTTCTGAGGCTAATTGATGCGTGCATCTGTGCACTGTTTGGTTTAGCACAGAGCAGAGAAATATGTTTTAATGGCGTCCCCAGGGCGGTAGAGTCAGTTAGCGGCACACAATCACTGTAATTATTGAAGAAAGTGAAGGTCACCAGGAGGGGAGCCAGACTACCCACGGTAGAACAAAAAACAGTGTTGTTTAGGTACTGAGAGTATTGCTGACGTTGATTATAGCAGAGAATATTTTGGGGAGAGTTTCGTTTTAACATATTTAACAGTGTGAAATGGAGGTGTATGCAGTAAAGAGAGTATGCTGAGTTGGGAAGGTTAAGATTAAGAAACATCATGAACCCAAGATCATCTTCAAAACATCAGGTTTGTAAAGAGATACATTTTGCATCGGTCTATGCATTGCTTCAAGGTAGGACCCTGCTCATTTTACCATTTATAACTATTAGCATTATTAAAAATGTGTAAGTATGTGTTGTTTTTTTAGTTCCTGCACTGTCACAGGATGCTTAATAAGATAAAATCAGTTTATTATACCCAGGATTATTTTCCTCTTTTGTTGTAGTAAAGGAAAATGTATTTTTTTATATACTTGTACTATACCCTGGCACTCTTCCTTAGGGGTCCAGCTCGACCTCCATAAAAAGTGCTATAGATTGGCATAAGTGTGTTTTACAAGTTGAAGTTTCACATCACTATAAACTGACGTGGAGGAGAGTCCAAAGCCCTCTCCACTTCCTTTTTCTCTAGCATCCTGGCACCCTTTGCTGCAATTTAAAAATCACAGAGGCCCAATGGTGGCTGGAAGTCTGTACGCAATTGAGCACTCATTAGAAGTACTGTAGTAACGGTGGAGTAACAGGAGGGAGATATAACAATGCCATATCTATGTAAATCTTGAAGCTGGCGGGCCTGAACAGTACAGTTTGAGTGTGTGATTTTGGGAAGCTCACACTCACCCTTATCACACTGGGATATGACAATAGTGCCGTAGCCATACTATTCCCTCATATTACAGCTTTGTAATAATTGCCACTCCCTCTATTTTACACAATGCAGATGAGTTGAACCGTGGAGTTAATATCCCACCTTGACCTAACAACCAAAGGGCAACTATTGGGCTACATGTCGTGCCTCTCGCACTTCCACAAAACCATAACACCATGCAAAATCACACACTGGGACACTTGCATTATGTTGTTTTGAGGTGCAGTATTTGAGCTTTGTTACTCTGCTTAAACACTGCAGCTAACACCAGATCTCTCCATACTTGTTGCAGTCATTCATGGGCTGAATGGGATTAAAACTGCTTTTGCTGATAGTGAAAAGTTACCATTTTGACCCCATCCCAGTGGAAAGAGTCTTCCCCCATTGATCCATCTCAGGCCAAGCTTACACTGTTGGGAATGCATTTACACGCTGCAGTAAAACCACTGGTTTCCAACCACATATTTTTTAAAAAAAATGACTAAAACTGGATTCCATGGGGTCCGCCATTTCTGAAAACGTCATCAGGTACGTCACAACTCGCGACCTTGAAGCTTTCAGAGAAATATGACTTACAGTGATGTGAATACCATAAGAGGAGGCCGTTCATGTGGTCTCTTCTCGTGAACACGATAAACATGACGTCAATTGAAGGCACCATTAGTCACACAGTCGTATGGGGTTCATAGAGAAACCTTTTAGCAATGTAGAATAGGTGCCAAGAAGCTTACACTTAAACTGCACACTGTTTTTTTACTTTAGTTTAATAATAAAGGGAAAATTTAAGATTATAGGAGTAGTGAAACAGAATTGTACAACATTGTTTCAGAGTGTTTATTGTGGATCTGTGACTAATCTAAACCTTCTCTTTAATCATTTGAAAATGATAGATAGTGGTTCCCAAAGTGAGGGTCGGGACCCCCTAGGGGGCCAGGAGACACTAATGGGGAGTAACGAGATGTCTCCCAGTATTTTGTTTGGTTTTACCAATTATTCTAAAAAATAAAGACATAAATAGTAGATTAATTTAAAATAAAATCTTGCAATAAACAATGAGGGTCACAAGTCTTTGACACTTTTTTTGGGGGGGTCTCAGGCTGAAAAGTTTGGTAACCACTGTTTTAGACAGTTGGAAACCCAGCTCTAATTGTGCAACTTTCCAAGAACTGCTTTTCTTTAAGTAATATCTTGCGTCATATTCTCTGCAATGAGCTCTTTGACAGCTTCAAGGACGGTTGCAGAGAAACACTTGCTAGTCTTATATGTTCTGTAAGCATATGGTCTTGTATTATATATATTTTAGTCAATGAAGGCCTCACTGTCATCAGTGTTTGAATGCAGACTGATTGGAGCATTGACAGGGACATAATTCTTATTTACGGTGCCCTACATTAGGCTACATTGGGGTATTTAAAATATTTAACCTTTGCCAATAGGCAGCTTTTAGCCAAACGTCCGTCCTTTTCATTAATTGGTCTGCGTTTTTTCTTCTTAAGTGTGTTGATTGATTTCTTGTTTTCATCAACAACTTCTTCCCTGATTATGGAGGGAGGGGGGCACTTAAGGGGAGGGGAGGGTGATCATTAAAAATCTATTGTTGGAGAGAACAAGCAACTTCAAAAGCTTGGCAAGACTGCCGGCCCCCTTCTCCTAATGAGTGCAATTAATGCTCCCAACGGCTCCTGATAACAACACAGTAGACAAAAGTGAGAGACTCAGAGAGAGTCGGATCTACAGCGGGGAACCGGAGAGGGAAACAGCTCTTTATGGGTTCCGCCCTAATTGACTGCCTTATTATGAGTGATTCACTGCAGCCTTTAGGGAAAAGTCCCCCACGGTGATTTCTAAAGACCTGAGCTTGATTGCCCAAGAGGACAAGGACCACAGGTGACATCAGTCTAAAATCACTCTATTGTCTGCAAATTGCCACATAAGCTTGTACCTTTTGTGTTAAGCTCACCGGCAAATAAGAATGAAATTAACTTTCTCCTGAGCACCAGAATACAAGATACATTTCTCCTCTAAAATAAGCCGATTTGCTTTGTAATTTCAGTCTTTATTTTGGATTGTTAGTACCTGCTCTGACCAAATCAAGGTTTGGATTTTGTTTTCCATTTAAAATTAAATGAGAATAAATGAGCCCGGTAAGAACAAACAAACTGAAGTGAATAAAATATATTTGATTGCAGTGTAGTTGTGTAGAACAGTGTAAACTAAAAATAGTTTTTTCAAATATTTCAAATGGTTGCAAGAAATTCCCACCACTAACTTTTTATTCTGCCACAAACCTTATTGTAAGTCATGACAATGACCTAAGGCTTTAAAATGTGACAACGTGAATACACTAACATCACAGTGCTGTTTTTATTAGTAACGGAGCGTACCTATGACACTTGCTCTTGTGTGCACCTGTATGGTTTGCATGGCTTGTTTCAAATATTGTGTAACATCCACAAGTTTACATATTAGTCAACAGTAAAGCAGCTGATCAAATGCTTTATGAATACTTTAACCATTTTGAGTCCTTCTGCATGATGATGTGATGATATGCATAAACATAATCGATGATGGCGTGCCTCACAAAACATTTTAATTGGTGACTGATGTCGCTTGTGCACATAAATGATGGGTCAAACCTTTGTATTTTGAGATAAAGAGCGCAAAGGGAGAGATTTATACCAAATGCTAAACCAAAAGCAGTTATTTAAAATTGGATTATTTTGGCCATCATTTAGTTAGTATTTTTAAATTCCTGTTTATCGCAGAATTGAAGAGTTATTCAAGATGAATTGTATATTTTTAATCTAATGTTTTAAAATTCACAATGTAAAGCATTTTTTTACCAGAGGTTCATCGTAAGAGTTTAATGAATGCTACTTGGTAGTGTTGCAACGGATCATCGTTGATCCGTGATCCGTACGGATGCCTCTCCACGGTTCGGCACGGACGTGGTCCGCGGATCGGTTGATGAAAAAAGTTGCGCGTGTTCACGTGATGACCGCATGTTCAATCCACACTCACTCGTCAAGCGCAGCTGTTGTCATGGCAAGTGAAGGAGCAGAGGGACTTTAAAACCCTCCTGCATTTCTTAAGTCACATGTATGGGAGCATTTTGGTTTCCCTGTGAAATACAGTGAATGCTGAATGTGCTTGAGCCACGTTATGAAACTCTGTTGCGCACCCACTAGACCAGAGGCCGTCAATACGCGGGCTGCATTCGGCCGCCTATTTGTGGCCCCCGAACTGTTATTCCTTCACTCTGTGTTTTGGTCGGGTCACCGTGTGTTTACCGGGACTTGTCTCCATGTCAGATACGCAGACAGGCTGTTACTGGGTCACTTAGAGTCCAATGCTGCGAGTGCAATTTTTAACTTTCACTTTCGTTTCTGGAGCAGATCACATATTGGCATTTTGCCAGCTGTAGGACCCTAGAATGCACGAAAACGGTGTGTTCACAATTTGCAGCTCAAAGAAAAGTGGACGGTGAAAATCAGCAAATGAAAGAAGAATAGAGTGAAATTTGAGAAGTTCCTCTGCTCCTTCACTTGCCATGCCATGAAATGCAGTGAATGAAGCAGGACTTGGCCCACAGATAGGGTGCTTTGCACAAGCTGTACATTTTGAGTTGAATCTTGTTTTTATTTAATGGGCAAAAGTTTACAAGGGTTTTACAAAATAAATGGAGGACAAAGTTATATTTGTCTTGTCTTCTTTTTTTTTTTCTTTTTTTTTTTGCTGATCCGAAAAATGATCCGATCCGTGACTCAAAACCGTGATCCGATCCGAACCGTGAGTTTTTGATCCGTTGCACCCCTACTATTTTGTCTATATGATCCTGACTTTTAGATTTATTGCTCAAATAAATGCTGCAGTGCTACACTAGCGTGGTGTGAAACCTCAACTTATAGGTAGGAGTCTGCTTCAAAGTGCTCATTCTTTGAAATACAGTGTTTATTTGTATTTGTTTTAAAGGTCAACTCTGTTACACATGGTAAAACATCCAGGAATGCATGTACAAACCGTACCATCAGTGTCAATATTGTGTGCAGTTATTCCAAGAAATTTGTAATTACTCACTGAGGTCCAGGGATTCCCAGTTAATGCTCTGCGTTTTTCAGGAGTTCCTATTTGGTTGTTCTCTGCAACATGAAACAACTAGTCCCTGCATAAGGCATGACTGTTCTCAATATGCCAATTTGAAGACGTCCCCTAGACCCTTAGTCCCTTAGAGTGTTCCATAATTTTGACTGGCATTCAGGCAGTTGCCATCCATTTAGCAAGCATTGCAGTTAACTTATTGAATTTTGTTTCATCCACGTCTGCACACCCCAAAAGAGTGCTCTGCTAGCTTTCGTGATGCAGCTGCTTGCTGACTTCAGTCTGATTAGCTGCATCGGTCTGCTCAGCTCAAAGGTACTTAAGTGATCATTTCATTCAGTTTGACACATAGTGCATATTACTTTTTGATAGTCAACCAAGCCGTCTTGGAGTTTATTCAAGTGATGTGCCATTCAAAAGCACAGTGGGGTAGTTATTTTCCATCACTGCAGCAGCAGGAAGCAGGAGGACTCTGCTACAGCTCGACTATGGTGTGCTAAAGGGGACAAAATAACACATAGTAAAAAAAGTGTTGATGCCAGACCTTGATCACATTGCAATTAGCGTGTTAATGCTGACAGCCCTGTTACAGAACATTACTACATAACTTTTAAGCCTTTAAAAAGTTTCTGCATTGTTAGAGAGTGGAGGCAGGGGATTTAGATAATCAGAGGTACGAGATGTAGAGAGAAGAAGTATAATGTGGAGAATGAGAGAGAGCAGAGAGCAAAACTAAATGATCTGAATCAACAAGGTGCTTTACAGAGTTCACTTCAGGCAGGAGGTGAAATTCTTCAAGTACATAAAACGCAGGGCTCAACCACAGGGATGAAGCCAGGTTTGAGCTCAAATGACTGGAATAATTGGTTGATAGCCGTCGTGGAGAACTGACACTGTTGCTTAAGCAACTGTGTCAGTTCTCCACGACGGCTTAGAATTATAAGGGTGAATGACATGAAAAGGAAACGAGGAATTCAAACAGTTGTATAAAGCCCCACTCCTCTTCTCTGGAAACCCTTATGTATGAGTCTTCTGTTATTTTTGTGGTGAATTTGGCCGACAGTGAGACATTCCTTTTTGAGTGCTGCTCAAAAGAAAGAATCGAGTCTGTCATGTTCCTCGCATTCATTCATTATTAAAAGCTCTTGTTTGCGCTTCGCCTCAGGGGCAAAGCTTTCCGTGCCTTTAATAACCTTTGCGCTGGAGCTCGGGGTCTTGCTGTTGTTTTGTTTCATACAACGATAGAATGATGGTGCGGATGAATAAATGAAGAGGAGGTCTGGATGCGTCTCTCACTCTTGTCGGTTCCTTCAGCTGTGGCTGTCTCACCTCTGACAGGAAGTCTAATCCTAAGTGACTGACAGGTAAAAAGTTAAAAAAAAAAACAGACTGCAGACAGCCTGACCGCACAAAATTCAACCCCGAGAATGAAAACCAGGTTAAGAATAAAAAAGACTGATGTAGAAAGTAAAGTTGGATAGAAGGCAGGGGAAAAATAATGAAGAACCAATTAAACATTTGTAACTACTCATGAATATCCACTGTAAAACCTCTATGGGCTGATTTATTTTATTACCTGTGGTTTTACCCTCCCAGAGTTATGTTAGTTTAGCACTTCCAGCTGTGGTTTGCCTGCAGGCTAAGTCATGTTGGCACATACTGGTCAAGAATAGTAATACATTATCCCAAAACTCTGTGTGCTTCTAATAATTTGACATGTAGAATGATGTTGGTGGCCCAGAAGCAATATGGCAATATTTCAGCTTTGATTTTTGGTCTTGACTTTTATTGGAATGTTAATATTAGCAACAATAGTGCAGAAAAGGGATGCATTTGATATACTGTTCTAACTTAAAACTGTGCCATTTTTATTTAGGAAGAATAAAAATATCAGTTAGCATGCTATTCATCCCGGCACATACAAACTACAGCGCTCCAAAATCAGCAGCAGTCAGCTTCTAGGTTAACATAGCATAAATGATAAATGTATTGCTTCAGCTGACTCCATTTACCATCAATATTGATTTATACATCACATTCACATCACTTTTATTTTTATCATTGTTTCATAAATCAGTTAACAGTTTCGTCTTCACGATGAGTAGGTACGATGTTTTTGTTGTTGTATGACTTAATGAAAAAAATCTGTCTGCGACTAATCTACTGGGAATTTTTCAAAGTTTAGATCAAACTAAGCTAAACGATGTTGGAATATGTTGAAGTTATTCTTGCAATTCCAGTTATCTTGTAAATATAAAATAAGATAAATACCTCTAAGTGAATACTGCCACTAACATTTGTAATACGGCACCAGTAGGTATATCAAAACTCCACCAACAGTATCCTTTATCCATCCATCCATCCATCCATGAATCCATCCATCCATCCATCCATCGAACCATCTATGAATCCATCCATCCATCCATGAATCCATCCATCCATCCATCGAACCATCTATGAATCCATCCATCGAACCATCTATGAATCCATCCATCCATCTATCCATCCATCCATGAATCCATCCATCCATCCATCCATCCATGAATCCATCCATCCATCCATCGAACATCCATGAACCCATCCATCCATCCATCAAACCATCCATCCATCCATCCATCCATCCATCCATCCATCGAACCATCCATCCATACATGAATCATCCATCTGTTTTTCCATCCATCCCTCCATTCGTCTTTTCATCCATCCCTCCATTCGTGCATCCATCTTCCCATCCATCCATTCATCTATCCATCCTTCCAACAATCCATCCATCTGTTTTTCCCTCAATCCTTCCATCTGTTTGTCCGTCCATCCATCCATCGAACCATCTATGAATCCATCCATCCATCCATGAATCCATCCATCCATCCATCCATCGAACCATCTATGAATCCATCCATCCATCCATCGAACCATCTATGAATCCATCCATCCATCTATCCATCCATCCATGAATCCATCCATCCATCCATCCATCCATGAATCCATCCATCCATCCATCCATCCATGAATCCATCCATCCATCCATCGAACCATCCATGAACCCATCCATCCATCCATCAAACCATCCATCCATCCATCCATCCATCGAACCATCCATCCATACATGAATCATCCATCTGTTTTTCCATCCATCCCTCCATTCGTCTTTTCATCCATCCCTCCATTCGTGCATCCATCTTTCCATCCATCCATTCATCTATCCATCCTTCCAACCATCCATCCATCTGTTTTTCCCTCAATCCTTCCATCTGTTTGTCCGTCCATCCATCTATCTGTGTTTCCATCCATCTATCTGTTTTTCCGTCCGTCTGTCCATTCTTCCGCCCGTTCATCCACCCATCCATCGTGGTCAGGCGGCATTGTTGTGTGGTAAAAAATGAAGTGTAACAAACTGCAGTTCCCTTAGTGTCCACTTGGAGGCTGGCTGTGAAAGCTAAGCAATCCCCAGCAGAGCCCATGTTGAAAAACACTTTTTTCTTGTTACAGCCTGGTTAAAAGAATTGCTTAGTCTATGTAGCTATTTTTTGTATTTGTACACATCGTTCAGGGCGTGAATTTGTGATGATGTAAAAGCTTGGAGCTATGCATTAAGATATGCATCCTGAAGGGTGGGTGCACTGTAACTGTCAGCCAGGAGACAAGAAGCCTGCCTCAGCCTCACATTATTGTCGATTACTAGATTGAAAGAAAGTTTGGTTGTGTCAGCATTTCCAATATGGCGACAGACATCATTGGGCTTCATAGCGCCTCTTCAGAAACCAATGGGTGGTGTTATAGTCTATTTATACAGATTAATAGTGACGATTTATACAGTCTCAGTCTCATCAAACAGAGTCTACATCTACATTTCTAACCCCACCTCTCTTCTGCTCTAACACAGTCAACCTCCTTTTCCGCCCCACACCTGGTTAAGGGACTGTGTGCTCCTCTCGGCCTTCCTGCTGCTGATGTTGTTGTTCATGGAAGACTTGGTGAACAGGTAGAGCAGTCAGGATGGGGTCCCCATGGTGTGGAGGTCTGTTTTTAGTGCACTGATGCTCAGTGAAGCCAGTCGCTTCAAGAGAGCCACCTGAAACCAATGTCTGGGTTCTCTTTAAATGCAACTTCATTTTTATGGCTCAAATTTGTGCCTTGAACTGTGAGAAAAAGCTCCAAAATTGTTTGGATGGAAGACAGATATGTCAATCTAAACACACTTTGGATGTGAAATAACATAATGCCAAAACCAAGCGAGGTAAACACATTTATTACTTGAATGAGATGCAACAGAAAAATAAGATAAAAGTGACCCTCTCATGGTGAACACAAGCTCTGTTGCTTGACAGAAGAGGAGTCAGCTGTGGGGAGAAGCTGAATCACTCAGAACATTAACTCTAATGCAGAGGTGGACAGATCAGTGCAGAGTGGTGGAAGAAAGCAGAGATGCATTGCACAAAGATGAGGAAGCTACAAAACTGATCCTCTACTGATGTGACAATATAGTATAAAAATAAAATATTACACTGCTTTAAATAAAAAAAAAGGGGGAAAACACATTACTAACTGCTTCCTGGCCCAAATAATGAAGGTTACGTTCCAGAAATTTCAATTAAATTTCCATCATGGTAATTTTTCGGTTCCTCCAAATGTGTAATGTGTTATTACTTTCAATTTTAATTCTAAAAACTAGTTACACTTCCTGCCCAGGGCATAATAGCTGCTTCCAATCTCTCATACCTAAAGTTCAGTATGATCCTATTGTAGCCTTATTTGCTCTTTCCACTCCTCAGTAAACTTGATTTGACTCCAGGGACTCGTGTATGTGTGCGCCTCGAACAGAAAGCATGCTCTTATTCCTACCCTATGCAGATGATGACCCAGTTTACCTTTGAAATTGTTTTCCAAGCCTCCGTTTGTGCATTTAGTGTCTCTTGCTGTATGAGTCCAAGCCTTTACGGTTGTCAATTTGCATGAAAAACATGTGACACTTGACTTGCATTAAAGGAGACATGTTGCACAGCAGACATGAATGTATGAAGTAAGTAATACCCTGCTCTGAGGCTGTCTAATTAATGATACAGGCCCACTGTAAAAGACAACCCACTGCGATTGTTCTCTTCACTGAGGAGGAAAAAATGGAAATGAAGAGGATCATTATGTGTGATGCATCATTAATGAAAGCATTTTGTTGCACTTATGCAAAAAAAGCTATAAAAACAAAGCTGAGATGAGCCAGAGGGCAAACGGGAAGAGAAAATGGGGCAGTGGGATATTACTCATCCCTTCCACCATTCAACCCCCGATTCTATTCAACCTTACATTACTGCATCCATGCTCTCCTCCATTTTTCCTCTATAATCCTGTTACAATCTAGCCGGGCAATCTTTGATGGATTGAAGATGTCAAGTGAAACTAACACTAACTGAAAGCATTTGAAACATTATTTGAAGAAATACATGTTCGGATGAAAATGTGTGCTCTTACACAGCCTAGGGTGATTTCATATTGTTTGTTTTTCCGTGGCTTCACGCTGACATTTCACACTTTCATAACCCCAAAATAATTGGTACAGTAGGTGAGCATTACATGTATTCATTAGGCGTACTCAAAGACATAATGTGCATGACAAAAGAGGTGCTGCGAAGGCAATAAACATATATATGAAAGCCGAAACCATCGTCATGTTTCTAATTAAGTTAAGCGAAGGAGGGTATGCTTGTTGCTTTGCCAACGCCTTCAGATATCTTCCTTACAAGATAATACACTGTACTTAAAGGTGACATATTATGCGCTTTTTCATCAAAATATAATGGTCTAAGAGGTCCCCAAAACATTTCTTTAAAGTTTATGCTAAAAAAAAACCACTTTGAAATCAGATTTTGACATACCTGTAAACCCCTCTTTTTTAGCCCTGCTCATAACAGTCTGTTTTGTGTGTCTGTGCCTTTAAATGAGAATGAGCTCTCTGACCACGGCCCCTCAGGAAGTGGATTTTGCCTCGGCTGTCCAGCACGTTGATCTAATGTTTACATGTTTGCTGAATATACACGGCTGCTCACAGACCCGCGTTACTTCAACCCTCTGAATTTGATCCAGAATCTGATCCTGACGGAGAGGCGCCTGCAGCAGGACCTTTCTGAACCATTGGTCACAGATTTTGTGTTTCTTGTTCTTTATTTGTCAGTATGTCTGTAGAAAAGGCCCCAAAGTTATATTAAATCCTGTTTGGTTTCAGTTATGTTTAAGTTATGCTTTCACTTTCAATGTGGGAGGGGCTTCCCCAGCTAGTGTTTGACTGTGAGTGAGTGAGGCCATGTGGTGATGAGAGCTGGTGCAGTGACAGACAAGTGACAAGAAGCTAAATGTGCGTGAATGAAAGAGTGAGTATTAATCTAAAGGATAATTGTAACGAGAGTTGATTTAATTTGATGTTGCACTGTTAACTGTTATTGAGTCCCCTTTTAGAGTGTAGATGTTCTCCATGTGTTCATTTCGTAGATTTGCAGACTTTCTTGCTAAGCTAAGCTATAGTATAAAGAAGTGTGCCTTTATTGCTTTACATATTTAAGACATATTTGTTGTCCCTTTTTCTTTGAAGAAAACCACACACCCACACTCGAACACAAAGTGAACCTGGTAATACTACACAAACTAGTGTCCAGGCGGAGTTATCAACATTATCTCCACTACAATGTCGACATGTGTCTTGGTACACAGCTACGAACATGTAGCTATGCGGCTATGCTAACTAGCGCTAGCACTTTTTCATGAAAAATAAAAATCATCCACTAGATCTTCAAATCTGCAGACGTGGGGAGTAACACCGACCTTTGTGTTTATTAAGACAGCCTACAACTAGCATGCCTCCCTCCTAAGCTTCTTGTTAGCACACATGCTTCAACGGAGGAGAAGTTGAGGGCTGAACAAGCTCCAAGCTCTGACTTGTTTTTTTCTCCACCTTTACAGAAAGGTGGAGAAATCAAATCAGGGGCAGAATGGATTTTTTTCATTTTTGGAGGCTTCGTAGACATGCCAGGGACACATATTTCAGGTAGAGAACCATTAATCAGTCGATTTTGCATAATATGTGACCTTTAAGAAAATGCTACACAATGGTTACAATTTATAACAAAATTAAGTGACTTGATCGAAAAATACCAGAAAAAGGGACCCCTAAAAATGTTAGTGAAAGGTAATGCTCAATCAATGTTTAGTATTCTTAAAAATATTGTTCCACTCTTCTACACACCTCTCTATGAAGGCTGTTGCCAAAGGCAGTAACTAGCCATTGCACTAAATCTTCAAAAGGACCTTGTGTAAAAAAAATCACAGATACAGTAGACGTGTCTTGAAACACACTTCTTTCTGAAGACGGTCTTAATGGGCAAAATGATGTGCAGAAAAAAGAAATAGAAAATCAGCCATTGTTGGGCTTATTTGGCTTCAAATAATCCCAAATGACAGTACTCAACATTTTCTATGAAATGATTGAAAATCTTTTGCCGGGGAAAGAAGTGCTTTATACTCAAGAGAAAAAAAACACACTCCTTTCCTTCAAACCCCTCACTGCTGTAGATTGTGATACATGGAAAACGGGCAAAGGCAATGAGATGTGAGATAGCGTGAGACAGTGAGAGAGAAAGCATCCAAAGCTAGAGTGAGGTTTGGGGTTCATCGCTGTGGTGTGTGTGCTGTTTGAAGGTAGTGAGAGAAATTGGAGGAATGTTTTATTCCTGACTTCACAAGGGAGGAGGAGAGGTGAGACTCTGTCAGACCACCTCCTGGCAGTGATTAATGAGCTGGGGAGTGTAAACGGGTGTGTGTATACAGTGCCATGATGTCTGTGTTTGAGCAGTTAGATACGTGTGTGCAAGTAGCTGTATAGTATAGTTTTATAATAACAGGGTATCCAGATGGTACTTGTGCATAACAATTCTTTATGACATGCTTTCAAACCAAGCGGCAACCTCCGGTCTCAAACGATGAAGCCCATGCGGAAGTGTTATAATCTGCAATTCATCGGGAATCCGCTTGAGGCTGGCTGCAGAAACACCGGAAACCACATAGACATGAATGGGAAAAAGACGATCTTTGCAGCATTAATTAACACGTTTACAGCCTGGTTCAAGTAAAAAAAGGATTGGCCCTACGTAGCTAATCTCTCTATCTGCACACACTGTACAGGGTGTGAATTTTTTTCTAGGCAACGGTTCAGAAGATATTAAGATTACAAGTTTTTGCCCAGATAAGGACATGACTGACTTGACTCCCAGATGGGAACACATAGCTGTTGGCTAAGGGGCTCAAACTCCGCCCCTTTACGTCACACTCTGCCTGGTGGAATTCTGCATTTCCAATATGGCCGCCGCCGTCGATTGGCTTCAAAACAGAGCTGAGGAACAGATGGGTGACGTCACGGATACTATTAAGTTAGACTCAAGCATTCTATGATTACATTTTGGCAGTAAAGGGTCAAAGGTCACAGTACATAGAACCTCTTTTCACAGTCTTTGAATAATACCTTAATATTACCTCAACAATGCTTTCAAGGAATTTTGTTTGACTCATTATAACAACATATTTCAAGTTTTTATCTGACAGAAGTGACATTGTTAATAAATGAAATGTGATAATAATACAAAGTATGTTTCCCTCAGTGTAAACTTGATTCTTTAGCAATGGAGATCATAAATGTTGGTGTATGAGCCTTCTAAGATTTGACATCTAATAATTGTATCACAAAATAATCCTATAAGTTATTGCTGTCTTTTTCTAAAAATGTTAAATTCCACAGTTTTTGTTATGGGACTTTTCTTTTAGAACACCTACATTTAGAGCAGTTAACAATTAATAAGTGTGTTTGTGTTTGTGTGTGTGTCACTGCCAGAGTCCGTGTTTAGCCTTCAAATTGTCTGATTTACATGAACACTCAGCTGTGCTGGCCTGCCAAATTACCTGTCGGGGGTAGTTTATTGGTACTTAAACCATCATTTTCTCAAGCCTTCTGCATTTTTCTGCTATTAATGCTGCATCACTCACACCTTTCATGTTTTTCAATCATTACAAACGAACTGTGCTGCAAACCTTCTGTTAAGACCCAAACCACCTTTATTGAAGAGTGACTGCAGTTAAATAGATGCACCAACACAACTGAAAGTGTAGGTTGCTGTTCAACTCAAGCCCTGCAGTTCTTGCGTTGAATACTTTCACACACTTGAATTAGTCATGCTCAAGAAGTCTGCACTTTCTCTGGCTTGAAAGAAATACACACAAAAGCTCTTTATTATAAGTGTGCAAGAAAACATATGAATTTAAGTTCCTAATCATAAACACATAACATGCATTATATAAAGACTATAACAGTAATGCTAACTAGACACTAGTCAGTGGGTTAAACAGTCACTTTCATAAAGTCTATCAAATTCCCATGACCCTCACATCTACCTTCTTTAAGGGAATGTGGAGCCTGTACACTACACATGATCTATAACCAATATGCACATTTTAACATGCAAGTTTCTTTGAGTCTTGTTTGAGTTTCTTCACCTTTGTAGTGAGCTGGCAGAAAGAAAATCCAAATTCTATTATATCACGTTTTGCTGAGTCAATATCGCATTGTTTCACCTCCATTGCAAAAATACTGCTGGAGGTCATCGTTGGTATTTTCCTCAATTTTCAACAATTTTAAGCGCTTTTGCCAACTGTTTATTCTTATATTTCACTTGTCTTTGACCAATGTACACTCCCTTATGACCCAATCCCTGTGTCACCCAAAGTCCCTCTTATGCTGTGAGAGTACCTACTCCGCAGCAAAAGCTAAAAAAGTTCCTCTAAATTAGGTTCTAGGAACTAAAATGGTTCATGGTGTGGCGCCATTGGCTTAGCGGTCTTAGCACGCCCCATATACAGAGGCTATGGTCCTCATTGCAGCAGTAGCAGGTTGCTATTTGCTCCCTGCATTTCCTGTCTCTCTTCAGCTGTCATATTGTAAGATGAGATTTTATTTTGGTCTAAGTGTTTATATCATTAAGTCTTTAATGAAGTTTGAAAGACTACTGTTTCATATATTGCACTGCTTCTTTAAGGTTGCTCAGGGTGATATTGTCTGAGGTTAAGTAAATGTGTCACGAGTTTGATGTGCGGTTGTCCAACGTTGTTGAAGGGTCATTAAAGGCATCACGACGCAGAGCAGAAGTTGTCCCGTGCTATTTCTTCCCCACAGCCCTGAAATATATTTAATTAAGTTTTAAGTTAACGCAGTAACAGTTTAACAGATCTGAAGAGATTAAACAAGGTACGGCGTTACAATATCCATTAAAGGTGAAAATGCCCCAAAAATCTTAGTTTAAAATACTTCATAGTTCCTGCACTACAGAATTAATAAAAAGGGAGAGGGTTCCTACAGCTTCTGGAACTATGAAAAAGTTCCTGCGGTCTGAAATTTCCTTTTATAGACTTTCTATTCTATTCTTTTAAATTCTATTCTATTTGTGTTCCATTTTAATTCTACTCTATTCTGTTATGTTCTATTTTACTCAATAGCACCCTATTCTATTCCATTCAATTCTATTCTATTCATCACAGTAGAAACAACAAGCAGGGTTGTGGCGTCACTAATACGGTGTATAGATGCAAATTCAAGGCAGTCACATGACCAATAAAATAACATTATGAGGTGAACAATGAATTTAAAAGAAAAGTACAAAATGTCAAAGTTCCTGTATGATTTATGGGCTGTGTAAAATAAATATATATATGTAATACAAAACAAAAAACTCCAAGTCCAAGCTGTAACAACCTGTTTGCTAACCAGTGTGTGTGTGTGTGTGTGTGTGTCTTTTCCAGTACCCTTTTAAACATGTCATTAAAAGAATGGCACAAGGAGAACACAGCCCCCTCCCTGTTACATCCTCCGCCAACATCCTTGCCTCATCTTCTCCAAATAGTAGAGGCTGTTTATAGCACCTATAAACAGCTACAACCACTCTTGCAGTGTCGTTAAATCATCTCACACGTAAACATCAATGATATCTCTGTCATCACCAAACAAACAGAAACATGATCTCTGATTAAGTTTATGGCTCTCATATAGAGACTTTACAATGTACTTAGCAATGAAAGATAAAATCAATAGAACATGAACATGGAGGGATGAAATGATGCCTCAAGTGCAATTATACAAATGGACTCATTAAATAAATTAATTAGAGTGTTTATGGATTATAGTGGAGCTAATAACCCTGATTTTCCTCTACTTCTAAAACTTGTAGACAAATAAGAACCAGTGTTAGACCTTTCTTTGTTTAAAGGGAATGAAAAGAGGAATCTTAAAAACCCTCTCCGGTTGAAAAACGCCAATATAGTTTCTGTTCCCAACAATAGACAATCTCTTGGCTGGAGATGTCCTCCAAGTCCTGTCTGTGCAGCTGCTGCCTCTTGTTCCTCTTCTCCTACATTCATCTCCATCGCTCTACCTCTCTTTCCCCTTTGGCCCTACTCTCCCATTCTTCACCCTCTCCATCACACCTGTCTTCCCCCTTCATCTTCTGTTCCAATCCTCCCACTCTCGCCATCCATCTCCATCGCTTCCTTTATCTCCCTCGCACTCTGTCTGTTCTATTTTTCACTCAAAGAGAACATTGGTGATGCAGATAAATGTAATGGTCGGCTGGCTGGGAGCCCTTTGTAGCTCAGACTTGGCAGAGGATTCTCGTACTGTATAAATCCACCAGGCCTTTTCTTTCTTTCTTTCTTTCTTTGTGTTTTTTTTCCCCCATCATGCAGCTGGGGGATACTAATTCACAGGGGAACAGTCACCATCCGCTGGGGGTTTGAGAGTTTGAGTGACAGCTAAGGAATCAAAGTTTAGGCAGGGACTCTGACCCTCTCAGCCTGAGTGTCAAATATATCACGACAGGTTTTTTTTTTTTAAAGAAAAAGTCAGTAGAAAGTATTTTGAGGCACACATCAAATCATCAAGACAGCTATGGGATGAGTTTGTGGATTTTCTGATTCTTGACCTGGATGAGTGGATCACTACAAACAATTAAAGAAGTAGTTAAATAGCTTACTGCCGGTTAAAATCAAGCGGCAACCTCTGTTCTTAAAATATGACGCCCATGCAGAAATGTTGAAAACTGCAGTTCATCGAGCGTCCACTTGAGGCTGACTGCTGGAACACAGGAAACCACATACACCCATTAAAAAAAAAACTTCTTCGCAGCAATAATAAACATGTTTATAGCCTGGTTCAAAAAACGGTTAAGGTCTGAGTAGCTAGTTTATCTATCGGCACACACTGTACAGGGGGTGAATTTTTTTTATAGCTCTGTATTTTCGAAAATTTTAAACTTACAAATTTTGTCCAAATAAGTGCATGGCTGATTTGATTGACAGGCTGGCACCTTGTAGCTGTTTGCGAAAAAGCTAAACTAGCTTGGACGAAGTTTAGTTGTGTCCAATATGGCACCCGTTGATGATTGGCTTCAAAACAGTGCTTCAGGAACAGATGGGTGACGTCACTCCATTTTTTCATACAGTCTATGGTTCAAATACATACATAGTTTTATCAACCATATTCACCGAAATACTACAGCAGGAGTAAACCTGGGAAAACACCAACCAATCCCTGCCTTTGGGAGCCGAAATATGAAACCAATCAAATCTCGTCCTGCCGTTCTGCCTGCCTCCCGCGGGTTGTTTGTGTTTTTAACTTTCTCTATGATCATTTTTTGTTTTTTTCTTACTGCTGAGTGAGACATGAGTTGACGTAGTGCAAAACACAAACGATGTGCAGAGGACCGGTTTTGAATCAGTCACGATCATATGGTCGCGAAGCAGAAGCGCTCGTGCATGTGACCTGGGGCGACATTTTGGAGGAGCTCCGAGGGGAGGGTGGGAGAGGTTAGATGGTGTCCTGAGGAAATGCTACATTCAAATTCATGCTAGTTTTCCATGGCTACCAACCCTAGCTGTAACATTTCTAAACATCAGCTTAAATGGAGCTGATTAGGCTAATTCTAGCTTCCTTCACTAGCCGTCAAGAGAACAAAGGTGTTTATTACTTGATTGTATTGTATTTTATTTTACATTCTGTTTTCTTAACTTGAGCTGGGGTTTGAGGGAGTGGGGTGGTGGGAGGGCGGTTGTTTGTGTGTGTGTGTGTGTGTGTGTGTGTGTGTGTGTGTGTGTTTAAAAACAGAAAAAGACTGTTAACTATTACACTGTATTGGTTGTACTGGAATAATTCTGCAAAAACAAAATAAAAAATAAAAATAAAAAAAGAGAACAAAGGTGTTGTTATCAGTTTGTCAAACGAGTAGAATAATATAAATGGAAAAGCTGGAAGCCTTAAATGTGGACAAGACTCAACTGTGAGGCTAACTTGACATAACAGGTTTTTTTTAACCACTAAAGCTAACCTGTTTGCTGGCTAACGTTAGCTTGAATTAAGCAGCATGTTTTAGCTTCATTACAAAAGCCTCAGTACACCAGACTTCAACCTTCAACAAATACAATAAAAATAAAGTTACTTGACTTAGAATTAAACAGAATCATTGCTGTATCTTCACTTGTGTTCTTGTAAAGAGTAGTTTCATGTTTTTTAAGACTTTAACGAGCTAACAGAGTTTTTCAGCCTGGTGTGACTCCCCCCGCCTGGACTCTGCAGGTGTCTGATGGACATCGTAAACAAAAATCAAAGCTGGCATCTTTTGATCTTTCACTTCAAAGGCAGGGTATTACACAATTTTTGTATTATGTATGTCCAGTAAAAGGTTGGCGTTAATCATTTAACTCAAAAGTTCAATTTCTGTATTTCTGTTAACTACCATTTTGTCATAATTTCGTATCACATGTCCACTGTCCATTTAATGCCGCTCATCCTCTCCCAGTGAGAAGTTAGTTGTAGTTTGCAAAGCAGTCCTTCTCTGCATAACTATAGAAACTTCCAGCTGAATAAAACTCACAGTGTGTGGAATAAAACAACAAACAACAGAATAATAATGTCAGCCAAGATGCAATTTTCTTTGACTTTCTCTGTTTGATTAATTTTATCCTTTGATTTCAGAAGACTTGGCACCCACCAGCGGCAGACTGTCACCTTTATAGACTTTTCATGGGCCGAGTAGGAGTAGTTCACATTGATCTTTAGCAACTGATCGCTGGTGGGTGTGCGCTGATAGCTGGCACCGCAGTTTGTCTTCGTCTGTGAACGCTAAAGCAAAAGAGTGGGATGTGCATTGGATCCACTCCATGTCCCCTTATTGACCTTTAGTCTGTCGATGGAAATGCTTCTCCATCCTTAATGCACCTTGGCAGGGTTTAAATGTACCTTTTTATAATGTCGCTCCCTTGGTCGAGCAGCAGCGTGTCCACTGCTTTCAGTGTGTAATCTGTAAGTATACACTTTAGTGCAGATAGTGCCATTATGTGATGTCTTCCTATATGTATCCACAGTCTTAAATGATCAGCAAATGGAGGGAATGCACTTAAAGGTAACAGTAAGAAGGCATAATTTGCTGGTTCTGAGCATTACAGGAAAAAGCACGTGTAATGACTCTTTTCCATTTAAGTGTCTCTGAAAGGAAAGTCAGCAACTCGGCACAATAATTGAAACACCTATCGGGAATGCAACTTCTGTTAATGATGTATAGTATAACTAGCTGTTTTATTCTCCTTTTTTTGAGGACTTGATTGCCGTTTAAAAAAAAAAAAGGCTATTTTCACCCCAACAGCAAGCTTCTTCAACAAAGCAGACACACATAACTCATTCTTCTCACACACCTTTAAAGCATTGTTGGTTTTGTTATCTCAGTGATCAGTATCAGACTTCATAAAGTTCATGTAGATTTGTGACAGGGCCACATAGTAAGAAGTGTTAAACCGACCACGAAAAATATGGCAGATATGTCAGACACAATATAAATTGGAAAATATGTGAATGATGTGTATGATATGTTGTATTTCCACTGTAAAGGAGAGGTATGAGCTGAGGAGGCATCTAAGGCATTATTGTCATTACCTGTATCAATCTAGTATACCGTGAAAATTAGACGAGGTTACTTAAGGAGGATGTGAGGTCCAGGAAGGGGAGGAAACGGAGGAGAGCGGCGAAAAAATGAGAAAAAGTTTGTAGCGCCAGAGCTGTCTGCAGCTACTGCTGTTTTACGTAGAGTTTTAAGGTGAAAACTGTGGTTAAAGTTTGTTCCCAGGAAATCCCTTAACGCGACTGTTGTGGATTATGCGGATTTTTTCCCCTCGTTTCCCGCACGGAGACATCAGACTCCCAGGCTCGTCTTTGGATATTGGAAGGAAATATTGCGCCGGCTGCGGGTGAGATCGGACTGTTTTTGTTTTGTACTGGTATACCAGGGGGGGGACCGATCGTTTTTCTTTTGGATGGCTTCTTATTTATTTTTCAATCGACATTCAACAAACAATATTGCACTATTGCAATATTGTTTTGTTGAATGTGGATTTCGTTTTGGAATAATTTTACGTTGATTTAGGGTCCATAAACGGTCCAGTTCAAAACTTGATACGGTTATTAGTGCTTTATTTCTTTTCTGTACCGACCTGGTTTACCGGTTTCCTCATGAATCCCCTTAGTGTGTAACTACGACGAGAACAAAAGTCGAGTCGATTGTTACAGATTTAGCACAACAACCTTCAATTGGTCTCTCATAAAAATTGACCAAAGATACAAATGGCAGAAAATATTCTCACTCTCAACTTGCTAATATAATAATAACTTTATTTATATAGCACCTTTAAAAACTATTTTTACAAAGTGTTTTGACAAGCCAAGCATGTTTCAATAACAAAGTAAACCTTTTGAAAGACGGATAAGAGGGAAAGAATTATCTCAATGCAAAACAAAATATAAAAAAAAATGAAACAGAATGAAGCGGTGTGAAAATAGACCAATAAATCAGTTTTTGAGTTTAAAAAAGAAAATAAATAAATAAATGACTAAATAAAATTGATTAGAAAATAAAGGCATTAAAGGACAATAAAATAGGTTTTCAGAATAAGAGGACGAGATCACATCAGAGAAAACAGAAAAAGTGAAAAGGATAAATCAGGAACATTAAAATGATAAAGGAAAAAATAAATGCTAAAACAACAGATGATCAAATGAAATGATTAAATTAAATTAAAAACAATAAATTAGTTGGATAAAAACTAAAAATGATTTCAGTCAGACAACTCACGTATGAATTGTTTATTGTAGCAGCAATACATATTCAAGTTTGGCACCCAGGCTCCGGCCTCATCGCTCCCTGCAGATAAGTTTACATGCAGACATTGAGGAGTGATGAGCAAAACATACTAAACACCCCCCTGGAGCCTGCAGGTGGATGCTGGGGTGGCGGTGGGGTTGAAAGAAAATTCAGCAATAGGAATGCAGCAGCAGAGGCGTTGACAGGCAGAGGGAGAGATGGGAGATTTTCCCAGTTTAAATAGACCGCCAATTTGAGAGGCAGAGAGCAGGATTGGATGATGGTTATGAGAGTGGGACATGTGATGTGTATAGCATTGCAGCTCGAGTTGTCTGCCTGAACTAGCTCGCAGGTGTCGCTCCATAAATAATTAGAAATAAAAACGGTTAAAAGGATGAAGTCACATAAAAGCAAGCCTTTAAAAATGGGTTCTAAGAAGAGATTTAATAGATGTCACAAACTCTTCATGCCTTATCTCCTTAGGGTGGTCGTTCCAAAGTTGAGGGGCTCTGATACTTATCTAGCTTTAGTTTTTAGTTGGGGACCCGCAGCATAATTTGCAACAATATATTCTCTATACATTGTCATGGATGTCACAAAAAACACAACCATGGAGGAAGGTGTACCGGCCTGCGATGCTCTTCTCCCAGTAAGGTTGCTCTCCAAGCTCTGACACGTCCTTTGACAGACTTTAGAAATGAAGCCTGCACACTGGCTGCATGGCACAGAGAGAACTATCTATCATTTCACATCAGAACTATGACAGAACTCATTGTTGACTTCAGGAGATAGTGGGAGGAACTCACCTCTATATGTCCAAAGAGCAGAAGTGGAGTGGGTCTCTTACTTCCTTGGAACATACATGAAAGAGGACCTCTCATGGACTACCAACAGCGCTTATGCTAACTGTATGTTGAATGCTCATCAGCAGAAAGACAGGCTCTTTAGAGAGTTTTAAACACTGCACAAAAAATCAGACTCCCCCTGCCCTCACTGGAGGATAACTTCAGAGCACGCTTCCTTCACAGAGCCAGCTGCATCATGAAGGATGCAACCCGCCCCTACAACCACCTCTTTACTCTGCTGCATCTGAAAGACATCTCAGAGCTGTGAACACTACAAAACTACTTCTGGCAGTGTGATCATGCTGCAAAAACACTTAATGTGCAACATATATATTTTATTTATAGTGTTATAACATGGTGTTTACCTTTTAATGTGAAAAACTCACACTGCCATGTTTATTATGGTGCATTAACATCACACATGCAATTTAACTGATGGTGCAATAACACTTTTTGTGCAATATTTATGGTAGAAAAACCTCCTATGTGCAATTATGAACATATCATAGTGCAATAACTTCATTGTGCAACAATATTCCTGTGCGGAGAGAGTCTTCACTGCAGGAGGTGGTTGTGTGTTAATGTCTACTACTTTCTTTTATCTACCTCCTTTTGTAGCGATCAGGGATGAAAATGTGTGCGTAGATGAATGCATCTGAGAATGCACAACAAATTTGGTAGTTACCAGCGTGGGTTGCTGTCTGATGCTCACACACACTGATGCTCTGTGTGTCTGGTTTTCACTTAGGCTCTTGTCCAAGTTCCTCGGCTGTTCACGGATGTACAAGCTGTTGCAGGTGATTTCAGGATCTCAGACTGAACCAGCTGAGATCTTAAAAGTGTCGACAGCTTTGAGGTTGAGAGCTGAGTTGCTGAGTGTCCCCCCCCCCCCCTCCCCCTCATCCAATGTGTTTTGTAACTTTTTGCAGTCTGAACACAGCCAGGGTAGAGTAATCATTCAGGTCAAAACTAAGCTTCAGCAATTATCCTCCTAATTTCTACAGGCTATATTTTTTATCTAACTGCATAAAACTCACACTGAGCAGATGGCAAATTAAAACATTTCAGAAATAATAGCATACATAAGAAAAATCATTAAATTTGAGCCATATGCTGCAGTGACCCTGTAAGTCGCCTCTCTCCTCTCCGCCTCGCTTTTCATCACACTCGCCCAATCGTAGTTATCACCTAGCTGAATTTATTCCTGTCACCAAGCCCAGGAAATACAACTACAAAAGCCCAAGTGGCATTGTTCCAGTTAATGAAATGTCTCCCTGATACGGAAGGAGAGAATTAATTGCTATTAGTTTAACTGTGTAAGCATTGCAGCGACGGCGTGACTGTGGCCATGGATGAGCTGTCAGGTGATGCTTCCCGTCAGTGACATCTTGATTCAGACGTGCACTTCAGAGTGATGATGGAAAGGAAGTGCGTGTGTTTATGTTTGTTCCTGTGTGTGAACAAGATTTTTTATTATTCACCCAAAGTGCTGAGGGATGAAGCAAACTCCTTGAATATCACTGCTTGGTTTGTAAACAACGATGACGAGGGCAAGAAGCTCCTGAGTGTACACAAGTATTGATTCTACTTTGTCAAGTTTTTACCATGAAAAACTTCTATCCATTCAAATTCTTCCTTCTTCTTCACCACCATCTTTCAACTACTGCATTTCATTGGCCATACACTAAATACAAAAACACACATGTTACTAGTTTGTCCGTTTTGTCTTACTGTAGAAACATGACGGTGCAAGATGGCAGCCTCCATGGAAGGTGACCTGCTCCTTATGCAGATATAAAAGGCTAATTCTATCCATCCATCCATCCGTCCATCTTCTTCCACTTATCCCAGTCCGGGTCGCGGGGGCAGCAGTCTCAGCAGGGAAGCCCAGACACTCCTCTCCCCGGCCACTTCCACCAGCTCTTCTGGGGGGATACCGAGGCGTTCCCAGGCCAACTGGCGTGACCTGGGTCTTCCCGTGGCCTCCTCCCAGACGGACATGCCCAAAACACCTCCCCAGGTAGACGTCCAGGAGGCATCCTACTTTGAGCCTCTCCCAGATGTCTGAGCTCCTGACCCTCTTTCTAAGGCTGAGCCCAGCCACCCTGCGGAGAAAGCTCATTTCGACCACTTGTATTCGCAATCTTGTTCTTTCGGTCACAACCCACAGCTCATGACCATAGGTGAGGGCTAGAACGTAGATTCACCGGTAAACCAAGAGCTTTGCCTTCTGGCTCAGCTCTCTCTTCACCACAACAGACTGGTACAGTGTCCACATCACTGCAGACACCGCCCCGATCCCCTCACTCGTGAACAAGACCCCAAGAGACTTGAACTCCTCCGCTTGGGGCAAAGACTCTCCTCTGACCCAGAGAGGGCAAGCCACCCTTTTCCGACTTAGTCACCCATCTGTTCCTGAAGCGCTGTTTTGAAGCCAATCATAAGTGGGTGCCATATTGGAAATGCTGAACACAATCAGACTTCGTCCTAGCTAGTGTGAGGTCAAGAGGTGGGCCTTTAGCCTTTTTGCAAACAGCTACAAGGTGCCCTTCTGTCAATCAAGTCAGCCTTGCCCTTATTTGGGCAAAACTTGTAAGATATCTTCAAAAATACAGAGTGCAATCTAGGTGGTTGTGGGACACTAATGTGCAGGATGCGAGATGCCTTCCATGAAATACTAAAACGTACAGTCCAAAAAGGTTCGTTTGGACTAGAGATGGGCATTTCAAGCCAAAATTTTTCGGCAATCACTGGCATCTATTCAGTGATTATTCGTAATCGAACAAGACAGTACATGTAAACACTCCAAGGGACACCTGTCCTGTTAACGGTCCATTTGTGTGGCAGTCACCTTAACAAGCACTGGGACAAAGTGCTGCTAGTAGCAGGCGCTGACAGCATCTGTCTCGTCCTTTATGTTGGTGTATCTGTGACGCAGCAGTGTGGCGTTTATGTTTACATTTTATGTTTTATTTCTTCGTTTATGACTCTCAAACCACCACACACGTATTTACAGCGACTGTCACAAATCTTTTCATCTTCTTTAACCCTTTAATGCAGTTAGCATTCTTCTCCTCCTGTTACTTAAAGCTGCTGTTGGTAGTCACAGAGTAAACATCTGTTCAGAGAGAGGGACTTTGAATGTCAACACTATCCCTCCCAACCAGATTTCCTCTTAGCCCCCCAACACAGATCGGCATGTGCAGTCATGATAGTGCCGGACTCATAACCAATCGGAGGATGTAGTATGGACCACCCCTTAACCAATCAGAACAGAGGATTGGAGATTAGCTATGATTGGTCCGTCATAACGGGAACGAGGGGAATAATAACATTGCTTGGTACAACGGTATTGGAAAATGCAGAGTCCATTCGCAATAGTCTCAAATTACTTCACTTACCGATGAGTACCAATGCGCATTATGACCTTTTCTCCAAACCTAGCAGAAAAAAACTAACATTTTTACACCATTCCGACCAACAACAGCTTAAATGCGGTTAGCAAACAGCTTTAAGACGCTCTATAGCCACCTTCTGCTGGGAATACAGTATTACAACCAGGCACCGGTGAAAGCGCTGGAAATATTTTGTTTTAAAATGTGAAAAGATTTGTTTTAACTCTTAGATTATTAATAACTGAACAAGTAGTCGAGCATTCAAAAATGTCCCAGCTCTAGTTTGGTCTGACACTGTATATTAAAGTTAGATAGTTCTTGTTACCATACCAGGGGGTTTTCTGTTACCTCAACATGTTTAGACTACAGACTTTCTACAGTCTTCCTCAGAAGAGCCTCATGATGTTGCTGTGATATGTCAGTCAGCTGATTTACAGAGGGCATGGACGTCCTGCCACTTCAGGTAGGATGACCAAACCTCAAATAATACAATTTTGGCTCACTTGAAAATGCATTTTTATTCTTTATTGTCAAAATAAATACAAAAATCGTCATCACACTTCAGATAAAACCATGCAAACAAAAATGTTGCCAACTTTCTTCTTTCCTTTGTTGCCACATGACCCCCGAGGTGATTATGGCTGATTGAGGACAGCATCAGTTGTATTAAGTTTAATTACAGCAGCACAGGAAACACAGCATCATGTTCATTGGGTTGGCTCATTTTCTGGAGACCAAATGAAGCACATTAGGCTTTAAGCCAGTACGAAACTCAGACACACACACTCACACACATCACTGCTTATTGAATATAGTCCACTCACTGCTACAGTCTGAACATGAAGATAACTTGTATTCTGCTTTGAGCCTGTTAAAAATTACAATGACAATATGGTCGCCAGTCTCTGGAACCATTAATTTGGGGGTTGCAGACTGATAAGTTTGGGGACACCTGTTGTTAGTAACTGATTCCCCACCTAAGGCGCACTGGGCTACCTGCACACACACAAGACTAGTGGCCTCATTTATTTTTGTTTCCCTCAGTATTTTAAGAAAACGTTGATATACAGCTGATTCAAACGACTTAGTGGGGTGCTGTTTGGATTGAGACACAGCTTTCGTGGAGTGCATTGGGCACACGGTTGGGCCGAAGATCAAGCAGCTGTTTTTGACAAACATGCACTCCCCTCCACACTGTGAAAGCTACTTAACATAAACTATGAGTACTGCGAATAACTCAGCTATCTTGACTTCAGCACCACTTGATCCCAATTTGTTGAAGAAACTCCAAGTTCTATCATTTAGCTCACAACCTCGAGGACCTTGATGACACTGTGCTGCACTCTCTTTTGTGTTTGTGGGCATTTGGATTTGCATATTCGTGCACAACTCGAGGTAGAAGTGTGCTGCTTGCACATCTTGATTCAGAGAAGTGCTTGCACCCTGCTGCAGACGCTGAAGGAGACGTGACTAGAACCTCAGTTGGCCACTTTAGACTCTCATTATGCAGCATTTGTTGGATCCTCACTCCCAATTGCCAACCAACCCTTTTAAATACACACACGCACGCATGCACACGTGGCTCCCTGCTTGTAAAGGACACGTACCGACACAAAAACAAGCACAGGTACTTAAAGCTCTAAACACAAACACAAAAGCTTTTACAGAGAATTTTGGATGCATATAAATGCAGACGCACACACACACAGGATAAAAAACATGTACTTATCATCACTTTCCTTTTTATTTGCTTGAATATTTTAACAAGCACGCCCCCTCTCTGCTTGACCTTACCCCCAATTCCTCAAATGCTCTCGCCCGCGGCTCTTCACCAGAGTCTCATCCCTCTTCTCTGGGCTGTCTACACTATGCATGCTTTAGTAGAATTAATAGAAGTCTCAGAGGCTCATCACAGAAAAATGGGTGCCATGTGCTGTGCTGTCTGCCAGCCTGTAATTCATGTATAATGCATCCTGTCTTCCCCCTCGCTCTTACTCAAAGAGACGCTCACTGAGTGGATGCCAAGAATGACCGCATAGAGAGAGGAGCAGGGGTCAGCCAGCGGGGGTGAGACACGTACCGTAGAGAGAATGTAGATACAGGATATGAGAATGAAAAAGACAGGGGGAGAGGATAATGAGGCCCTGGTTAAAGGAAGAGGACGGGTACATCAGTAAAGAGCCAGAAAATACAGCAAGTAGAGCTTAACAAGAAGTAAAAATTCATTTAAAACATCAGCTGTGGAAAGTAGGTGCACCGTTTCAAGTACTGTTATTAGGTGTAATTTTTTGGTACTTGTTCCGTCCTTTAGTTGAGTACTTTTATTGAACGCCACTTTTAGCTCCTACTCCACTAGATTTCAGAGAAATATTCTACTTTTAACACCACTACAGTGTTTTATGGAACATGATGGATGTAACACACGAGTTATCCAGAATGAGTCCATACAAAAACTCTGAGAGGGGCAGGTTTATATCAAAGGTACTTGTGCTTTCAGGTCTTTAGGTTCAATTTACTCAAAAAACCTTTGCAATTTATTTTTCAGTTTTAGTAATAAAAAATAACTAGGAATATAAAGCCCATAGACAAATAACAGAAAACTAGTTGACTTTAGTTTGATTTGACATTTTAGCGTATTTTCACTTGTTTTGATCAAACAGCTCAAACTCTACTCTTTTGGTTTAACCTCACTAGTGTTATCAACCTTGTTCCAGCAAGAGCGAGAATTTTTACTCAGTTTAACAGTTCTGATACACCCAACTAGCAGTTCCCAAATTGGGGGTTGGTACCCCTGAAAGCCATTTCCTCGATGGACAGTGGGGGTCACTGGTCTCCAGCACCGCTATTTTGGGGGTTGTGGTGATGTACCAAGACGAAAAACCAAATTCAGCCAAATGGTCGTGTCTGTCAGAGGTACACAGCCCTGGAACAAACTACCAGCTCACATTAGGGAGCTTGAGAACTACGGTACCTTTTAAAAAAAACAGTTAAAGCTGCTGTGAGGGACTTTTGTTTTGTATCGATTCTGGCGCCCCCTTGTGGACAAAGTGATACCTCTTGTCTCTTGTCCTATACATGCAAGAGTAGTGTTTTCAACAAAAACCTTGTCCTGTTGTCTTTTAACAGTCAGCTTTATCAGGCAATGTGATTATTTTCCATGAAAACAGTCAAATAAAGGCTGTTTCTGAAGCGAGATGTCCATCATCTGGTCTGGCACCTACCCCCTTAGGGCGGTTTCAGGCATTAAGAATGACAATAGAGAAGGTGTCAGTGTTATTGCTGATGGTCTTGTTTGCTATTGAAGGTCATAAAGAGGCATCGGTATCATTTTCAGTCTGTTTCTCAGCCAGTTCAAAACTCCTCACAGGGCCTTTCAACATCAAAAACAAACCAGTCATGTACACATAAATAATCTGTTTCCTCATTTGATGCCCGTTCCTGGGGGCTTTGGCCTCACCTTCCATCCTGTTTTTATTATGTCACAAACGTTTTGTATGTAAAATCTGTTTGTAAGTCAGTTTGTGTATTGTCCTGTTAACTGTTTTGTGACATCCTGTAATTTTAAAACTTGGTGTTTTGTGTTTTATGTAAGTACCTGCTTTAGAACTACAGATTAAATTTAGCTATTGTGCTTATTACGGCATATTTACATTGAGGCATACTGTTGAAATTTGGTCTTTAATCTCAAAATCTCTGTTTTTCCTTCCTGAATGTGCCCTCTTAAACAAACCCTCGTCATTGCTATAACTTAAGGCTGATTTATACTTCTGCGTCTCCCCTACGCAGCAGGGGCTGACGCAGACATGAGCACCACATACTTGTGCGTCGGTGTGTCCGTGTCGCGCAGCAATTCTCCGCCGAAACGCCTGAGGGCAGTGCGGTCTCTCTGATAGCCGGCCGCCTGCTTCCAGTCCCGCCACGATCTCTGTTTACTTTTCCACAGAGATTCAGAGCGTTTTATGTTAATCTACAGCTGATACATGTTGCTGTTTATCATACAGACATGATTACATGAAGAATAGAGAGGAGGAGATGAAATACACGGCCGATGTGCGGCCGATGTCCGGGATCCCGGAAGTGCTGTAAATGTGGGAAAGACAAAGCCGCCGAGCGGACCAATCACAGAGCTTGCGGTCCGCGTCGGCCTCGGCGTAGGTACGGGAGCTACGCGGACCCCTGGCGTAGGCTACGCCGTTGATTCAATGCAGAGGTATAAATCAGCCTTTAGCTGACATCAGAAAATAAACAAGGTACGACTCTTGCATCAAATTCACGTTGTGTATTGGTTTGAAGAAGTTTCAAAATTCAAGTATTTCATATAAAAGGAAGAATAATTCATCTCTTCACTTTAAAGAAAGTTTAATTATTGAAGCAAAGGCAGACACATCTTCTTCCATCATTTAGCATACGTCTGTAGACTAGAGGTTATGTAAGCAATAAGAACCAAGTACTTACTTTGAATTTATGAAGGGTGAAATATGAAAGAACATTCCAGCAGGGATGCAGACGCACCAGCAATGTTGGAGAAATGAAAAGGGAGGAAGGTTATTTGCAAAGTAAATACATTCCTTTACCTACATATAGAAATCTGATGAAGGTAAACAAAAATGTTAAATGCAAAGAAGTAGATGTCTGTCACTCCAAAAGTTTCCTCATTTCCCTCTGCAGTCATTGAACACAATGTGTCTGCCTGACTGTTTATCATATCTATAAGCCTTAATAAAAAAGAATGGCTGGGAGCAACTCTCACAAGCTGTAAGTTTGTTGTCTAAACATGAGCAAAATCACTGCCAAACTGGCATATTGTTGACTCCTCCGCACAAATCCCACTTAAGCGCACTGTTTGACCCTCACAAATGGTCCGTTTAAAGCATCCTCTTTAAAAAACAGCAGAGGACCGGAGTGAATTCACACATGCAGCAGAATATTTATATTCTAAGTGCTCGTAAATGACACATTCTTGTCTTTATCTCTGACAGACTGTGTATAATGGACACATATAAACACAGAATGGAACTACTGTAGGGGAAGGAGTATAATGGTGCAATGTACATTGGACATCACTTAGAACAACATTGTCAGTTCAGGGTCAGTGACTTCCTCTATTCAAGTTTTTTCTCTCTAACAGACAAAGCTTTTACTGTTAAAGGCACAATATGAGCAATAACATGGATGGAAAAATACTTCCCATACGGCGATAGAAAACCTTTCCCTTTTCAACATTGAATCCACAAACACACTCCCCTTTATATTGTTCACTTACCTGGACTGCAAAGACGTGAGCTTCTCAAAGAAAAAGGTCTATTCAGAAGTCCAAGTCTGAACCGCTAACCTGGACATCTACTTCATCTCACTGCTGAATATTTCCAAACTCTTACTTGCTCATACCAGTTTTCTTCTCTTCCTATTGATTCGAGTTGGTTTCTGTGGCACTTCACAGCATATTTAATGTCTGAACCTTGATATTTTCCATGCGAGAGCTTTTTAAGGCTACTCAGAGTCGAAGTGTTTAAGTGCTTTTAGTTAATGGCAGTCTTTGAGACTACATAGACCAGTGGAATTGTGCAAAAAAGGCTGACAGGTGTGTATGAAGTTTATCAGAAGGCAAGCAGCATTAAATACCCCACAGTGGTCTTAAGTTATGTTTAGGGGGAGTGTGACCGGACATAACACACATTTGTTTACCTGTGCATTGGGGAAAGGAGGCCATGAAGTGATGACTAACCACAGTGTGTCCAACCTACATAGCTATTGACCAAAACATTGATTCACTGGATTATTGTTGACCGTAGCTCCTTCTTTAATCTGTTCTGATTTGCCTGATATGTCAATCAACCAATCAATTGATCTTCATTTGTATAGCGCCAAATCACAACAAATGCTGTCTCTAGATACTTTTACAAACCGCGCAGGTCTAGTCCTTACTCTATGTGAAATTATTAACAAAGACCCAACATCAAGACAGGATAAGACTCTCACCTTAATCCACCATGAGCAGATCACTTTGCAGCAGCAAGGACAAACTTTCTTTTAACAGGCAGAAACTTTGAACAGAACCAGACTCATGTTAGACAGACATCTGCCTCAACCGAGTCGGAAAGAGGGGTAGAGGGAGATAAAGAAAGAGAGAGAGATGATAGTGGTGAGACGCATAGTAGTAGGTGTAGTGGAAGGTTGTCTACGGCAGAGATCCAGAGGAACCTACAAGACAAGGGAGCTCAGGGACAGGATCAAGACAGGATAAGATCCAGTCCAATTTTACAAACAGGACTCAATCTGGTCTTAATCCACCATGAGCAGATCACTTTGCAGTTTTTAGCAAGTTACGGCAGCAAGGACAGACTTTCTGTTACAGGCAGAAACCTTGAGGAGAACCAGACTCATGTTAGACAGACATCTGCCTCAACCGAGTTGGGGTTGGAAAGAGGGATAGAGGAGATTAAAAAAGAGAGAGAGATGACAGTAATTCAAGTGTTGGATCTTTCATATGACGAATCCATCACTAGCTGAGACAATTGTTGAGGAGGGCAGCACTTCACAAGTTTTCCAGTTCGTCTATCCTCACATATTACCTGGCTGTGTTGAAGCGGTTACCCCGTACATGCACTTCCTGTTTACAGCTGCAGCCTTAAAAGGTGGTCAGGTTCTGGAGATTGATTTTGGCCATCTCCGCCACCAAAACTGAGTCTTTCCCCTGGGCTAAATTGTAGCCTCTTAAGGTTGTCCCTCTAAAGAGCCTTTGGTAGGATCTTGTCCAGACACTGCCAGACAACCACTTTGATGGTATCCTGGATGATGTATACGCACTGTCAGAGGAAACATGGCACACTCACCAGTTTGACTTAAGTGGGGTCACTCTCAGAGGCTGCTGAAAGCCTGCCTGCTTCGTCACTGACTGCAGCCTGACCGCCTGTGGGGAACTGCTCAAATCAATCGGCAGAAAATGAGTTCTAGCACATTTCACCTCTGCCTGTTGACACTGTGGCAAAAATGTTAGTGTCCATCTCAAGTTGGTCTTGAGAGTGGGGAAATAATGACAGTTAGCAGAAACAGATGTGAGAGCAGCCTGAGGATACTTGATTCTGATTGGTCCCATAACAGTTGTGATCCCATATAGGCACTCCCTCTAGCCTCAAAAGATGGTCAGGTTCTGGAGATTGGTTTCGGCAATTGCCCCCACTGTTTTGCCATCAAGGAGGACCAGACCATCGAGTGCAATGAAGGAGTCTCTGCAATTTAGCTCAGTTCTCTTGTCTTGCAGCCACATAAGGTCGTCCCTCTGAAGAGCCTTTGGTAGGATCTTGTCCCGACGCTGCCAGACAACCACTTTGATGGTGTCCTGGATGATGTTTACACTCTCTGAGGAAACACGGCACATTCACCAGTTTGACTTAAGTATGGTCACTCTCACAGGATGCTTCACTTACTGCAGCCGGACCTCCTGGGGTGAGCTGCTCAAATCAATCAGCAGAAAAGGAGTTCTGGCACATTTCACCTCTGCCTGTTGACACTGTGGCAAAAATGTTAGGTAGCATTAGCATTCCAAAGTATTAAACACTGACAAAAAAATTTTAGTTTCAATCTCAGGCTGGTCTTGAGAGTTGGGAAATAATGACAGTTAGCGGGCACACATGTGAGAGCAGCCTCAGGAGCTAATGGGCCCAACCATCTCTGATAGGGAAAAGTGGAACAACATCCTGTCCTGCAATCCATGCAACAGCAGCAGAGCTCCTACATCCAGCTTTGTAGTGAGGACTAAAAAAGAAGGACTAATCTGTCAGTTAGCAAATAAGGATGTGAAAGGATCAAGATCTTGAAGTCAGTAGGTAATTGCATTGCATGTATGGATGAGTGAAATGTAACCCCTGATTCCCAGCATAAAAAAGATTCCCTCCACAGCTATTCCATTGTTCAAAACATGCAGCTGATTGGCCTGACAACACAACCACTTTGAAGAGGAAAGTTATTTAGAATAACGGCTTTGTTACAAAGGAAACAAATCTTTCATTTCACTAAAGAGATTTTTGGATCAATGACAACCATCTTCCAAAGCGTTATTGCTTAAATTTAGCCGATTGCTTATCTCTGACACAGATGAAAAAAAAAGTCTCCAGCATTCTAAAACTCTCTTTTCATAAAATCAACCAAGACTCTCTGGTGTTAAATTATGTTCATATTTCAGAGGTTTGAATCAATAACCTCGAGCAGTGAGGCTTTTCTTCAGTCTTTTTCTCTTTGTTAGTTTGATCGGTGGTTGTCCTCGGCCAAGAGAGAAAATTAAAGACGACTTCTTTCTTTAGAGGAGTGTGTTTTTTTTTCTTTCGCCTCAGAGTCTCGGAAACTGACTACATCTTTAATTTGGAATAATTGCTTTCTATGTTCTGTGTCTGATTACGGAGGCAGGAGGAAGGAGGCGAGTCAGATGGAGAAACAGGTGTCTGAGGCAACTCTGTGATGAGCCAATTTGAAGTCAGACACTTCACATGGATACTTCAAGTGCTGTCGTGTTTTCTGGACCTCCCAGGACATTATTATTTTTTAAAAATGTTCTATTTTTATCTATAAAGTCAATGGGCTCTATCATACAGGTTGTGAAAAGAATGCAGCATAAGTGTCATTGTTATTTGCTACCCAACACACTCATGATTTTAATGCCCAGAAACCACCTTATGTAAATAGCATGTGAAATTCCACCTGTGTGTGTGCCTTTAAATGAGGTGTGGCACAAAGGTGGTGCATTGATATCTTGAGGAAGCAGAAAGACCAACAAAAAGCTGGTCTAAAGTCAGTAGTGAGACAGTAAGATGGACTTAAGAGTCCACAACCTGCAGTCCTTTGCTTTGCACACACCAAACAGTGACACACAGCAGTACTCCCACTCATGATGAAATATCTGTTTTTGCTGATACAGTGAAATTTAGGTTTTCTATTTGGACAGAGGGATTAGAGATGCACACATTTTTTTCCCCCTTGTCTCCTAACATCATGACTCTTGGTATGGGGGTTGATCTAGGGACGCCAGGAGACGAGGACACCCTCACTGCTATCTCCTCACACAGCTGCTTCACCTCAGCCCTGCATGCGCCAAAAAATCTGCAGCCAGATATGACAGCAAGCTCTTTATCATGAGCGCTCTGTTTGATATGCGCTCTTATGCAGGCAGAAAGACACACACACACACACACACACACACACACACACACACACACACACACACACACACACACACACAAGCACACAAGCACACAAGCACACAAAAACACATCACTCACTAACAACTATGTTTTTTTTCACTACCCTCCAACAACTCTAAGTGCCACTAACCACGCTACACCATGATAATAATACATTGTACATTCGGTTAATATTCTATACTACTATATACAATATCTTTCATTGTGTAATATATATTCAATTTGAAACAAAGTATTATGCTGTGAAATTCACAAAGAAAAGTAAATTAGCAATTACTGTGAACAAATATTTTGACAAAGTATTTCATTTCAGCATGCTCAGCAATTACTTTCACAGTATGAGTCGATCAGTATAAATTATAAGACTTCACCAACCACTCAGGAAGTGTGGGAAAATTACTGCCCATCAAGTCCATTGAGCATGGAGCCTTTTTTAAATGTTTTACCTTTGTGGAATCAAGATGAATTTCAGATTTTCCTAAAAAGATAATAGTCATCCATTTATAATCACTGACTCCAGATTTCCAGATTATGACACAACATTACCCCTGCTGTTACGTTTAAAGCACCCATGCTATTAAAAGGTGCGCTTGGCGTGCAAAGTGCTACATAAATAACAGTGCCTGTCACTTCAGGGTCATGGTTTGGGGGTCAGTAATAGTGATGTGTCGGTCGCGAACGATCCGGCTGTAAGCGCCGGCTCTTTGAAGTGAACGATTTTCTCGTCTTTTTTTGTTAAAGCCTCACGTGATTGGTCAAGACATGGTGGCGTCTTGACCAATCACGTGTCTACATTGAGCAGAATGGGGAGGGGAGGGGTCACAGACACACACAGCACAGTGAGCACCAACAGAAGGGAGACGAGAGGGAGAACATGAGCAACACAGAGAGCACACTGGAAAGGTGAGAAAACGAGTGACTGCAGGAAACAGTAAACTTTAGACACATTGAAACGGCAGAGACTCTTAAAAGGCAGAGTGTGGACTGTGTAAGGTTAAAATATGTCATCAATCAGGCTCCACAAAAAACCTGCAAAGGCACATTAGAAGTGTCTGTGAAGGATCTCAGTCATCCAGGTCATGGACATTAGAACTGTTTATCCATCAGTGCAATTGGAAGAATAAAGAGAGTGAATTAACCTGCTGTTAATGAAGGTGTTTCAAAGTTCATAAATAATATACAGACATCAGAGATTGGACCTTTTTGTCTAACTGTGATGAGTCTTGTTTTTTGTACTTTGTAATTTAATTTCTGTAGAACTCTGCTCCATGTTGAGGATATAAATAAAGCCTTTTAAATAATACACATTTGATATAATGTATGTTTTTTACATTAGTTACTCATTTGACATATAATTTAACATTATTTTAGGTAATACATTCATTCAAACAAGAAAAAATCTTGGGAGCCACTTGGGAGCCGAAAGAGCCGACTCTTTGTAGTGAGCCGAGCCAAAAGAACCGGCTCTCTAAAAAGAGCCGGAATTCCCATCACTAGTTAGTAATGTATTACTCTCATATGCATGTGTAAAAACTGATGGTTGGACATTTTCTCTTTTTTGGACTTGGTACCAAAAAATGAATATGTAATAATAATGTTTGTTTGTTGCACTTCCTTGTTGACACAGTAGGTGGCGGGTGTTACAAATAGGGTGTTACAAGGTATAAGCAGAAGAAGACACAATTAGTGGCAGGTGAGCTGCAACCGGGAGAAAGCAAACAGTTTTTGACCGTCGTCGTTACATTACATCAGTGATTTATGGATATAAGTGCATGTAGTTCAACCAAGCGGCAAACTCCGGTCTCAAACGATGAAGCCAATGCGGAAGTGCTATAAACTGCAGTACATCGAGAATCCGCTTGAGGCTGGCTGCAGAAACACCGGAAACCACATAGATATGAATGGGAAAAAGACGATCTTTGCAGCATTAATAAACATGTTTACAGCCTGGTTCAAAAAACGGCTTGGCCCTATGAAGCTAATCTCTCTAATGGCACACACTGTACGGGGAGTGAATTTTTTTCTAACGTGACGGTTCAGAAGATATTAAGATTATGAGTTTTGCCCAAATAAGGACATGACTGACGTGACTCCCGGTCGGGAAAACACAGCCATTGGCTAAGGGGCTCACACTACGTCACACTCTGCCTGGTTGAGTTCCGCATTACCAATATGGCTGCTGCCGTCGATTTGCTTCAAAACAGCTCTCAGGAACAGATGGGTAACGTCACAGATACTACGTCCATATTTTATCAATCAATCATCAATCAATCTTTATTTGTATAGCGCCAAATCACAACAAACGTTATCTCAAGACGCTTTTACAAACATAGGAGGTCTAGACCACACTATGTCAAATTATGAACAGAGACCCAACTTCAAGACAGGGTAAGACTCAGTCTGACCCCACCTTAATCCATCATGAGCATTGCACATCGCAGTATTTAGCTAGTTACAGTGGTGAGGAAAAACTTCCTTTTAACAGGCAGAAACCTCAGGCAGAACCAGACTCATGTTAGACAGCCATCATGCCTCGACTGAGTTGGGTCTGGAAAGACAGATAGAGGGGAGTAAGAGAGAGAGGTGATAGTGATGAGACGAGTCGTAGAAGCTGTTGCCGCTGGAGTCCAGCACGTCAGTATCAGCTGGAGCCCAGATCGTCCACAGCAGGAGGACGTCTACGGCATACAGTCTATGAGTTCAACAGAGCTTTATTGTTTTGTGTGTGTGAATAAACCTGTTGGATATGAGTGCATGGTGTGTGGACCGGAACGTTCATTGATTCATTCACTCAGGGCCGGCCCGTGGCATAGGCAGACTAGGCAAATGCTAGGGGCGCCGTCCTTCCAAAGGGGGCGCCACTTGCAGCCTAAATGAGTGAGGAGGAAAATTTGAAGCCAACAGGAAAAATTATATTGTTTTATTTCATATAATTTGGGGTCAAATTGCAGAGTGATGCCAGTGTACATTTAAAATTGTGTGACTCACTTTTGATTTTTTAAAAATTGGTTTGCGGTGCAGTTTTTGAAGGTTACAAGTGTTCATGATTTACTGTCTTTGTTTTGTTTTGCTTTGTTTATTCACACATTGGTAGTTGTTAGCTTAATTAGATAGAAAATGTAGGCTAGGCTTAAATATAATATGTATTTAATACAATTTTTCCATTATTACCATTTTATTAACGTTCTTTTAGAGGTAATTTTTATTTTAAAATAAAGGAAACCTGTAAAACATGAAGCTGTATCAGTTTGGTGTCAGTGATGTGATTGTTGGTGGAGTTGGTTACAATACAAGGGGCACCATTCGAAATCTTGCCTATAGGCACCAAGACGATTAGGGCTGGCTCTGCATTCACTGAGCATAACAAGGAGACGCGTCAACTCAGTCAATCCCTGCAGAACAGCCCCTCAGTGGCTTGTTGGATTGTTCGACTGGTGGAATCAAACCACTGCAAATAATGTATTACTAAATTACCCTTTAAAAGGTAAACATTTATTTTAAAAAATGTTCACATATTTTCTATCTGTCATGCCATTGATTAATGGGTTAGGTTTCTATTTTCTTTGTGTTATTGTTGGAACCGGTTGGGGCTTTTATTTTGAAGGCTGGGTTTGCAACTGATGCGCTGGGTAACAGGTGGTTATAGGATATAAACAAATGCTGGTATAATGACTCATTATTGCTGGCACTGCTACAGTATTTATTAATCATTACATGGATCGAGTGGAGGACTATTTGTTCCTGAGGATGTAGAATGTTTCAAATAGTTGAGCTGAGTTCATCAAGGGCAGGGAGTTGTTGTAAATATTAAATGATGTTATTATGTTTTTAAATATTAAAACCCAATTGTGACTTGTCATATACAATCTCTTATCGTCCTGATAATCTTGTGTATGTATTTTTTATAAGCACCATAATTTAAACAGTCATAATTACAGACGGATTAAAAAAACTGTCATTCTGAATGTGTTTCCTGCAGCAGAATAAATTACCACAGTTATAGCAACATATGGACGCATCTGTTTCCCCTTCAAATCTCCCAGTACACATCCGACTGGCCGTAGATCAACAACAAATCACTGATCATTTGTCGGAGAGGAATATAGCTCATGTTCTAATTGCTCAAGATGTAGGCTGGACACAAGTTTGCTGGCAATAAATTAATCACATCGCAGGGAGAGTTTGTGCCAACCTTCAGAAAACTAAACTTTAATACACACTGTTAACACACACACATATGGACACTGAAAAACATCTCTTTGCATATTCATTCTATTCACACGAGTTTAATAAGAGGTAGTTAAAGCACAGGTCTGGAGTCAAGCGGTGGAAAACAAAAGCAGAAGGGTTCTTCAGTGTCACCAGCATACTGCCTGACAGGTGAAGCTTTTGAAAGATGTTTAAAAGGAAAAAGTGGATGAGTGTTAATAAGAGCGGGGAGTTATTTCAGAGCGTGATGGCCTTCACTTAAAAGAAAAGACTGAAATATGCTTAGACTTCTTTTGGAGAGTCAGCCAGACCAGTGCGTTATTAAATTCAGATCATTAATAGGAGGGTGATTGAAGCAAGGGAAACCTGCTACATGAGTTGCCCTGAAGTTCCAGAGTGGACCTAGACTGTAAGGGAGGAAAAGTTCTCTTGGCTAGCTGGCTGCCCTGGAACAGTTATCATAAAAACTGCTAGATAAGGTGGAGTAGTGTTTGAAAAGGGGGCAGTACCACTCATTTTTCACGACAGTGAGATGTTTCCAGGAAAGAAAAAGAGTGTTGAAGTACTACATAAAAACAGGGTTCCCACTCTTTTCCAGAGATCATTTTCCAGGACATTTTCAGTGATGATCAAGCTGGTATGACAGTCTAAAACGAGTTCCTAATTTAGTTCCTAAATAGTCTAATATGTTCCTCTCAGTGGAAGTCTACATTGAAAGACGTGCAGTCTATGGCTATCCATGAAATCATCTCTTACATGCTCAAAAATTATGGCAAATTAATTATAGAACAATGCAACCACAGATGCACAGCCCTTTATTAGTGCAACCAAGTAACAGTGATGGCCAACTCTCATCTCAGCTTTCTCTTTTCTCAAAAAATATAAAATGAGCTAAGTAAAAAACAAAAGAGCCAGCAAAGGAATCTGGAAGCTGCCTCACCGAAATAAATAAATAAATAATAATAATAACTAGAGGATCAGTGCATAAATTGACCTAAATAGAACTGAATGACAAAAATGGCCACAAATGTTGAATGGGGATGTGTTTTTTTTTTTTACTTTGTCAGGTCGCACGCAGTCATTTTGGAATAATTTACCAGGACAATCTGTGATTTTCCAGGACTTTTTACTTTTTCTCCCATTTTCCAGGACTGGAAAACTGGTCAACTGTTTTGCAGGTTTTCCAGGACGCGTAGGAACCCTGAAAAAGTGTAATCATTTCACCAATCTCAGGGAATACTGCGGTGAACTGATGGTTATGTGAACTACAATATTGACAGGATGAGACAAGACCCCAATACGAAATGGAGAGGTCTTGTCATACCCTGAAGAGACTTCCCTCTCACTTAACCAGTCCTGTAACACTCCCAAAGTCCATTGTTGTCGTTTGAGGTTGCTTTGTGTTTTCTTCAATTTGCTCAACGTCTCTTACCCTTAGCTCCTTGTATGTTTAAAAACACATCGCTAGTTGTCGCCAGTGACCGGTCAGCCATTAACAACAAACCTTAAGTTTCATGCTATCTAAATAACATAAGAAAATATTAGGAATATCCTTCATGGGCGCAGACTTAGGCTAATGGTTAAGTTGCAAGCCCATGTAGCGGGTGGCCCAGGTTCGAATCCAGCCTGCGGCCTCTTTCCCACATATCATTCCCCTCACTCTCTCCCAGTTTACTACACTATCCACTGTCCTCTCCTCTATAAGTAAAGGTGTAAACCCCCTAAACATATTACTTTTAAAAAAAAGGGGAAAAAAAGAAAGACATATGCTTCATGTTGTGATATTAAAGGAAACATTTTGCCACATTGTGCCACTTGCCACAGGAAGTGATGAAAACAAACTTTAAATGTACTTGTAAAAAAAATAATAAGCTTGCTGGACTCCTTCCAACAGATATATTTGTTATGATGTGTGTGCTCTTGTTGCCCCTGGCACTGCTCTTGCTAATTAATAACCATTGCTATGAGGTTTTGACCAATCAGAGCAGGGGCACTTAATATGAGTTTTTTTAATTACCTTATTCTGAATAAAATATAAATAATGTTTTGGTTTTTTTTTTCATTATTTTATTCTGGCCCCCTGTCAGTCATGGGCCCTTAGAATCATCCTAACTTTTCCCCCTATACGGCGCCACTGATTCAGAATCAAGTATTTAAGACAGCTGGGTGATGAGTAAGAAAGCTGGGTATATAATGGCATATAACCATTCCTGTCTTAGTGCATGTAGAAAGTCACGATGTCACATTTTGAATTAAATTCAATATAGTATAAGGGTAAAGGCTGATTTATACTTCTGCGTCTCCCCTACGCAGCAGGGGCTGACGCGGACATGAGCACCACATACTTGTGCGTCGGTGTGTCCGTGTCGCGCAGCAATTCTCCGCCAAAACACTAGAGGGCAGTGCGGTCTCTCTGATAGCCGGTCGACTGCTTCCGGTCCCGCTACGATCCCTGTTTACTTTTCCACAGCGATTCAGAGCGTGTTATGTTAATCTACAGCTGATACATGTTGCTGTTTATCATACAGACATGATTAAATGAGGAATAGAGAGGAGGACATGAAATACCGATGTGCGGCCGATGTCCGGGATCGCGGACGTGCTGTAAATGTGGGAAAGACAATGCTGCCGAGCGGACCAATCACACGGCTTGCAGTCTGCGTCGGCTCTACGGGGAGTTACATTTTGGAGGAGGTGCACGTCAGCTACGTGCGTAGGCCTCGGTGTAGGTACGGGAGCTACGCGGACCCCCAGCGTAGGGTACGCCGTTGATTCAACGCAGAAGAATAAATCAGCCTTAACAAGTGAACATTTTGAATTGCCATCCTGGAGTTAATGCACTGGAGACTTCATGGTTCCAGAAAGTTTTAACCACTCAAAAAGTACAAAAAAATAAATCAATCAATATTTAAATATCATAGGTTCAGAGATCAAATATATTTCAAACTTGTGTGTTAAATTATATATTTTATTGGTTTTGATTAGAATTTTTTTATTTCATGAGAAAAAAAATAACCCAAATGTCAACAGGCATCTGAGTGATTTGTGTGTCTCTCTTTTCCAACTGAAGACGTGTATCAACAACAAAAAATTAAAAATAAAAGTGTATTAGAGGGTGGAAACAACTTAGAAATCAAGATTGGAGAAATGCCACCGTTATTAAAAACAAAAATCATTATCATTTGATATTTACACAGGACGCCATCCTCCTCCCACTCACACAAACTAGGAGACCCCCAAAATTGATGCACACCCACGCGACTACTTTGACTGGGATAAACACACATCATGTTTACTCTAGATAAAACTGAACTGAAGCTTAAAACCCACATCAAAATCAAACTGGTTGTCAGTTCAGTTTGAGAACTCAGTTATGTTTTGCACATTTGGCTGACTCTTTGAATGTGTCAGGGGCATCTTGTTTGGTAGATCTTCATTTTCTCCAAAGGGATCCAACTTGTGTTTAACATGGTCTTTCAGCTCAGTCAGCAGCTCTCCATTTGGTGGTAATTATGCAATGTCTGGTTGGTCTTTGAAAACAAACCTTGCTGACAAAAAGGCCTTCAAATTTTTAGACTTTTAGACCTGCTAGAACAATTCCAATGCATGTGACATACCAAGAGGTTGCAGTTTGGGGAAGTTTGACTATCAGAACTTTACTTTTAGTTGAAAACTACCTTGAGGGGTTTGAAGATGGACATGTTTGGGTTTAGATAGGCAGACACAAACATGCTTTATAATGTAACTTCAGTACTTCACATAAGTACTGTACTATATTTGACATAACTTACCAACAGTACACGTGTGTTCTTATATTAAGGCATACCATGGTCTTTTTCCTGAACCTAACCAAAGTATTAGTCATCACAAGAGAGCCAAGCTGTTCTTGTGTTTGTTTGAACTATCTATACTGCCTCAGGTTACCTTTTTTGTGCTCTTCATGCTTCATCCCCTGACTTTAAATCCATATGGAACTCAAAGCTGGAGGACAGCCTCAAGAGCATATTTGCTGACTTGGGAGTACATTTGGTCCGCCTGTGGAGGATAGGGTACAGGGCAGGGCACCAAGTGGCTTAATTCATGCTCCACTAACATATATGAAATACTGTTTAGTAACTTCCAACTCTAAAGTTTGTACTGGTCAACATGGTGGTTGTTACGAATCAGTTGGCATAGCCACAATCTATTATTTCAGTTTTATTTTTTCAAGTTTAGTTCTAATCCCAGACTTTGGTGAACTTAAATCATATATCATGAAATTGTAAAAATTTATGTCACTTTTTTTAAAGTAGGAATACCAAGAAAACTGACAAAAAACATTGCGAAAAAGCAGGAGAGGTAAAAGACACAAAAACTGTAGGCTACAACATCTTCAAAATTTAAGATGGCACATACAGTAGATTTGGAATCGACACTTCAGAGACAGTGGTGGAGCCAGAGGGTGGCCACCCTGAAATAATTAACCATGATTGACTGTTTGCCTTGTCAGAAGCATTATGTATATTGAAATCAGCTATTTGGGTTGTATTTAACAAGCTGCAGAGACTTTGAATTTTATAATTCCTTTTGTTGATGCTTTAAATATTGACTTGGGACAATCATCTTCATTTAGAGTCCCTATAGTGCTGCAGCTTTAACTATTTCCACACTGTTGAGTTACCTTCTAAGGTTAGAAATCTACAACAATGTTTCTTTTTAAAAATTATTTTATACAATAAATTTAACTAGATGTGATTGTTGGTTACCCTCCTTGGTTTGGGGTAAACCCCTAATGTTTACCACGCCTGGTCACCCCTTCAAAAGTCTGGACCCCAGTTTTGCCACCCCAGTCAAAACAGTCTGGCTTGGCCACTGTCGAGAGAACCTTATCACACACTCTCAACGAAAAAGTCAAATCAATGCTGTTAATGCGGTCCTGTTCACTTTGATTTACTTCCCCATAAGTGGAAATGTTCAGTTTACCATGAAATAACAGCTAAGTTAACTCAGTTAAAGAGGATAGAGTTTAATGTAAGAACGCAGGTGAAACAGTAAGTGTAATATACTGTGTTCAACAGAATAACAATAATTTGCAAACCAATGAAATCATTCTAAACCAATATTAGGATTAAAATCTTTTTTAAGAAGCAATGTAATAAGCAGAGATGAAACCCCCTATGCTTTACGTCAGGGCCCCAAATCTGCAGGCCTGGGGAGTAAAACCGACCTCTACCAGAAAGGCAGCAGGACCTTTCTGAAGGATTGGTCACAGATTTAGTGTTTCTTGTTGTTTTATTTGTCAGTATGTAGACGTGTGTCTTGGTACACAGCTTCAGCTACAGCTATAAAGATAAAGCTATGTGGCTATGCTAATTAGCGCTAGCACTTATCCATGACAAATAAAAATCATCCACTAGATCTTCAAATCTGCAGACGTGGGGAGTAAAACCGACCTCTGCCAGAAAGGCAGCGGGACCTTTTCTGAAGGATTGGTCACAGATTCTGTGTTTCTTGTTGTTTTATTTGTCAGTATGTAGACGTGTGTCTTGGTACACAGCTACAGCTATGAACATGTAGCTATGTAGCTATGCTAATTAGCGCTAGCACTTATCCATGACAAATAAAAATCATCCACTAGATCTTCAAATCTGCAGACGTGGGGAGTAAAACCGACCTTTGTGTTTATTAAGACAGCCTACAACTAGCATGCCTCCCTCCTAAGCTCCTTGTTAGCACACATTTGTGCAGGTAATGAAAAACGGAGGAGGGATTCAGTATTATTTTATACAGTCTATGGGCTGAACAAGCTCCGAGCTCTGACTCCGTGACAGACCGGATATTGTTGTTACGTAACAAAAACACGGAAGTCTGAAACGGCTCGTTTCACACACATTTACAGAAAGGTGGAGAAATCAAAACAGGGGCAGAATGGATTTTTTTCATTCTCGGGGGGTTTGTAGACATGCCAGGGAAACATATTTCTGGTAGAGAACCATTAAAAAGTCAATTTTGCATGATATGTCACCTTTAAGACTTCATCTAGATTGTTTTTTTTGTAGTAATATTTTTTGATACGTTTTCCCCACCCAAAATCCCTTCAGCTTGTTGCCGCTTCCTCTGGAGATATTTCCTAAAAAAAATAAAATCCACTGAATCAAAACAGAATAAGCACTTGCTGTAAATGGACAATTCACAGGAGAATTGTCTTTTGTTTATTTGAAGCCTCAAGAGAATACAAGAGCAACTCCCTGAGAGAGAAGAATTGTTTTTATGTTTTCTTATTTTTAAGCTTCAATACAATAATGTAAATTCCCCTGTTGTTTTAAATTGAACCAGACTGTAGAGCTGTGACTTGAAACTCAAATCCTCATACAGTCAGGTGTGTTTGCTGTGTTTTGTCCGTCTGTATGAATGAAGCACCTGCTCAATTACATGTGTGCTGTCATTATCCGATCTGTGAGTGGGTGCGCTTTTCCTCAGCAGTCTCTATTAGCAGTGAAGGAATTATACCATTCTAAGCAAAGTCAGTTGACGTGACTTGATTAAAAAGTTTTCTCAACACACTCTCAACATGTCAGAAAGGTTACACACATGAGCTGCCAGCCTGACATTCTGGCTTATGCCTGAGAAGTCGCTCATTGTAATCCTAGGTCTGTGTGTGCACAAAGTTTACTTTTTTTCATGACCGCATCATGAAGCTTTTAAAAAGTCAAGCAACATTATCTTGGAGCAATTTTTTGTATCTTTTTTTTACAAAGAACTTGCTGTTTCATTATTAAAATTTGATCTCTAAAAGGAGTCAGTCAGGTTCACAAGTTTTCTCATTTAGATGGAGCTTTATTCTTTGTATGTAATTTAAGTAAACCTGGAGAAAGATGAGATGAGAATTAGGAAAAATAAATACAAATAAAGGCACATTATTAAATGCAGTGTCAAGGTATAGATACTCCAGGTTAAATTGTACTCTAATACAAGTAAAAGTTGTGTTAAAGTGGGTACTGGATTACTTGCCTTTTGAAAATACTATATGTACTAAGTATTTTCACACATGCATGGGTGCAGTCAACAATAATGTTAAATTATAGGAAGCATTATTTATTCTACAAACCTCAAGCTGTCAGATTTTGTAATTCTAAGGACCCAAAAACAGAAAGCCATGGTGGAACAGAAGGATCTTGAATCAGGGCAGGTTGAGGCAAACCAGCTGATAAGAGGGAGAAAGAGGGAAAAGAGAAACGAGGGAGACCATGTGTTAGTTTAGTTTTAAATCCTTAATGATGCACAAATCCAAAGTTTCTAGAAAGAACTGGACACTCTAGCGAAGACTAGTCGTGGAGCCGGGCTATAAAGCTGCAGGAGCTTGATTAGCTGATTGGTCTCAGGTGTGCAGGTTGATTAGCAGCAGGTGTGTGATTGAGAGCCACACCCAAACAGACAGAGACTGAACAGGGGTAACACACACACACACCAGAGAGGAGAAACAACTGAGACACCAGGAATAAAGGAGAGGAAGAGCCAAGACCATGTCACAAACATGTGCTGAGGATATGACCATGAGAATCATCATTACCACCAGTACATGAACTGCCTGATATGAGGGAGGTTTGCTCTACGCTTAGCCAGGGAGATGCACCATGAACAGGTACAGCAACAGCACTTAGACAAAGCACATGCAGTACTTCAAGAGCATTTTTAATTAATAATAATAATAATAATAATAATAATAATAATAATAATAATAATAATAATAATAATTAAAGCTGCTGTGAGGAACTTTTGATTTATATCAATTTTGGCGCCCCATTGTGGACAAAGTGATACCTCTTATCTCTTGTTCTGTACATGCAAACGTAGTGTTTTCAACAAAAACCTCACCCTGCTGTCTTTTAACAGCCAGATTTATCACTCAATGGGATTTTTTTTGCTGTGAAAACAGCCGAAAAATTATGTTTTCAAAGCCAAATGTCAATCGTGGTCTGACACCTACCCCCTCTGAGTGGTTTAAGGCATTAAAAATGCCAACAGAGAAGGTATCAGTGTTGTTGCTTATGGTTTTGTTTGCTTTTAAAAGGTCATAAAGAGGCATCGGTGTTGGTTTCAGTCTGTTTCTTAGGTGGTGAAAAACTCCTCATAGTGCCTTTAATAATAATAATAATAATTTATATGACTTGTATAGCGCTTTTTTAGGTACTCGAGACACTCCACATGAAGTGTAAAAATTAAACTCAAAAAAGGGATGGGGAGAGAGTAGAGGTCGCATGTTGTATGCTTTTATTTGAACAGGTAGGTTTTGAGTTGTTTTTTAAATGAGTGTAGAGAGTCAGAGCTGCAAATGTATGGAGGGGAAGAGTTCCAGAGAGTTGGGGCAGTGATGGCAAAGTTTATTGTCTTTTGGATCAGATTTTAGAAAAGAGTAGAAAACTCATGAGCTGACTTAAGGATTAGAAAGTCACAAGGACATTAATAGTGTAATATGAGGTTCAATGTGTGGTGGTTGGGTCACTCTATTAATAGGAAGCAGCCAGATGGAGATGGATATATCTTTCTCAAGAGCACATTACTCTCCTCACGCTCAGTCAGCATCACATTAACACTTCCTTGTCACTCAATCACATGTCACAGAGCCAACCAATCAGAGGCAAGGATAAACAAGCTCCAGGTAAATGTAATTAGAACCTTAGAAGTACATTTAATGTTTTGGTCTCAACTACAAGATGCTTGAGAAATTATTCTAATATAATAAATACACAGATAATGATTTTAATAAACTTGTATTTAAATAGTTAACCATTTAAATAATACAAACATATTTTAACTTTAGCTCAAATACATAAATTAACTCAAATTCAGAATTGACTTTCATGTTAAAGCCAAGCAGCAACCTCCGGCCATGAGAATTGAAGCCAATGCAGAAATGTTAAAAAACTGCAGTTTCAATGTTAGGATTCAAATCAGCTTGAATCTGGCTCTGGAAGTACTGGAAACTACATACACACCAATTCAAAAAAACAATCTTTACAGCAGAAATAAACATGTTTACAGCCTGGGACAATTTTTTTAAAATTTTAATTTAATTTAGAAGATATTAAGATTACAAGTTTTCCCTTATGTGAGGCACAGCTGACTTGATTAACAGGCAGGAACACTGTAGATGTTGGCTAGGTTGTTTCCGCTGCGTCAATTTATCAACTTTCGGTCAGTGGACTCCGTTAAATCAACAAGAATCTCTTCGTTCAGAAATTGCAATGTGCCCTTTCGCCGCACTGCCTTTGGGCAGTCAGCTTTTTCTGTGAAAGCCACAACTCAGTGGAACACCTTACCGGAGGACATTAAGAACAGTGAATCTCTCAGCAGCTTCAAAACCAAACTGAAAAGTCTGCTAAAGGACACTCAACACTGCAACCACTGATTTGATACTTTTAACTTGATATACATACTGTTTGTTTGTTTGATTGTGTGTGTGTGCGTGTGTGTGTGCAAGCAAGTGTTTTTACAATGTGATGTTTTAATTGTGACCTGCCAAGGGACTGCAGATGTAAATTAGCTTTAAGCCAACTCTGGTACAATGCATCAGATGGTGACATTTATGTTAAATATTGCACATGGTCCCTTTACAAATAAATCGAATAAAAAAAAAAATATATATCCTATTTGGTTCCCGTCGATGATTGGCCTCAAAACAGCGCTTCAGAAACAGACAGGTGGCGTCAGGGATACTTCGTCCATTATTTATACAGCCTATGGTTAAGTTTCCCCAAAAATAATAGTGAAGAGTACAGATACTCAAAGAAAAAGTACTTTATTACAGAGGTCAACAATTTGTGCTTCATTACTGTCCTCGTCTGAACACGTCCTCTCACGTCATGCAAGGAGTATTTCTGACACAAACTCCTCAGGATCCTTGAAACACACACCTTCCTTCTGTTTGATTTGCACTTTTACATCCTGTTTTTAAATTCACTTTCATGGTGTGTGTAGAAATGCACACGCACACTACAGTAATAATATCATTCGGTTTTCAAGTTAAAATATATGATTTCAACAGCGCTTTTTCCAGAAGGTGCATTTTCTTGTTGATATAAAAAAAATAAAAAAAGGCTGAGCACTCCATCCTTAATTGAAAAGCTCTTTGCCTGAAATGATTTCAGCAAAACTCATGAATAATTGAAACGAATGAAGAGATGGAGTTAAAGTGGCACAACATGTCTGATCTTTGATACTACAAAAACAGAAAAATAAAACCTTTTGCAGCTGCTCCAATAGAAATTCTTCTCTTCCTCACTGCCAAGAAGTGCCAAAATGCTTAAATTTAATTAGATATTTTCTGTCCAACCACTCTGTTATTTTTTTTTTATATTTAGCTGTGAGCCAAATGCCTGAAATAAAAGGACAGACTTCCTGCTGAAACTAATCCTGAATCCTGCCTGTGAGACCTAAAAGTTTCAGCGCAGTGATAATGCTGATAAAAGGTATCGATTCCAACGGAGCCTCGAAGATCCATAATTCAACTAATTGTTTCTGTATTCTCTGTGTACGGTCTTTTCTCTGGGAGGTGCAGTTGGGTCAGACGGGGTCTTTTGGTTCAATAGCTGCAAAGTAGGAGGAGATGTTTGCAGAGTGCATCCTCAGACATGAAGTCTGAGTCATGTGTAGAGGAGTAAGCAGTCTGATCAAAGTTGAGGCTGAAATGGAGACTAGACCCTTACAGTCATCGATTTTATAAAGAATGATTAACTTTCTAGTGGACAATTTTTTTTAACTTGTGCAATAACAGACATGCAGTTCAATTTAAGTTTGAGTTTTTAGAAAGCAACTTTCAATGCTTTACCACCGCTGCTATAACTAAGCAAAGCAGATGGATTGGCCAGATTCAAAGTCCGTCATCAAGCAGAACCGTCTTGCAAAGCTTCAAGCTGATACACTTCAAGACCGCACCAATCAGCATCATTTCAGGAGAAACAAGCAGTAGCTACAGGCGTAATTAGTTGCAACTGCAAGCCTGTAAAAAATGCCGACTCCTAGAAGAGTTTAGCATGGATCAAAATGAACACAGCAGGGTTTCATTTGGGTTTTTTTTTTCTACAACTCTACAAAGTTACTTCTGAAAATTCCTGCCTACATCTTCATTTTACATCTTGGCGCTCCTTAACAGAAGACTGGTGCAGCTTTCTTCTTACATAGACTACTGGCTAGTTGAAATGAGATCTCTTATACTTATTTCCACCTTTCATTGTGTCAGTCTGGGACAATAATAGAGTAGCCGTGCATGGTTGTCAGCTCATAAAACTCCTCATTTACCTGATACTAGCATCTGTGAAAACCCAAATTTCAACAGTATTCCGCCTCTGCCGGAAATGTTTCCTTTCGGCTGCTTTTCCAGTGATATAGAGTTGACACAGAATGTGGGTGTTACTTTCCTCACAGCAAGGAACGACTGGAAGGTTATGCCTTTTCAGAAAGCGTCTGAGGCTAGCTCCTCATTATGGCTTTTGGCAGTTAGCTATTGTTTCATCACCTTGCTGTTATGTTACTTGCAGCTTGTTCATCTGAGCTTTCATTTGAGGTGTGGACAGCAGCAGGTTTCAATAAGAGTTGAGATGCACATCCATGTCATGTGTGCTATATTTTACTAGGGAGTTATGTTACAATGTTACAATGTCATTTAGCAGACGCTTTTATCCAAAGCGACGTACATACGAGAACAAGAACACAAGCAAAGATCTAGACAAGAGGAAACAAGATCAGTAAGAGTAACAAAGTGCTTCAAGTCCATTTGGATGCAGGTACTGCCAAGCAGTGTAAAGGCAATGCACAAAGTAAATAAGTATTTTTTTTGTCTTAATAAAATAAGGAACATCAACGATGAAGCAACCAAACAATTTAAGACCTTCCTTTATCATCATCAACAATTAACTTGTCATCACCACAATAATGACCAAAGTGCTGGGTCACTCAAGAGCTGAACACAGATTCCCAGAGTACTGAACTTTAATGAACTTTCAAGCTTCTGGATTGTCCTGACAGGACAGCAGAGTCTGACATCAGATTCAGTTCTCAGGAAGTCCTCAAAACAAGCTTTTCAGAGAACCCAGTCAACACGTCCAGGGATTACGACAACATGTATGTATCTCATAGTACGAAGCTTCGCCATGGTTTAGTATAGACATCCAACATTGTAACATTACATGCAAGTATTAAAATACAGATCAGCAAAATGTCTCCTTTTAAGGAAAGCACACATCCTAATAAATACGTTGATTGTTGTTGAATATAGGTTAAATTTGTATTGAACCCTACATTAGCCAACAAAACAATGAAATGGTAAAGTAAAATATGTATTTCGTTACGCAGACGATAAAACGAACAAGACACTGTTTCTACATTTCAACCTTTGAGGCTACCATTAAAAAAATGGTATCACCTCTGGCACTACCTTCTCCCCCAGCTTCAAAACTTCAAAGTTCCTTTTTTAGCATTTACAGACTTCACCTTTTGAGCTGAGACAGACAACCTGACATACTTTTTCAAGAAAATATAAAGAGGGCTCCGTGTGTGTGTATGTGAGAGAGAAAGTTAAAACAGAGCTAGTGCAGAGAAGCAGAGCTGATGTGTTGTCAGATGGACCTGTAACCTGGTTAAGGCAGATTAGAGCAGAAGAGTTTGTGAGAGAGAAAGAGAGAAGAGGCGGGTCTGTCATGCACAGCACGGAGCCTTTTCTTCTCCTCTTGTCAATTAAAGCAGGCGGCTCTGCACCTGCATGTGGATGCCAGGCCGCCCGCTTCTAGCCAGCATTCACCCCGGCAGCAGACTCACTGTCCAACCAGCTCTTAATGAGGGGCTTTGTGCGGATAAAGGGGGCTGGCGCGAGTACTCCGGCACCCATACATAGCAATTAGGGTAAACCAATCCTGGGGAGATGAAGGACTCATGCTTCTCTTCATCTCTCGTTCCCCCTCTTCCTAGACCTGCAAAGCTTTGCCTAAGTAAGACTGATGGACAGACACGTAGATCTGGGATTGGAAGGTTTTTGAATGCGTGGGTTTGGAAATGACTAACTCTAATCCCCGAAAAATGATTCATAGCTAATGTCCTCCTCACAGGAAATGTTAAAGCAAAATGTAATTCTTTGTCTTGCTTATTTTGTCAAAAGACAAATCTCCAATCAGGGTGTTTGAGGATTTTTTTTTAACAAGGGGCATTTTGCAGAACTTTGAAAAAACATCTGTAGAAACTCTGTAGGTGTGGATCAAATGAATTGCCAATAACTTGACAGTTGAGTTGACACACCTTACCTGTTTGAAAGCCTCAGAAAAGAAGAACCAGTCGCCAACACGGACACGTTTCTACAAGCTGTCTCAGATAACAGCAGTTCAGTGAAAATTCAGCCTTTCAATACAAACATTTAACCACCCACTCAAATGTTGTTTCTTCTGAGAAATACTTCAACCTCAGAAATGTGGGGTTTTCTGTGAATATAACAAACAGAAAAACATGTAGCAGAGAGCCATCAGTGGAACATCTCAAAGCAATCAATCAGGGAACAGACAAGTCAAATGCAATCACAAGCTGGGCTGTGCTTTTTTTTTTTTTCCACAGCTATGAGGTTGGCGTTACATTTTCTATTAAATCAAACTAGATGTTGAAGGTTGGCTTTTCTTCTTTGAATTACAAGTTTTTATTTTATTTATTTCACACAGTTATACTCCCAACCTGCATGACACCGTGGATTTATACAGTCGAGGGTCAGAACACACAGCAAGTCTGGTCAATGTCAAAGAATAGAAGAAGAACATTAAGGTATACACTTAAATATATACTATATACACTTATTAAAGAGTAGCTTGTCTTCTTTCCCAAGCTTTTGAGATAAAATTCGCAAGCTCAAACACATCAAACTTAAACATTTATTTTCTCATCTAGCCACCACAATATTTCAGGGTTTCGACCATAGACTGCATAAATAATGGATGTTGTATCTGTGACGTCACCAATCTGTTTCTGAAGCGCTGTCTTGAAGCTGATTGACTGTGGGGCCTTATTGGAAATGCTGAACTCAACCTAACTGCTGTCGAGCTAGTGTGAGGTAAAGAGGCGGGCTTTGAGCCTCTTAGCCAACAGCTAGAGTGTTCCCGCCTGTCAATCAAGTCAGCTGTGCCTCTCATAATGGAAAACTTGTAATCTTAAGATCTTCGAAATTGCAGCGTTATGAAAAATCCAATGTAGTACAGTGTGTGCCAAGTTGATAAATGAGCTATCCAGACTACACTCATTTTTTGTACCAGGCTGTAAACATGTTTATTTCTGCTGTAAAGATCGGCTTTATTGAATGGGTGTGTATGTGGTTTCCGGTACTTCTGGAGCCAGCCTCAAGTGGACACTGGAGGAACTGCAGTATTTAGCACTATCCCATTGGCTTCAATTCTTCAATGCGGTCGAGGCTGCCGCTTGGTTTTGACAAGCGATCTCATAATGACTCTCTTACGTCATCATAGTTTATTGCAAAAGGAAATGGAAATACAACTCGGTTTCTACTTCTGTCAAATCACACAACTCAGCCAGTTTTCTTCTGGGCTACTTTTAAGTCGACCAACCTCAGTGGCCAAAGGAAGAAAGCCATATCTTAAACTGTGCCACCAAGGACTTGGATTCTAGATAAACCAGATGTTATATATATATAATTCAGGAATGAAATTATGTTCATCTTACAATTGCTCTCACATAAATACTAAAAGCTGGATAAACAAAGATTAAAAATTATATATATATATATATTTGTGGATATTGCCAATGTTCCAAAACGTATAAAATTGATGAGTCATGCTGCATCTAGTAGGCTAATTTCTGAACCATGACACAGGTCTTGATATTTTTACCATTTCACCGACACTGACTTTTTAAAAGTTTGTCTTTCCCACTTCACAAAAAAAACCCTATAGCTTTAATTGTCTGAAGCGCAATACATATAAGCTAGCTAGCAGACAAGTATCTGACTTCACTAATCTTGCTCTCCTTTTTTCCAGCGTGTCAGTTCCTTAAAGTTCACCATGAAAGACAGTCAGACGGACAGAGATGAAGAAAGATGAAGGGAGTGAACAGCGCTTTGCAGACCATGGGGGAAGACTCACATGTTGACCGGTATGTAAACACGAGCTTTTACAAGCTAGCAGTTATGCTAGTTTAAAATGTTGCACTGTTTCTATTTACTGGTAGTTTGTATCGTCTCTATTTTCTGATGTCCCAGTTGGGGGGAGACCCACATGTTGACTGGTATGTAAACACAAGCTTTTACTAGCTAGCAGTTGCGTTAGCTTAAAATGTTGCACTGTGACTGTTGCCTGGCAGTTAGTATTGTCACTATTTTCTGATGTCACAATTGAACAAAAATGCCATATAAGGAGTTGGTTATGTGGTTTACTACTTTTTAGTATCAGTAGCTCCAAAGAGGCCCTCCTAGTGTTTCAGTTTAACTGTTAACACACACAAAAATGTTGAACCAGTTTAGCCTTTTTCAGCTGTTGTATGTAGAGTTGGGGTCACTTATGTTTGATAAGCCTTCTTACTAAAATGTAGATTTGCGAGACCAATAAAAACATCTTTGAAAGGAACATTAGACGGTAACAAGAACAGAAGGAGTAGGAAAAAGGAAGCAGAGGTTGTGTTTTTAATCCGTTTGGACTGTAACAATAAAATACTTGAAGAGGCATCTGAAGTTTAGAAAATAAAGCATTCAAATGCAGAGGTTAGAGATACAGACCATGAAAAGAAATCATCAATCAATCACAGTTCAGCTGGGAGACAAAATGTTGAAAATCCAAAAAAGGTAGATTCTTCCATCTCCGGGTGTATTTCTTTCTTCAAACACTCTTCCTCCTCCACGGCAAAGCAGATGTTTTTTTTCTAAAGCTGTTCCTGAGATGTAGAAAAAGTCACACCACAGGTCTTGTCACTCAGACGTCTATTGTGAACGGCATGTCAACTGTTGCTGTGAGCAGCCCCTTTACAGGATTATTCCATCGTGACAGCTGTGTTTTCTTCATTTTTTTTTCATTTGCATGCATGAAAGCAATCACATTTAATGTTATCTCAGAGGCTATTTTTACATGCAGGCACTGTGATGAACAGTATTTTTAAATCAGTTCTGACATACCTGCCAGGGAACAAAATGCCTCCCAACATGTCTAATTTAGTCGGTGAAGGTGATCCATCACTGTGATTGAGAAGATAGCAGACATGTTTTGCCAAGCTGCATTAGAACACAGTGTATCATGGAGCACTGATACCCAACCTGTGGTTATCATGTTTCTAACCAAGCATGTAATTGTGTGATTGCCGCCAAGCTGCAGTGACTGTTCTCTTCCTCTTCAATTTTCATCCTCCATGTTTTCTGTACATATGGAAATATTTCATTCCTCATATTGCCAAAACATCCTCAACATAGCTTGTATTTATAGAGGTATTTCTCTTATTTCTCCTTTGGAAATACACCAGCGTTGGTGTTTTATTGATGTTAAACACTGTGCTCAAAGATTCAGCCCACAGACCATCATCTTCTGTAGGTTGGTCCAATATTATCTAAACATTGATATATATGATTTAGGGTCTTTTTGTCATACTTGCATTCACTATGCACATACAAACTGCCATATCAAGGCCTCTGTTACGTCACTCCTGCAATATGTCATGCACAAAGGCATAATAGTGGCAAAGTCGTCCCTCCTCTGAGGTAGTAACAGAGGCAAGATGGGGGGAAGAAGGTGGTGGTGTAGCATTGGAGCTGGCAGGTGGGAAAGTGCATGTACCTGCATGTCTGTGATTCAGACACCTTGTAATGTAACATGTACTGACACACCGGGTCACCAATATTACGCCATTTCGGGGTGCAGTGTGAAAGTACAAAGGCGTAAGGTTGGTGGAACTTTGTTTTAGCACTGTTTTGGAATTGCGTGTGTAAGAGGCTAACTTTGTAAAATGGTATGCCCAGAAACCCACAGTGTACAAAAGTCTGCAAGTTGCTGCATTTTTCAATCCGAAGCATATTAAAGGGGCCGCTGCCCCTGGAATTTTCTGAAGTTGCTCGTTTCTGTTGGATGAGGGAGCTGATGTTGGTGGTAGTGGGGTGAATGAGTCTCATGGGGAAGGATATGATGACAAAAGCATGCTGTGAAAGCCATGGTAACATTTTACAACACAACATTGGACAATCCCACAGAGACCTGTGTTATGATGATGACAGTTGGGGCATTTCTATCAATGCTACATGTAACGGCCAAATTCCACCAGATGTGTACGGTCCATCTCCGATCCATCACGGCAACAGAGTTGATAGGTTTCTATTCTAGTCAATGTGGTAACTTCCACTGGATGCGTTCCAGCTGCGTCTCTGATATGGCAGGTTGGAGCCTTCCGGATCAGATACACAAGACTCCTAATTTTTGCTGGATGCGGGAGCAGGACAATCAAGCACGACAGGAAGTCAGGCACCAAAACAGAATTAAAACATCCATTTAATTTTCAGATTGAAACACTCAGGTCAGAGGTTTTCAGAGGCCGATAAAGACGACATTGATGAGGAAAACCTGGGTCACACGACTCCAGTTTTCCGGCAGTCCTGCTCCATGCCGCGTTCTGAAAAGGCAGCCAGTGGGTGTTGACGGATGAGAGAGCACGGAGCCGGACTGCAGTAGATCAGAGATGGACCAGACAAGGATCTGGTGGAAGCCCCGGGTAAACTGATGGATTTGCAGACCTCTTTGCCATTCTGGTCTTGAGAATGATTCTCTGACCTCAACCTCAGATGCTTTTGTGTGATTTGTTAGGAGTTATTCTTCAATGGTTGCATGATATAAGCATCACCCTTGCCCGCTTACTTACAATGATTTTTTTCTGATCATTTCCTGCTGCTTTCTCACATCAGCTCATCCTGACCTTTTGTGGAAATTTTTACTAACATGTCTGGCAGGAAAAAGTTAAGTAAAGTTGAGGTCTAATCTAGGACTGTCTAGATTAAAAAATCTAGATCACGCACGCAAAACATGCATTTAATCCAACAGGTCCAGCTAATATTTGTTACGTTTGTGGTGTAACACCTGACCATTTTGTGTCCCCTTGAGTCTTGCAACATATGTAATGCTACAGCTGTCCTTGTCCTCTGACTTCTCCTTAGAGGTCAGGCTGTGCTGTTTGAGGATAAGTCTGACAGTTCCTCCCTGCAGAGCCTGTGGATAAAGGCTAATCAGGACCTTTACTACGTGAAAGGACTCCACGTCCCTGGCATTCAAAATGGCCATGCTGATGTCACCGCCATTCATTTCTCCTGCTGCACCTCAACATCAGCAGCCAGATCTACTCTGACTGGATTGATGGAAGTAGATTTATAATCGAAAAATGTTGATACTGGCTGCACTTGATTAGTTTGCACTCGTGCATTCAATTTTAAGAGGAAGTTTTATCAAACTCGTCAGATTCATTCGGATAAAAGAACCTTTTTAGTTCTGAAATAACAACTTAAGGGTTCCCGTGATTGTAGGCAATAACCTCACAAGTTGAGAAATAAGACCTCCCAGCAGCTTCAACTTCCTTTTTAGAAATGTCCACTGTCTTCACTGAAGATCTCATAACAGGTTTGTTTTCTCTAATTTGCACTTAGCTCTTCTTCAGGCTCCCTTCAAGGACTCCTCCAGCCTCGTCAGAAATTAGCGTTGTTTCCCTGACAAAAAAAAAATGTGCTGAGTCTGACTGCTGTTTTTAATCTAGAGAAGAAATGTTTCACTGTCATCCTGTGTTTCTGTCCAAACCACCATCATGCCCTAAACTAGCTTTTTATATCACCAAGTACTGTTAAGAATTTCAATTGAACCTGGATTTAGTGTTATTTTCTGCCACCATCAGACCCTCTGTTATGACTCTTTTAGATAATTCTATGCATAGAGGTTAAAAACATTTCTATGAATTACAAGGTGATGGACAGGGAACACTGTTCATAACTGTCATAAGATATGGGCTAGAACATAATAAGCGAAAGGACACACAGATAGGACTCCACACTGAATGGCATATCTTGTGTATTATTACTCAAATTCAGTGCATTCATTCAGAACAGTGTTATGGAATAGGAGACAACAAAAAGGTTCATAATCATGGCAAGGCTGCTTCCCTTGCAAAAAGACTGTTTTGCAAAACAGGGCAATGAGCTTGTCCAGCATTGAATCCAGCGTGTGTCCTTGCTCCTCCACTTCCTGAATACATGTCATCATCTCCTCCTAAGGAGCATGGAAGAAGAAAAAATCCCTTTTACAAGCCATTAAATATGACAGAGGGCGGTCTGAGGATAGGTTTCTAAAAGGTAATCGCTGCATATCTGTTTATGCGCTCGTGCATATTCAGTATGGTTTGCAATCTTTATTTTGTGCACTTTGTCTTTTTCTCCATCTCAAATCGCCCGCATGGAAAGGAAGGCATGATGAATGGATACATAAATGTGGTTCGATGTGGTTAACCTTCAATAAACACATGAAATATTACATTTTTCCTGACATAATCTTTCAAAATGTTCCCAATTCCTTTTGACACAAAACATATTAGTAGATGATAAAAAGCCGAAAAGTAAAAAATGTCCAAATAAGCACCTCACCTCCTGAAGGACACCACCATCCGACAGTGAGAGTCTACTTTTAGATACAAGATGTCTTAGCGAAATACATCTTGCCCAGTGTAACCCCCACCACCGCCTTTGCTGACTGTGGAGGCGTTGTGGGTCAAGACTCCACATTGCAGGACAAAGCAGCATACCGCCATTGCAGCAGCAAGTTGGCCAGTGTATGCCTTTTCTGGCTCCAGGCTCAGTGACACATGCATTGAACTATCAGTGGGTGGAGGAACATCAATGCCTCATCTGATAGAGGTTCCTGAGGTTTCACGTTTTTACCAATTACAGCTCTGCATTGACTTATTTTTGATCTAATGCGCCCCAAACAAACGAACCCTGAGAGGCTGAGTTCCTCTGAGTTTTTATTTACTGTAAGCGAGTCCTGGATATGCATCTTATTTCTGTTTTTAGATGCTTATCTGTATATATATTTCAATCTGCATGCAGTAACTAACAAAAGGGTTCAAATTTCTCCTTTTATTTGATAGGCATGTAAAAAAAATGGGGAAAAATACTACTGGAGGAGAATTACACAGGCAGTTTTAGTTGGATTTATTTGTTGAATTTGCACGATACACATTAACACATACACAGGAAGGAAAACATTAATAAGTTCACATCACATGCCGAGGTCAGACTACACGTTAAAAACATAGACTGTATAAAAAATGGACGTAGTATCTGTCATGTCCCTAATTTGTTCCTGGAAAAAAGTCGCTTTTCAGACTCAAACCATTTTTTGTACCAGACTGTAAACACGTTTATTTCTGCTGTAAAGATCGTCTCTTTTGAATTGGTGTGTATGCGGTTTACGGCGTTTCTGCAGCCAACCTCAAGTGGACAATGAACTGCAGTTTTTAGCCCTTTCTGCAATAGCTTCATATTTTAAGACCAGGGATTGCTGCTTGGTTAACAGTAGGATTAGAGCCCCGTCAGGCAGACACGGTTTTGAGACCAATCAGCCACGAAAACCGATTGTTTTAGCCTTTGTAGTGCATCATGGAGAAGGACAATAGAGACTGTTTCTTTCTTTTACGGTCCCCTTCATCGCAATGACATTAACCAATGAGAGCACAGAGTGCTAAGCATGCGCTGAAGTCAAGAGTGTGAACAATCAAAATGGGGACTACCCCTGCTACGTTTACTGGCTAGAATATTTGTTCATTATTTTACCTCAAGCTCTCTTTGACCGATTGACAGTCCATACTGTGAACTTCTCACAACCCAAGGAAGTGTCCAAAGTTGTTTTTCTTTTTTTTTTTTAGGGGTTTCGAACACAACACAGCAAGTATTGTACATACTGCTTCAGAGGCAAAAAGTCTTCTTTCTAGGTGTTGGTTAGCCAAGTCCCTCTGCCTACCGATATCATCCCGTCATGATAATTGGTCAGGTACCACCATGTAGTCTGTCGTGCCTGTTGATTAAGTCGCGGTACAAATGTATGACTCTGTAATTCCCTAATCTGAAACAGTGATCATTTTAACACAATATGTAGTCTGACCTCAGCATTAGTTACAATGATAAACCATAGACTGTAAAAAATATGGACGTAGTATCCGTGACGTCACCCATCTGTTTCTGAAGAGCTGTTTTGAGACCAATCGGCTGCGGCAGCCATATTGCTTCTGTCGAGCCAGTGTGACGTAAAGAGGCGGGCTTTGAGCCTCCTAGCCAACAGCTGCAGTGTTCCCACAGGCAGCTGTGCCTCTCATTGGAAGACTGGTGATCTCAAAATCTTCGAAATTGCCGAATTAGAAAAAAATTCACCCCCCTCACAGTGAGAGGACATCGAGAAATTAGCTATTCAGACTACACTCATCTTTTGTACCAGGCTGTAAACATGTTTATTAATGCTGCAAAGATCGTCTTTTCCCCATTCATGTGTATGTGACTTCCGGTACTTCCGGAGCCAGCCTCAAGCGGATCCTGGATGAACTGCAGCTTTTAACACTTCCACATTGACTCATATTTTTAGACCGGAGGTTGCCGCTTGTGATAAACGCATAAAGTGCCTTTAACATTTTTCCCTAGCAGACCTATAAAACACAAAGCAGCTTATATTCAAACTAATACCCCTAAAACGTATCAAAATACAATAAATGATAACACAGGTACACAGAACATTCACAAAGACAACAATTCATACACCGTCTTCTTTAGGTGGTTGAATGTATCAGACAAAATTAATCAATTCCATTTAATTCTCACACATTACAGTGGTTACAAAGGTTTTTTTTTTGTATTATTTATAATTTAATTATCTGTTAATGTACATTAAGTTGTGATCAAAGTTACACAGTCAAAGATAGAAAGACGGTTATGTAGATTCTTGTGTAGTTTGAATGCTCTGTGATCTGTTGGTAATGCCTTGAGGAGCACTAGGGGATCACGCTCTTCTTCCTCACTCAATCATTCTCATATCACTACTATTTCCTCTTTTTGAAGGTAATTACCATACATGAAACACTGTAAACTTTCAGACACATGTTAGAAATAGTTTTTCTTTTGGTACCATGATTATAATCTTCAAGTAAAAATGTTGAAAAAGTTTCCAGCTAACGCAGACATCGACACCTGTTGCTGCACCGCCGTGTTCAACTGTTTAGCATTCAATCATGGCTACTTAAGCTGCACGGAGGTGCATTTGTGCACTTTTAAAGGTGACATATTATGCAAAATGGACTTTTTAATGGTTCTCTACCTGAAATATGTGTCCCTGGCATGTCTACAAACCCCCCGAGAATGAGAAAAATCCATTCTGCCCCTGTTTTGATTTCTCCACCTTTCTGTAAATGTGTGTGAAACGAGCCGTTTCAGACTTCCGTGTTTTTGTTACGTAACAACAATATCCGGTCTGTCACGGAGTCAGAGCTCGGAGCTTGTTCAGCCTATAGACTGTATAAAATAATACTGAATCCCCCCTCCGTTTTTCATTACCTGCACAAATGTGTGCTAACAAGGAGCTTAGGAGGGAGGCATGCTAGTTGTAGGCTGTCTTAATAAACAGAAAGGTCGGTTTTACTCCCCACGTCTGCAGATTTGAAGATCTAGTGAGTGATTTTTATTTATCATGGATAAGTGCTAGTGCTAGTTAGCATAGCTACATAGCTACAAGTCATAGCTGTAGCTGTGTAGCAAGACACACGTCTACATACTGACAAATAAAACAACAAGAAACACAGAATCTGTGACCAATCCTTCAGAAAAGGTCCCACTGCCTTTCTGGCAGAGCTCGGTTTTACTCCCCACATCTGCAGATTTGAAGATCTAGTGGATGATTTTTATTTTTCATGGATAAGTGCTAGCGCTAATTAGCATAGCCACATAGCTACATGTTCATAGCTGTAGCTGTAGCTGTGTACCAAGATACACGTCGACATACTGACAAATAAAACAACTAGAAACACTAAATCTGTGACCAATCCTTCAGAAAGGTCCTGCTGCCTTTCTGGTAGAGGTCGGTTTTACTCCCCAGGCCTGCAGATTTGAAGATCTAGTGGATGATTTTTATTTAGTGGTCAGAGGGAAAACAGAGTGTTCTGAGGAGGACTGAAAAAGAGGGCTTTTCAGGCATGCCAAAATCTGATTTCAAAGTGTTTTTTTGAGCATAAACTTTAAAGACATGTTTTGGGGACCTCTTAGACCAATATTTATTGATGAAAAAGGTGTGATATGTCACCTTTAAGATTCATATGTTTATTCCACCCTTGAATATTTCATAAGGCAGCAGTCATAAATTAGCAAATTAGCCCTGCTTATGCAAAAACTACACACTTTACAACTGTCTGCTAGCTTAAAAAAAACGTGAGCCAAGACTTTTTTGACTCTATTGACATGATGGCCAGTAATCATACCCATGTTCCTCTGTTTAACTGATTTCATTCTAGCCAAATACTATCAACTGTGAAAATAACCAACAACTTGATCGATTGAAACTGGACTCAAGCCACAGAAACGTATGCATCAGATTAGTTGTTTCCTCCAGTGAGTGATTTAAAGTGCAGATGAGGGATTCTCAGTCATTGTGTTGGCTGCACCTTTGTGACATAGATTATTATCCACAATCATGGCTGTGTGTGACATGCCAGTATAATGCAGTTCTGTACATCTGTGCATGTAACGAGCAATCATCCCTACCATTCAGTACTCCAGTCTGCACTAAAGCGTCTGCATGCACAGCCAAAAGGAGAATTACCTGTTAGTTTCCAGCCTCTTTCCAGTGTCAAGGCCGCTGTGTTTTCAAGTATTGTCTTGTACTATTGTATTGTCTAGTATGGATCTATTAGCCAGCGGCACATACACTACAGTTGTAATTCTCCATTTCTGTGCATATTGAGCAAGCCTATTGAACAAAGTTTCACAGTGAAGCTGACAGAGTACTTACTTTAATTCATGAATAATAAAGAACTATGTGACTGACCACTGAAGGCTGAATGAGGTATTCACAGGTTGAATATTTAAACATGTATATTCTATAGACTCTTAAGCACTACTTGCATTAGCTGCTTTATTATAGTCGCTAAAGTGCTGCCAGAATCTGACTGGCAACTTTTAACCACTTCAAAAGAACATGATACGTGTGAGACGAGAGAAGATGGCAGAAGCAATCAAACATTACAGAGATGTGTTAAGTGTTCAATTCTGATTGGTTACTTACTTCCAAGGTCAGATGTTTCTTCAGTGATCCATCCATCCATCCATCCATCTTCTTCCGCTTATCCGGGTCCGGGTCGCGGGGGCAGCAGTCTCAGCAGGGAAGCCCAGACACTCCTCTCCCCGGCCACTTCCACCAGCTCTTCTGGGAGGATACCGAGGCGCTCCCAGGCCAGCTGAGAGACATAGTCTCGCCAGCGTGTCCTGGGCCTTCCCCGTGGCCTCCTCCCAGTCGGACATGCCCGAAACACCTCCCCAGGGAGACGCCCGGGAGGCATCCTAACCAGATGCCCGAACCACCTCATCTGGCTCCTCTCGATCCGGAGGAGCAGCGGCTCTACTTTGAGCCTCTCCCGGATGTCTGAGCTCCTGACCCTATCTCTAAGGCTGAGCCCAGCCACCCTGCGGAGAAAGCTCATTTTGGCCGCTTGTATTCGCGATCTCTTCAGTGATGTCTGTGGTAATCAGTCAATCAATCAATCAGACTTTATTTGTAAAGCACTTTTCTTACAATGATATTGTAACACGATAAGTGCTGTACATAAAATAATAAAAATAGAATAAATTAAAAATACAAAAAAAGTAGACCCCCACCCTTCACCCCAATCACAACCCCAACTCCACCCCCAAACCCAGCCCACAATCCATATGCAAGGTTAAGAACATGTGAAATATAAATAATAATAATGATAATAATAATAAATATAAAATAAGTTGCTGACAAACGGAGGAAACGCTGTCAAGATTTCTTAATGAGGAAACACAACTGGAAAATTAAGATGCTAAAATTGAAGCTCACCAAAATAAAAATAAATAAAGATTAAAAAAAAACTAAAATATTAAACCAGTACAAGAAACTAAGATGCTACACTAAAAGTAAATACAGCACAGTGAAACGGAATAAAATATAAAAATTCTGAGGTAATTTGTAAAATTCAGAAGATAAGATCTAATTAATAACTAAAGAAATGAATAAACAAATACAAATAATACAATAATAACAGAATAAATATGATACATGTGTCCATAATAATTTGTGTATATACATTTTATTAATTGTCAATGTGGACTTCAACAAAATAAATAACAGTACAAGTCAGTGTGAGACAAAAAACAAAGACAAAGCATTAAAGTAATTTACAAAACAAGAATATAATGACCTGACAGCCCCCAGATCATGACTCACAACCAGAGAACAACATCTTATTGCATATGCTGCAAAAGTAGTAAAGTAAAACACACATTGGGAAAGAGATCAACTGATATCTGGCACCATGCCACAAACTCACCTAAGAGAAGGAGAGGGCAAAAATAATGAGGTCCATAATAATTTAAAATGAGACAGTATATCAAACTTTAAAATTGACTAAAATTTGAACTAGCCAATAAATACCTAGGAATGCTGCTCTGATCACACCGTGTGGTCAAACTCAAATCACATCAATCCGCCAAAAGAAGGTTTAATATTTGATTTTGGTCCATTTTTGGTGGAAAAGGTCACTATAAGCAATACATATAGTGACTCATACATGTGATTGAAATTTAATCTGGTACCAAAGATAAATTAAGATTAAAATCACAATTCATCCAAAGAAAATCACATTCTTACCTCATGTTCAACTTTATTCCTTCCACTTCACTTGAGGAAAGCTGAGTATTTATTATATCTCTTCCTACCCATCATTTATTTATCTCACTCCAGGTCTTCCTGTTCCACTTTTTACGTCTTAAAATTTCTTCCAATGCTCCTGACTTCTTGGATATTATCGGGAAAGTTAGGTGAGCATTTCAAAAGCATTTAAAAATTGAACAGCAGCATCTCTTCTGTGGCTTAAGGGGGTTACATATTATTTTCACCTCAATGCTGTGAGCACCAAAAGTAAAGTTCCATTCACCGCCGTAGTATTGGGATACAGCAGCACAACTCTCATATAAAAACAAACTTTATTGCTGGATTCCACTGAGAGGTAGACGGTGTTGTTGAGGGAGTACGGCTGGAGCAACCCTTTAAGGTGTTTCTTCAAGTTTCTGGGTTTATTTAAGAGTCTCTTGACTGTGAGGTGTATTTGTGAATGGAAAGGTGATGCAGTCAGGTTCAATCTTTGCTCAGGTGCAACAGGATTGTCTTTGTGCACCTGGATCCATAAATATATTTGTCCACTTTAAAGTTTTTCAGTGCAGGGTGGTTGTTGAATGTATCTGCAATACGCTGCTTGTATCTTCGACCAGTTCACTTTTTAAATCACTTTTTCTTTTCCAACTCCTGCAACCTTTTTACCTTTCTCTTCACGTTGGAATCCTCTCTTCGCCAAGGTTGGCCCAGTCCTGCTTAACATATTTCTTTTCTATTTTGACCATCTGTCTCACTTACATAAACAGTTCTGCTTCTCTTCCCTCTCTCTGCTTTTTTTTGACTGATCTCTCTCTCTCTCTAATGAATTTGAATTTTTTCTTCTACGTATCTCCATCTGCCAAAATACAGACGATCAAAGACCCTTTCAGGAATTAGATGCTCCATCAGGTTTTTAAAATGTAACTTTTTTTCTCATTTTAGATGAAGTTAATATATCTTAGCTTTTTCCTGCAGAGAATATGATTGTGATGGACGTCGCACTGGAGGTGCTGTGCAAAAGGATGCATCCTCTAGATTGCTCAGTTTGTTTGGCACATCGAGCCTACTTCATTATTCAATAGTTCATGTATACACACACACACACACACACACACACACACACACACACACACACACACACACACACACACACATACAAACCCTGCCTTTAGACAGTATGATGCAGATAGCATACAGCCTTCGTAGATTTGAAGTTAAATGTGTAAAAGTGTGTATGAAGTGTTAGGAGTAAATATTTTCCTGGACTTGGATTGCAGCGATCCCCTTTACGAAACAAGAATAAAATCATTTTTGTGATTGAATTACATTACAAGTCAGTGTATAGAGGTGAATAATGCAAGTTATTTGCCAATGAAGAAAATGTATACGTGCAAATGAATATGCAAGAGTTAAAAAATCTGAACTCTAGTGAATAATTTGCACTGTGATAGCCAATCAGCGTGCAGATCCTCCTGTAACGTATGATGTGACGTACAGGAGGTTCATTCATCTGGAATATATCTGACATTGATTATATCTCTGTGCGGTTTCCCCAAACTTTGTGACACTACCTACTTTTTATGGGATTAGGAATGAAAGGGGCTCACTGTGAGGAAAGTTAGTGAGGAGGTCGGATTATCTGGTAATTTGTGAAAACCTTTGTCAGTCGCTTTAAGTTAGCCTTGCCCCCTTTAGCATAACTGGCTTCCCCATTCAATGTACTCAAGCTCAATCTTTTATTTTTTTTAATATTTTATTTGTAACTTTTGTAATGTAACAAGACAAAACAAATACAATCAAACAGGGGCTCAGACATGTGAAATGAAATAAAATAAAATTGATAATATGAAAAAATAAAAAACAGACAAATAAATTAATAGAAAACACGTGAAGAAAATGTTAGTTGAGAAATGATTTTAAATAACAAAATAAACGAAGATAAGTTATAAAATAAATAGAAATACATATATACACATAAACACACATATGCACACACATGCATACGTATGCATACACATACATACACACATAAATAATGTAGAGAGAAAGCAGAGAAAAAACAAAAACAAACAAACATAAAAAGACCATACAAAGCTGCCAATTATGATGCCTACTCTGGAGTGCTATGCGTCAAGTCTGCATATATAAAGAAATACTCCACTTTCATCACACATCAGCCTCATCCAAAAAGGCAAGGAACGGGCTCCAGATAGCTGAGAATGTCTTCACAGAGCTAGATTGCAGGAACCTTAGTCTCTCCATTTGTATGACTGACATCATGTTAGAAATCCATTCCTGAAAAGAAGGAGGGGATGGGGACTTCCATTGCTTCAAAATAAGTCTCTTGGCAACTATCATCCCCAGTGTTAGTGATCGTCGCACAGAGGACGAGAGATCCTTAGTGGACTGTGAACAGCCAAAGATTGCAAGTCCAGGTTCTGGCTGAAAGAGTCTTTTATAGGCTTTAGAGTACCAGTCAAATACCTTGGACCAAAAATCAGTTAGTGAAGGACAAAACCAAAAGGCATGAGACAATGTATCCTCAGAAATCTTGCATGTCACACAACGGGGAGACAGAGGAGTAGAACTTATGCAACCTTGATTTAGAATAAACTCAAGCTCAATCTTCTGTATAAATCGACTGTATAAAATATGGACGTAGTATCCCTGACGTCACCCATCTGTTCCTGAGAGCTGTTTGAAAGCCAATCGAGGGCAGCAGCCATATTGGAAATGGGGAACTCAACCAGGCAGAGTGTGACGTAAAGGGGCGGAGTTTGAGCCTCCGAGCCAACAGCTATGTGTTCCCGACCGGGAGTCAAGTCAGTCATGTCCTTATTTGGGCAAAAACTTATAACCCAATATCTTCTGAACCGTCGTGTTAGAAAAAAATTAACCCCCCGTACAGTGTGTGCAGACAGAGAGATTAGCTTCATAGAGCCAAGCCGTTTTTTGAACCAAGCTGTAAACATGTTTATCAATGCTGCAAAGATCGTCTTTTTCCCATTCATGTCTATGTGGTTTCCGTTGTTTCTGCAGCCAGCCTCAAGCGGATTTTCCACGTATTGCAGTTTATAATACTTTCGTATGGACTTCATCATTTGAGACCGGAGGTTGCCGCTTGTAACAGACTGGCGTGGCGATTGAAAGGAACCCCCCTCTCACGAAAATTTGCATCTTGAGCACTAGCGTATGTCGTGTCTTAACAGCCCGTGATGTGCAGATGTAGAATGAACCTCGTGACACTGGCCAGCTTGAATAGTAATTCGATTTATTACAATCAAACAGCATCAGTAACAAGCATCGCGACTGCTTGGAGGACGACCGGGCCAGATGAAGTCGCCTCTCTTCTGTCTCCAAGTTCTGGCTTAAATACTATGAAGGTGCACTCAAATTAGAATGAGGGTGTCCTTCAAACATACACATATATGGACTCTTCAACACAAGTTTCACATTAGCTGCTATTTGACTCCTTTTATGAGCGCCTTGTTCTGAGCATTTGACAGAGAAGTCAGCTGTCATTGTCAACCATATATTTGCTTATGTCAAAGGTGATCTTTTTTAGGCCCTTCCTAGAGACTTCTGGAGCCTACTATTGTAACTCATTCTTGTGGGTCCCCTTGATTTATTTTAAACAACACAGACTAGCAACATATACTTAATCCTATGTGGTTGAATATCAGATACTTCACGTACATGCAATTTTGACCCACGAATTGAGCGAGTCATCTGCACTTATTAAGAAAGTAATCTCAAAACATTCTTGCGTTTGTATTCCTGTGAAAAGTGCAATCACTCACGTTTTGGTGTGAACGCAACATTGAGGTTGTATCAGTAATGTTGATTTTACTGTTACTCTTGAACATAATTAACAAATCAATCGTTCGTGAAGTTGACGTTGCTAAAAAATGAAGGCTTAATGGAGTTATATTTTCGAAAACTGTGCCCACTTCTGGCTCTGTTTTTATGCATGCAATGGCCGTGTTGTTTCCAGGGCACTGTGTGATGTCTGGGTAGGATATCCCATTCCTCCTCTTGGTACCATTTTGAGCCCTCATGGACTGGCACTCTTACGTACTGTACGCCCAGCGTCAGTTAAGTCCATTAAGGCATTAGCTCAGGCTTTAGGCTGGAAATTGGTATTGGGTCATTTGGGATTTTCTTTTTCACATGACTCCTTCCAGTGCTTTCCTTGTGCCATAATTACTACTGCCACTAGGTGTCGCCATCCTAATGTGGTTGGTTGTTGGGGGGTTCTACCATAACAATAGATGATTACTGCGATTACTGAGCAGACTTCTTCACCACATCCATTCTTCCAGTGACAGCCGAGTACAGTTGGCTCATGGGATAATGACACACATACTGGCTAATTTAACAGCATAATGGCTTCATACATATGAACCTGTATATAATTGATTGCTAACATCAAACCCTATATTTATATGGAAGAGTGGAAAAAAAGAAAAGTAGGAGTGCTCCGAGATAACCCAGCTCAAACAAATGCTCTTAAAAGTTCTAGGAAGTAAGCTGATCTTTACTAGTACGTGAACAATGCTGCCTTATTATCCGTCTAAACAAGAGGTTTGTTCGGCTTAGTGTGTTTGTGTTGAATGGTCAGCAATGCCTCATGGGAGCCCACGCTTCTTCCTCAATCAGAGACAGACAATGACAGATCTTTATTGTAATTGGCCTTGGAGGTAATAAGCAACGCTCATCACCCCGCCGGCCTCCCACCAAGCTCCTGTTCCCATTATCCTCCACTCGTTCCGATTCATTAAACCTTCAGTGAGATTGGTCGGGGCGATGGAAGAAGGGACGGAGCTTTCATTTTGGTTAGGAAGATCTCTGCTTCTTTGAGTCCTTGCTTTAAATAGGCGCTAATTGACAGAGAAATGTTAATAGTGTTAGAAATGTTAGATAAATAGAAGTGAGACTAGGAGCTAATGACGAAAGCAGTGGGTTCTGCTTGTCTGCCTTGTTTTTTCTTCAGTGGATTATGGAGGTTCATGCATTCATTATTAAAACCAAGCTTTCATGTGGATCAGTTTCAGAAGCAGCACCAGGGAGTTGTGATTGGGAAAGCTATGGTCAGGCTGGGCTCTTACATAGCTGAGGCTAACAATAACAAATATCTCCATTAGAAATGAGAGATCTAATCATCCCAGGAGTATATCAATAATCTCCATCAATGATATCAAACACAATCAGTTCTGTGCAATACTACTGAACAAAACAAATGCACCCAAAATCCACACACCAGCACCTTCATAATCCAAATCAAAGTCCAACAAAATCCTTCAGCTGCTAGTAAAAACAACTGTAGCACTGCGTTAATCTGATGCTATTTGGGAATGCAGATTCTTGTAATGTTTTCAGAGAAACAGTGTTTCCTAACTCCTACTAGCTAGCAGCTGCCTACCAGCTGTAGCTTACGTTAGCCTGAAACACAGCATCTGATAGTGTGAGCTCACTTTCAGCTTATAATGCAAACTTACCTATTCATGCAGCTCCTTCAGACAGTCCTCCTTGTCCTCCATGCCATTTGCAACGTTTGTAATCATTTCTGAGCCATACCAAAGTTTACTTATTTATTTATTTTCAAGATTTCAAACATTAGTTTAGACACTAGCTCTTTAAAATCGTCATATGATACCAGAGAGGGCAGTATAGCTGTCATTTGAAATTATTCCACACAATAGGAGTAGAAATACTAAAAGTAGTCCGTCCCCATTTGGTTCTAACCCTTGGTATTTTCAAAGGTACCCCATTTTGAGATTTGGTTGTATTGGATTTCAAAGAGTTTTCATGCCCATATCAACAGCTTAAAGCAATTATTATAAGTGTCTTTACTAAGGGATCAAGTGAATGCAATGAAGTATATTTTATGATCTAGACTTTTGCAATGTTTGTTCTCATTTTTAAGGACAGCACTGTTATCTCTCGCTCACAACAAATGCAAACAATCTTTTGCATTTAAAGCATAATTTGCATGTATACGCCTGAATGTTTAGTGTTTACTCCCCTAATTTGCGCACCAAAATTGCGTGTACCTGAGTGCCCAAGACACAAATTTATGCCAGAGGGAAGGGGTTCCCTTTAACGACACTCACTTTTATTCACATTTGCTGTGAACACTCCATTACACATCAAGAAATGTACAAAATGTCCAATCAGTGTCTATATGATGTGCCGTTATTCTGAGATAATTTTCATTGCTCACTGACATCCAGTGATTCCTGATTAATGCATCAACATTTGAACTTTTCAGAAGTTCCAGTTTGGTTGCTTTCTCTGCTTCGTACATGTTTTGTATGCGTTACACTATTCTTCCCAGCTACAGTAATGGCATGACTGGTGTCAACATGCCAACCTAGAGACATCCCATAGATTCAAGCTACAAGTCTGTGGCAGTTTGCACACTCCAAAAGAGTGCTCTGCTGACATTAGTCTAACAAGCTGCACCTGTATGCTCGGCTTGTAGGTGGTCGCTCAAAATAATTGTAAGTAAAAGTAAGTGATAATTTATTTTTTTCCCCTCTTGTCTGCATATATATTTCTGGTTTGTGTCATGTTTGTCACAAAGTGTGAAATATTAATGCAGTTTATTCTTGCAGCAAAAGAAAAGAAAGAAAACATTTTTCTTCTGTGCTTTTGACTGTACATGCGACCATTACCATTCGTCTTAGAACTCTGGCCTATGTTTTATTGACAGCTAAAATCATGTTCTGTAAAAGAGGGTGTGAACACCTCAGTGGACCAAAAAAAAAAAAAAAAGTAAAAAAAAAAAGGAATACACAAAGATATACAAAGGGACAAGGAAAGAGAAGGAGAGAGAGACCTAAGACACTTAGATGGAGAGGGACCATCTCACCATGATGCCAAAAACACTGTGCGGTAATACTAATGATTAAGCAACCCTTAGTGTCCACAATCATTACTGAAGCTTGGGTCGCTGAGGGTTGCCGCCGTGCTGTGTTCTATTTGTGTAACAAGACCACCACTGGTGCAGATGATGCCACTGGGGTCAGATCAGCCGAGCGGTTCAGCCCAGCACCCGGGCTGCGAGAGCAGTCAGGCCGAAGGACCCAACGCACTGCAGGAGACCCAGGCCGAACAGGTACCGCCGGGGGACCCAGGGCGACCCCCAGTGCGACCACCGGGGGACCCAGGGCGACCTCCAGGGCGACCCCCAGGTCATCCAGCATGAGGAAAGGGGGGCGAGATCCCGCAGCCCCCCCAAGGAACACCCCCACAACACCGCCCCCACACCCCCCCAAGACAGAGCCAAAGGAGCCACCAGGGCCGAGGGGGCGCAGTACCAGGAGCAGACAGCCAGGCAGCCGGGCAGGACCCGGACCACAGCCCGCCAACAGGCACGCCGGAGTGGGGGGAGGGGGCAGGGCCAATCCCCCCCAGCCGGTCCGACCACTCCCCCAGCCAAGCCCCCCACCAGCGACCGAGGGACCAGGCCGCAGGGGCATAGAGTAAGTGATAATTTCATATGATGACACAATGTGCATTTTATTTTTGACTTGTCAACTGAGCCACCTGGGAGTTCTTTATTTAAGTGTAATGTGCCATTCAAAAACACAGTGGTGTCCTTACTTTACATGACACTGGCATCATGAAGACGCCAAATGGCTTCGCTGCAGTGTGCAAATAGAGCATGATTAGAAAATTAGAATGCAATAATTTTCAACCTTAATGTAATTGGTACTTATGCATCACACCGCAAACAACAAATGTCATTACCTCTTGTTTGGAGGAATATATAATGTCCTATAAATCCAAATATAAAGCAGATTAATGTCCCTAAATGAGCATACATTTAGTGTAGTGGTAAAGACATTTGCTTTACTACTACACTGTACCAGCCCCATGATGCTGTTGGTCAGTTTTGCATCAGGGCATCAGAGTGATGTATGTTTGTGTGTGTGAGTGTTCAGATAAACTCCACAGTTCTCTCTGAAGCACTGAAGAACCCTCCGGTCTTTCTTCCTCTCTGAGTTCTGACCTCTGTCTCTCAGTCCGAGCAGCGAGCAGCCCATATCTCTGATTTTACTTAGCTTTTTTGCAGCCTTGTGCCTTGTCTATGTGTCGGTGTGTATTTGAGATCTGGCTGTGTTTTGCGAAACACTCAAATCCAAACAGAGGTGAAAATCCCAGAGCTGTTGATGGGAGCATTGGTCTGAGGGTATCTCTGATGATTTCAAACACTGATGCCCTTTGTTGTTCAAAGATGCCTGTCCTGCTCCGCTGTCTCTCTCTCTCTCTGTTTCTCTCCTGCCGATGAGAAGATGCAGGGTGAGTTTTACTGCTGAGTGCCTCTGTTGCTGACAGAAATGAAGGCAGAGCTGAATTTTATTGTCAGTTTTTCCCTTCTTGGTTGAAGATTCGGACAGGAGTGGCAGTGAGAATGAAAATCTAGCTGTTTGGGAAGACAAAGTCGAGGGGGCTTTGTTGAAAAAAATGTCAAGTGCTTTCCAGAGTTGGCACAGAAGTAACAGTTATATGATTTCACACTTCACTTTTTGCATCATAGTAGTTATTTTTTACAAGACTTGGCCAATTCACTCCAAAATGACGACCTAAAGTCGCCACCACTCATCCCGAACACCATTTGAGATCTTTATTTTCAACCTGTCAGGGCTGCCATGGATTTCTGCTGTCTCACATGAACACGTAATAACAGAGTCCGGAAATGTTGCATCTCAGCAGTGACTGATCATTATTTTATACAGGAATTAATGGAAATCAATGGCTGCCAGAAATGCTGAGAAATGCAATCAATATCTTCACCTACATGCTGTGTGTATATGAATGAAGACAAGAGAAGATACTTTATTAGAGCCAATCAAACATTAAGACAGTGTTGGATTGACTGAGCAGTTAAAGCTCATGCCTTCTGCATAGAGGCTTTAGTCCTTGTTGCAGTGGTCGCTTATTTAAGTCCCAACCATGACACTTTTCTGAAACCTTTCCCCTGCTCTCTTCTTTCCACATTTATTGTCTCTCTTCAGCTGTCCAATCTGAGAGAGGCGAAAAAGCCTATCACTCAACCTAACTTTTGATACAGTCAAACAGGTGGAGCTAAGGCAGGGTTTTAGCCTCCTGGCAAACAGCAACAATGCACTCACCTGTCCATTTTCTCAACATTAGGGGTAGACTGATATTGTTTTTTCCAGTGCCGATACCAATACTGATACTTTTAGAGCAGAAATTAAAAACTTTAAGTTATGTGAAGTCTAGCCAATCAGATAGTTTTTTTGACAGGACATAAGGTGAGACAGTGGTCAATGAAAACAGACCCAGAGGGTAAAGGCTGATTTATACTTCTGCGTTGAATCAACGGCGTACCCTACGCCGGGGGTCCGCGTAGCTCCCGTACCTCCGCCGTGGCCTACGCACGTAGCTGACGTGCACCTCCTCCAAAATGTAACTCCCTGTAGAGCCGAAGCGGACCGCAAGCTCTGTGATTGGTCCGCTCGGCGGCTTTGTCTTTCCCGCATTTACAACACTTCCGGGATCCCGGACATCGGCCGCACATCGGCCGTGTATTTCATCTCTTCCTCTCTATTCTTCATGTAATCATGTCTGTATGATAAACAGCAACATGTATCAGCTGTAGATTCACATAACACGCTCTGAAACTCTGTGGAAAAGTAAACAGAGATCGTAGAGGGACCGGAAGCAGTCGACCGGCTATCAGAGAGACCGCACTGCCCTCAGGCGTTTCGGCGGAGAATTACTGCGCGACACGGACACACCGACGCACAAGTATGTGGTGCTCACGTCCGCGTCAGCCCCTGCTGTGTAGGGGAGACACAGAAGTATAAATCAGCCTTAAGACACACTAGCAGCATAGCCAGAGTAGCACATTTTGAATTAATTAACTAGCTTGATCATGATCTGTAAAATTAAACACTGATGAAAATAATCGGCCAAATGCAGAATATCTGCCCCAATAATCATCAAAAGCCGATAATCGGATCAGGTACATTAAGAAAACGTTCATCTCCATATAGTATGTAAAAAGAAAACCAAAAACTATGAGCTACTGAAAATTGTTGTTAGATTCAGTCAGTAAACATGTTTAACTTTGCTGTAAAAATTGGCATTCTCCTTAAGTGGACACTTGAGGAACTGCAGTTTTTTTTTTTTGCGCTACTGTATTGGCTTCATTTTTCAACACCAGAGGTTGCCTCTTGGTTTAAAACCAGCATTGAAGGTGTGCCAAAATCCATGCTATAACAAAATGCGGCATCAGAGAATGTGTTGAGACCTTAGACTGTATAAAATATGGACGTGGTATCTGTGACGTCACCCATCTGTTTCTGAAGAGCTGTTTTGAGGCCAATCGTGGCGGCAGCCATATTGCCGCTGTGGAGCCAGTGTGACGTAAAGAGGCGGAGTTTGAGCCTCCTAGCCAACAGCTGCAGTGTTCCTTCAGTCAGCTGTGCCTCTCATTGGAAGGCTTGTAATGTCTATCTTCTAAATTCCCGCGTTAGAAAAAAGAAATCACCCCCCTCACAGTGTGAGCTGATTGAGAAATGAGCTATCCAGACTACACTCATCCTTTGTACCAGGCTGTGAACATGTTTATTTCTGCTGTAAAGATCGCCTTTTCCCCATCCATGTGTATGTGACTTCTGGTACTTCCGGAGCCAGCCTCAAGCGGATCCTCGATGAACTGCAGCTTTTTGCAGGAGGTTGCCGCTTGACTGAAACCAGTTACTGTCCACCCCTACAGGTGTATCAATTAGACCTTTGCAATCGCAACTATCAACGCAAATTCAACCAATCAGCGCAATTTTTTCACGGCCTTGCAATTTTATACAATGACCGCAACTTTCCCCCAAATTTGACCAATTACCTCAATCTCAGCCCCTGTACGTCATCAGTTTTATCATCAATTTGACTTCCTTGGAACATAAATGTAAGTCCTCACTTGATCGGCACTTTTCAACAACAAAACACGCACAGAGAACTGGTGAAAAGAGGGGACAGCAGGCAGGACAAGTGACGATGACAACATTGTTATTTATAGATTGAGGGGCTCAGTGTTAGCTAGGTCTCTACCTGCAGCAGGTGTGCTTTATGAACCAGCTCTCCTCACCTCCATGCATCTGTCTCATCTTCATTGAGGATTTTTACCCCCCGGTGTGCGTTAGTGACAAAGACACAACCGGGGGACATCTGTTTAATATTTGAGGTTTGACGTTGTTGCTGCCATTACCGCAAAAAGCTCCTTGTCTACAGCTTGATTTATTCCAGTTTGGTGAAACATCAGACACATTTAGTAAGTTTGGATCAACTCCTTGTCATCAAAGATGCAGATTCATTTCAGAGTGCTGTGAATTGACTGTCTGTGCCCCTGTCACTGCGAGGTGCATTCAGGGACCGTCGTAAATGTGCAATATAGTCCTTTCATGGCATTTTACTGTGAATCAAGAGAATCAAAAAACAGTCACAGTGGTCACATCAAGAATGTTTTCTAAAAACAACTGTAATGTAGCGTATTTACTTGCCCCTGAGATGTTATTGGGGGAAAAAAGCAAACAAAAAAAATGGCAACTTTCACCACAATTTTTTCAAAAAGCTGTCGCAAATTCAGGCTTTCTGGGCCGCAACAATCACAAAAAAAATCCTGTGAAATCCTGGAGGGACTGATTAGACTCAATGTTAGACAGCTAAAAATTCCATTACATGGTCTTTTAGTTAAAAGCACGAGTGTGTTTTCTCCTAATACTGTGTGATGTCTGTGCTCTCTTTGCTAACTCCTACACCTTGCCCAGAACAGCATCCAACAGTCTAGTTTAAGGTGTTAAATGTGGAAGCCAGCGGCAAACGCCACACTTGCTTGAACTAATTGCAGTCAGCTGAAGATAACTCTGAATCATTGCTACCAGTTGTGTAGTTAAATCTAGGAGCAGCCAGATAAAGACTGAACACAGCTTGTAGTGAGCTGCTTTAGCACCTGTGATCGCAACTTTCCACCGCTCAACAACACCCCGTGCTAACACCTGCCTGTGTTGGCGGTCTGCAGGGAATCAGGTAGAGAAAAAAAAAAAAAAACAGCCACACAAATAATACAGGCTTTGCCACTTGTGTGCAGAAAGCTGTGGCTCAAAAATACTGTGTCCAGGGATTTTCTAAATTACCCTCTTGCTGAGTTGAGTCACAGTAAGTACTTTGAAAAATCATAATCGGGTCCCCGAGCAGCCCCGGGGGCGGCTGAGGAAGCACTCTGTCTTGGTTTCCTTCTGAACTCTCCTATTATTAACTTTTGTGCAAGGTATCACATTTTTGGATAAGAGGAGGAGAACGCCAACAGGAGCCTGGAAATCCTGCTGAGGAACAACAGGAGCTATTACAATGGTGCATTATTTCCTCACTGCCCTACGGTGGCTTAGATGGGACTCGCCGCTCGCACAAAAAAACATTACAAACATTAAGCACTCCGGCTTTCTCTCAGCGAGGCACTGTCATTTTCCAAGGCAGGAACATTTGCTCTGTCATGCTCTCTCTCTCTCTCTCTCTCTCTCTCTCTCTCTCTCAGCCTCCACTGTACTGATACTGTCATTTTGGAAACAGCATTTGCACAGCCGCTCTCTATCACTCCCTCTCAACTCCTTCTGTCCTCCTCTTGTTCAGTTCTCACCCTCTGCTTCTCCTTGTTCTCCTCCGTCTCCTACAAACGCAGACAAGATAACACGCTGCACTCTCAGTCCTGCCTGTGTAAAGACTTAACACAGCCAATAGTGTGCCTTTTTTCCTATTCATGTCATGCACCTCAAACAAGCGTGGAGAATTACATTCCACAGCTAAAAGAAAAAGAACAATACGAGTGTGCTTAGAAGGGTGCTGCACTAACACACAGTGTGAACCTTGGTAGTATTAAAATGCAGCCAAAAAAATAAATCCCTATTATGATGCAGGAGGGGATAAAAAGATGCAAGAAGGTCAATAAACTCTTGTAAATCCCCACAGAAACATTACACTGATTTCTCCTTCGGCACTCTAAGCACCACTCCACTCCAAACCCTGGCAGGCAGAGCACGTGCTCCTTTAAAAAGCTTTATTCATTCCACCTTTGGTAATGTGGAAAGCAATAAAATCATCCCCTGGAAATCCTGTGCCTTGGCTGGATTGGAACCAGCACTGCGCTCCCGCGCTGTGCCGCATGGTGGCGACCTGCGCTGCGCTGCCAACACTTTACATCCTCATGTTTCCTCATAAAGAACCCTGGACTCGTCCTCTTCCAATGCACACACATACACACTAACACACCATACACACACACACACCGGCAGCCGGGCTCTTCTCCTCCTTCCACGGCAGGCTCCGACCATGACAGTGTGACTGCGTGCAAGTTTCTCTCCCCCCGCTGCCCCTCATTCCCAGCTCTCTCTCCTCACTGCTCAACTTCTCCTCCTCACTGCTCCTGTCAAACTGAAATTGCCGACCTTGACAGCGCGCGGTGGGAAGTCTGCCCGCTGCTTTTTGGAAGAACTAGAACCACTCGGTTCCGGACAACGAGCTTGAAGTTTAAAGCAAGAGGTAGAAAGAGGAGGGAAACATCACCTTAAGGACGCAGGAGGGAAAAGTGTGATGTGCTGGTTGGCTTCTTACAGGTGCAGCGAGAAATGGAGTGTTTTTGGATTTAACCTGGATTCATACGAGTGAGTTGGAGCCTGTACTACTACTTGAAAGACACCAACTAAGGCTGCTTCGGTGCTTTTACGGAAAATATCAGTGCAGGGTCTGTGGAATTGGAGCACATTTCAACTGTTGAACAAAAACAGACCCTGTTTGACCGAATTTCTCTACGCGTAAGGGGTCTGTTTTGCGCCCAGGATCGGTGCGCTCTGCGCCGCCGGTTCTCACACAGAGCCCCCCCCCCCCCCCCCCCCCCCCCCACCGTCAGCAGGCGGACAACGAGCCAGAACCACACCGGGACTCGTGACACAGCACAGCGGGCACTTGTTGTCCACTCTGCCCGGTTTGGGACCATGTTTGAGGACTCCTGGGGCAGATCGATGTGGCGCGCCACATGGATTTTATTCTTTTCCTTGTTCATCCACTCCACGCAAGCTCAAGGTAAGAGGGACAGCGGGACATGGTGCCGATTAGTCATCACGCGGGCCCATTAGTGTCCGACTGTAGCTCTCCTGCTATGTTGGATGTTTGACCGCGTTTCCGTTCAGCCGGTAACGGGTCTGTGATGTGTTCATTACTCTTTGCCTTTCGCGCGTAGCCCTATAATTTCCTCATTAGACTCCACATCACTGCGACACCCACACATACAACACACATGCACACATTGTATTAATTGCAGGCAGGTCAGACACACACACTCACACACATGAGCAGTCCCTTTGCTGCTCGTATCTACTTGATTAAACATTTGGGTGATACTTTTTCCCATGTTTCCATCCTGTCCCTGAACTCCACTTGGAGCTGAACTTTATCCACATCGAGCTTGTCGTTGAGTGTATCATTTCTAATGTGACAAATGTGGCTTTAACTGTGGTTTATAATGAACACACAGTACTCTCCCTGCAGCTGTTCTAATGTTTAGAAAGTGTAAATAAAAGCTCTGGTTTGAACATATGCAGTGAATATGTCATCAGAAGCCCAGCTGTTAAAAATGTTAATCTGATTGATGAGTGTTAATTAATTAATCAACCCCCTCTCCCTGTGAAATTAAACTTTGAGCAGCAAACAAGCGTCGTAAATAAACAGATACATATTGATATGAGCGATTAAAAGCGAGCGCGCGCACGCGGACGCTGGAAATTAATTGGTTCTGTGAGAATTATGCAGCCTGTTTCCCCCCTGAGCACGAGGCTAGTAACAGCCAAGCGTGGCAGTCGCAGGGACTGGGAGTCGGTGGTTGTGTGTTTTTTTTTCATTCTGAGTTGTAGAGCTGGAGTAGAACTCAAAATTCTCAGCCTAATAATCCCAAAAGATCCCTCCTAATATTCCTGTGTGGACTCAGAGTGTGTCTCTGGTGCCTGGTAGAGTCTACTGTAACCTAAGGCCTTGTTTCTCTTATGTTTACCCTGTTACATCCCTGTGGGTGTTAGTTTATATGTGATGTTTGTACAGATGACTGCATCTCTCAAACTGTTATCATTATAGCTGATCCTTTTTTTTTGGAGGGAAGTCCAGTTGCACCCTAAAGACATCATCTGATTAAAGGGACTAACTTTCCTTTTTAATCCAGACTGTCAGGCAGGTGCATTCGGTCTACACTTAGCAACATAGGTTCCAGAGGATGCCTCAGGGGGTATAAGGCCATGTACAGCTTAATTACTACCTCACTCTACATTGAAGATTGACAATGGAATACTAGGAAATCACTCAGAGAGCGCTCACCTCCGACAAGGCCAAGAGTCCAGTCTACTGTTACATGAAACTCTGCCTGACATCGGCTCTATATGGCTGGTTTATTCTCAGAACCAGAAGAACCAGTTTACATAGAATCTCCTTATCCTAAGCATCATTATCTTAGCTGGGCATTTATCATGTTCACGTGAGGCGGGAATCACAAGGGAACCCGCGATATGAGTATGATACGATGCGATACAATACCGAACTCAACCTTAAATTAGCATACCATAATTTGTACATAATTTGACAGAGTGGTCTGGACCTCCTATGTTTGTAAAAGCATCTTGAGATAAGGTTTCTTGTGATTTGGTGCTATACAAATAAAGATTGATTTATTGATAGCATTCCATACAAGATACAATGCAATGCAATAGAACAGGACACGTCACAACATGAATTGACACGAAACGACGAGATACAGCACGACATGACATGATATGGCACAATATGTCATACCTGATACAGTTCCCACGTTCACGACAATATCAGGATAAACTGATTCTGCGATGATTGAAATATTGCAAGACCACCATGAAATAGTAGACTATGAGGAGTTTAGAAGTATTGATGTTGTGAGTCATATTGGAAAGCAAGTTTTTTTGGAGTGCTGTGAACACTCAGTTACTTTTAGTTGAAAACATCAATGTTTGGCGCCAGTGATACAGTTATTGTGTTGCACAGGTCTGGACGACGTATAGCCATATTGTTGTTAAGTCCCTTCCTTACTCAGCATGCTGTAACTAAAGATTTGAGAGGCTTGGTTGAAATGGAGAAAAATGCTTAAAAGGGTTGTTTTGCTTCAATAATCTTAAAAAGATGTCTGTGTTCAGAATGAAGCAATTTTCACTTGAGTTTGATTTTGTTCCTTCTTTGGGAGTCAGGTTCAAATCCACTCTAAACTTTTAAGGGTTCTTCCTCAGCCCATGCTTAATCCCTCCACCAAGTTCTATAACGATCATGTGTGTAGTTTTCTAAAGTATTCCTCACAAACATAAAACTCTAAAAAAAATCTATCACCTTTATGGTTACGTTGGAAAAAAAGTTGATCCGTGGTTGGTCTGTAAAAGATCACAACCCTCTTATTTTGAAATTCACACTAAGCATATCAATCCTGCATTCAGGTGTTGTGAAGCGCCTTTTTTGGGCTACACCAACACTTCCACGTGGTAAAAAAAAAGAAAAAAAATGCACTCCTGCTCTCCCCTTTTCTCTGCTGCACCCTCTCCACTCTTGTGATTTGAATTCAGGTATCGCTGCCACTGTAAGGAGGGAGTATTACCTCTCTAGATAGACTCTAAGCCTCCGGTGACGCTCACTCAATAACAGAATGTAGAGAAGATGAAAAAAAACAAACAAGGCAGATATCCATCATTCATGAGGGCATATCCTGGTGCCTGACATTTACAGGAGATTGATAACTCATGTGTCCCAGGGATTAAGAAACCTAACATTGTTGCTCCCTCTCTCTTTGTAACTGTATTGCTGTTTGTATCAGATTCTGGTAGCTTGTTCCCACTCTCTTCTTTTTCTCTCTTCATGCTTATTTACCCAAGACAGCTGAGTAAGAACACATTATTTACAGCGCTGGCCCTTGGGGGCAAGACTCCTTTTTTTTTCGCATTTGCATTTGCATGGTTGCATATAGCAATATCCATGCATGTTACTGAATGTAAGGAGGGGATATTGGAATGAAGACTGCCAGTCACTCGCTCCGACTCTCCGCTCAGTCTGACCGGTAGCAGCAGCATCCCTCAGATTTCATTACACAGTCGCTCCTGGGTCAAAAATGTAGGATTTAATTGGACTCTCTTCAGACCGTTCAGAGACCAGCTCATTGAAAGTGACCCCGGTGTGGGCTGCTCTCTTTCCATGCGATGATTAAAGAACATGATGAGGCGAGTAGCATGCCTCTGGACGGACGTGTCGGCCATCGCTTGGCACATTTTAATGACCAGTCTACTGAAACTGCTTTTTAACGACGGGAGAACGGCCTTCATCAGGCCAAAGTGCTCCGACGGCTTGCTTTAAAGGCTTGCTGAGGAGAGACAGATAATCTACGATTTTTCATACGCCGTCATTCATCATCATTGTGCACAGCAAGAAAAAAGAAGAAACAGGGGTGTTAATAAATTCAGTTGAAGCCATGGAGGGCCTTTGTTTGAAACGCAGAGTGCTTCTCTATCTGAGATGAGACCATTAAAACTAAAAGAGGCGGAGTGTGAGTTCTCCGGCCTACAGTCAAACACTAAACACTTTATTTTTGCATGCTGACATGGAAGCAGAGTCTTCATCAAAGCATGCAAAAAAAAAAAAAAAAACAGGCCTCCCTTTCAAGTCAGTCTGGGTGTTAAGTTCAAAGTGACAGTTATAGGATCTGCTCGGTCCGTCCCACTGTTCACTTCCATTTATTCACTGAGGTCATGCCGAGACAATGCTTGGCTCGCCTGCTGGTTTTGTCATCTCTTAACACGTCTATTTCAGGCGCAGAGCAGTCGGGGAGCACTCTATTGGAATGTCATGTTTGGCATACATACTTCTGCGTCACTCAACGTCTGCAGATTAGGCCTGACTGGCTACAGCTCGGCTTTAGGAGCTTTAAGCGGGAGTTGAGGACTTCATTCTGTCAGAGGCGTGGCACTCAGATTAACATCCACGAGGACGGTTCTGACAGAGTGTGCGGGGGCCTGCCGGGACATGGCTGGCATCGAAATCAGCCACTCCATGCTGTTGTCTGTCTAGGATGCACAACATTTTTCAAGGGACGGTCCGTTTTTAGCTTCCTATATTGGACTTGGACCTTGACACAGTTCCTGAAGTCAAGGATGTCATCTACTTTATAAATCTTTGAGGAGATTGGACTGAAATTGTATGGGCTGGAATGAATTGCATGCAGTTCGGAAGCACCTCTCGACTTCTTTCGGAGGGAAGTAAATTGGATGCATTCTTATCTCAGCCGACAAAATAGGGCACATAATCATAAATGTGCAGTGGGAATTTTCCCTTGCGCTGGTCAATGGCTTTCAGATGAAGTGGGGAGGTGGAATCTACAGATGCACGAGGCAGTGTGAGTCTCCTGTGCTCCCACTGCTTTTGTTTCCCTGACGTCACTCCTCATCTCTCCTGAATTGTTGGACACTTGTGCCACAGAGATGCACACTTGTGTCGGCGTATGTATTTATGTGCACTGTGTATCCCTGAGACCATCGAGTTGAAGCACAGATGGCAGGTGTCTGAGGCACTGTATGCAGATGAAGAAACTCCTGAAATCAAGACTTCACATCAAAGCTTCCTGTGATCTCTGATGTGAGTCACTGTTTTGAAAGGTAGCAGGCAAAAGTGCTCTTTCTCGAATAATTTCAAACGGATATGATGGGCAGAAGCTGAACCGAGAAGATGAAGAACTGATTGAGATCGCACCGTGCGTAATATGCGAAGACAGCGGTGTTGAGAGTAAGTCTCCAGACTACAAATGCCCTGGTTTGCCACACATCCTAATTGACAGACCAGGGATCCGTGTTTCCTTGTAGCAGCTGTGTCCTCTGAAATAACTTGCAAAGAGAAGGGGGGGAAAAAAGGGAAAATGAAGCCGTCCCAGAACCCTGCAGCTAGCACTTTGCCAAAAGGTCACAACGCACTGCTTTTAGTATTCAGGTCTGGTGAGAGAAAACTCATGGTCAAAGTACAGTGATAGATTTCTCAGAGGGACGTCTGGAGTTTCACTGTGCTGCGCTCAATAAAACAAAACTTCCCACCCAAGGTCTCTGGCAGTGGCAAGACCAGGGAAGAGGCGTGACTGAAAGACCTTTTGTTTTTTCCCTCTCTGAAAAGCACTTCCAGACCGCCTGCAAGTGGTGTTTTTTATTGATCTGAACACATTCCCCCAATAACCGTCACCTGGAGAGGATAAGGGGGTTTTTAATAGGGACCCTGTGGGACTCAGTCGGTGTTCTGAAATGTCTACACATTCATTGTTAGAAATAAGGTATGAGTAAGAGCCTGCTGGTGGCGTACAATTTAAGAACTATTAAAGATTTTAAAAAGCACAAAACGAAATGTTCAATGATTTCAACTAAGGGGTCAATAAAGGCCCAGTTCATTATTTTTCAAGAGCAGAAAATCAATAACATTTGAGATTATTGATACTGCTATCATGTCTCATGGTTCTGTGACATAACATTAGTTCATGAGTTGAGTCAAACGTAATTTTTGCACAAACATACAGAACTTGTCTGTTAAAGCTTTGACAACAGGTATGAAACTGCACAAAGAAGAATTCAGGTGGTCAGTTGTTTGAGACGATGGGTGACCATGCAAGTAAGTCTAAAGTTTGGCTACAGTTGAACAATTTAAGTTGCAAACAATTTCTTGCAGTGGGGGAATACATCCTGCATGGCCAAGCACATCAGCTCTATGCATCAAATCAAACCTAAATGCAGCTGTTTCAGCTGACTTGGGGTTGAAACTGTTGTTTTAACTGCATTTAAACTTTGTAAGATGTGTTTAAATCAACAGGATAAAAGCCAGTTCGCCAAAAAAACAAGGTGACACAAAGTTAATTATTATATTATGATGTATTCAAGGTCAGGTCAAGTCAGTAGAATAGTTATTAAGAAGAGGTGCACTTGTGAGACCTGTACTGAAGTATAACTCCACAAGATGCGCCCTCGTTTTAAAGCATGTGGCTGGATGCTCGTCAAATCTTCCCCTTCAAAATAAGATAAAGGCTAACCATAGACTAAAATAAATTAAAAACCTTATCCCCACTTTAATCTCAATCATTTCTTTTTTTTAAAGTTATATTTTGGGCCTTTTTTGCCTTTATTTGATAGAATGTGGGGAGTAGAGAGTGGGGGGAAGACATACAGCAAATGGTCATGGCCAGTCAAACCAGTGACCTCAGCTGCAAGGACTGTAGCCTCTGTATGTGGGTGCTTAGACTGCTAGGCCACCAGCACGCCGAATCTCATCGATTTCTGAGTATATTCTCATAAATGTAGAATTTTACTGTTGTAAGGTTACAAACTTATTCTCAGAAATGTATTAATTTAATCCCAAAACCTTTTTTTTCTTCCTTAAAGCAGCCCTAATCCTCTGTTGTACTCTACCTATGAGTAAGTCATATAAAATAATCTCACAAATGTATCAACATACTAAAATTCAAACACCATCAGTCACTCAAAGCACTAGTTCCCAAAGTGGGGGTGGGGACCTCTTGAGGGGGTTGAGAGGCACTGATTGGAGGGTTGCGAGATACCATCCAAAAAAGTGGTTCTTCCAAGATCTTTTTTTCTCTCCCTTGAATATCTAAAATTGTATATTTTATCCATTTTTATAAAAAGTATAAATAAAGATACCGGCAAATCAGAATGTGCTTATCCTATGACTGCTACAGACTAAACATGAAGATTAATTGCATTCTGCTTTCAACCTTTTTTAAATAGTTATGAAATAAAATGATGGTATTTTGGCTTTCAGTTTCTAATGTCTGTTTTTGAATTGGCCTATTAGTGCTTGCATATGGCTGTAAGTAACATTTAACTAATCTAAGTAACAGCGTGGGTCCTGAGTCTCTGGCACTGTTTTTTTGAGGGCCCTGGGCTGAAAGTTTGGGAACCCCTGACTTAAAGCTCCTGTGAGGAACTTTCAGTTTGTGTCATTTTTGGCGCCCCCTCTGGACTAAGCGGTTTATGCTAGTTTTGTCCTGTACGTCTGTAATTAGTGTGCCTTGATTTCAAAGAAAAAAAATCTCATTCTGCTCATTTTTAATGGTCAACTGTATCACTGATTGAGAAAGTTAGCCATGAAGGAATTGTCTGCAGCATGTGGTTAATCACGTGACCTGACACCTAACCCCCACAAGTGGTTTCAGACATTACAGGTAACCGTATACATCGCCCGCCTCCGTCCCACTCTCTCCAAATCCGCTGCTGAAACCCTAATTCATGCTTTTACTTCACGACTCGACTACTGCAATAGCCTCCTGTATGGTCTTCCCTCCTCCCATCTACAAAAACTACAATACGTACAGAACTCTGCTGCCCGGCTACTCACCTACTCCCGCTCCAGAGACCACATCACCCCTGTCCTTCAACAGCTCCACTGGCTCCCCGTAAAACAGCGCATCCATTTCAAGATCCTGCTCACCACGTACAAATCCCTCAATAACCTGGCCCCCCCATACCTCACTGACCTTCTCCGGTACTACCACCCCTCCCGCCGTCTCCGATCCTCTGACTCCAACCTCCTCACTCCCATCATTAAATCCAAGCACCGTACCTTGGGGGACCGGGCCTTTGCCATAGCCGCCCCCACCCTCTGGAACTCTCTCCCCCCACACATCCGGGCTTCTGACTCACTCCTTTCATTTAAGAAACAGTTAAAAACTTACCTTTTCAAACAGGCATTCCCCTCACATAAATTTTTCCACCTCTTCCCTTGTCGTCTGCTTGTCTTGTATGTCTTTATTTGTATTTATTTATTTATTTATTTGTAAAGCGTCTTTGAGTTATTTAAAAGCGCTATATAAAACTTAGGTATTATTATTATTATTATTATAGATATAATCACTGATCTTCTTAATGGTCTTCAATGAATTTTTTGTGTCATATAGGAGCATGCACATTAACTCCGTCTGCTTAACAACCAGCCGAAAACTCCTCACAGGAGCTTTAACAAAAGCAGCATTATGTGACAGCCAGGAGAGAACCAAGAGATCTGCGACAAGCTAACAGACCTTGAGTGACACTCCGGTGTAGTCACTCATTGTATGTGCACTAACAGTTCACAGCACATATGAGTCCTCACCGCAGTGCTCCTATATGTGCTCTATTCAGTGAAGCTGTGCCTGAAGGATAAAGTGAATGAATCTAAAAGACCCCTCTGTGAACCATTCACCTATGGATGGCTGTAAACACACCTCAGCACTTCTCACATTCCTTCCCCTGGAAACACAGACCAGCCCCCAGCAGCTTAGTCACTGCACTTTATTTGTTTCTGCCATAAGTACATTCTATTAGTATTCAAACGGAGGTGCAAAAATATCCAGTGCAAACCCCCGGATAAGAATTTAGAGTGTGTATCACATTGCATGGAGAGCATTGTCACTTTTTTCAGTGCATGGAACGGCCCTTTGTTCATCACGAATATGAATATTTGTGACAAGAAAGTGTCATCATGGCGTATTTAGTGCTTCAACCATTCCTGTCAGGACCCGCTGTGTCCTCATTTTCACTTTTTGAAGACGCCGCCTTTTGTTCAGCCATGTAAATGTGTGAGGAGCGAAGGGAGGGAAGTGTCGAGATGTGTGAATTTGTGTCAAGCTTCTTTGTTTCCGGCTTTATCAAGGTTTAATCAACGCTGAAACATCCTGACAAACTTAGTCGGCTTTTCTTGCCTTTAGTTTGTTGCTTGACATTTTCCATGCCGTCTGACTGTCAACAGGATAATCCCCCATATTAAAAGAACTTAAGGAAGTAACTTTGTAAGAACGTCTGTATATGTTGAGCTATAACTGAAGTTATTTGTGAGCACTCATTTCTACTGCACTACTATAGTGGAATACCTCACCATAATACTATATTTTGGCCTTTGAAGCCCTTAAGATCCTCGCTCTGCCACTCAAACTGGACATCCAGGTCTGTATCTTGTGTCTTCATAGACTGCCTTATGCAGCTGACCCAGCCGACCCTCACTAAAGCTGCCTCTTGCATTGCTTGAATGCCTGGCTTATTTCTGTCTGAGCCTCATTGAGGATGTTTTCTGCACATGCTCAAGCAACACCAGAGTCATTGTCTGCCAATGTCAGATTTTTTTTCCTGCATCCAGTATGCTGTTCATCATTATCAAAGTCTTTGGATTGTTTTGGAAAATGTCCCATATTTCAGGAACCATTGAGGCGCCTTAGATTGCTGATATGACGCTATGTAGTTTGCTCTCATTCAAAACACACATCATCTTTGATGACCTTGATGAAAAGAGAGGTCATAAAGTTAAACCTGGCTCAAATTTGAAATCAACAATGAAACATCAGTTGTTAAGATGTAAGAAGAAGGTGCATGGATTCATATAACAGCATCTAGGGAGCTACTTTGTAATGTTAAAGCTTCGTTTACACTTATGCGTTGACTCTACGCCAAAGTAGCCTACTATGCTGAGCGCATTTTGTTGGCGTTGGAGCTAACAAATGTTGAGCTGCTCATTGTGATCATTCTGCAATTATTTGGTGGCTGAATCATAGACTGTATAGATAATGGACGTAGTATCCGTGACGTCACCCATCTGTTCCTGAGCGCTGTTTTGAAGCCAATTGACGGCGGAAGCCATATTGGAAATGCAGAACTCAACCAGGCATAATGTGACGTAAAGAGGCGGAGTTTGAGCATCAGTCATGTCCTTATTTGGGCAAAAACTTGTAATCTCAATATCTTCTGAATCGTTGCGTCAGAAAAAATTCACCCCCCTGTACAGTGTGTGCCGATAGAGAAATGAGCTATGTAGAGCCAAGCCGTTTTTTGAACCAGGCTGTAAACATGTTTATTAATGCTGCAAAGATCGTCTTTTTCAAAAACTGCAATCCCTCAAGAGGATTCTTGATGGATTGCAGTTTAAAACACATATTCATGGGTTTCATAGTTTGAGACTGGAGGTTGCCGCTTGGGCTGAATTTGTGTTTGCAGAGGACAGTTGCAGCGATATCAGTATGTTTTAAATGTAGGAAATACAATGCCAAGTAGCGGACCAATCAGAGGGCTTGCAGTCTGCTTTGTTTTAATGTGTAGTTACATGTTTGAGGAGGTGCATGTCAGGCAAGGTGCGTAGGCTTGGGAACCCGTGACATATGCTATGGTTAAGGACTCAGCTGTATGAATCAGGCTTTACACTACTGAAGACGCTTAGTCCACTAACAGTTAGACATCACCCTCGCTAGTGAGTGCTAGACTTACACGTCGGTTAAACCAATTATTTAGATCTTGATTATTTGTTTTTTTAAAGTTATATTTTTTGGGGCTTTATGCCTTTATTTGATAGGACAGCTGTAGAGAGACAGAAAATGTGGGGAGTAGAAATCTGGGGAAGACGTGCAGGAAATGGTCGACCGGCCGGGAATCGAACCGGCGACCCCTGTGACGAGGACTGTAGCCTCTGTATGTGGGGCGCTTAGACTGCTTTGCCGCCGGCGCCCCTAGATCTTGATTGTTGCAGGCTGAAATGCCAATCACATGTTGCGTCTAAGCTGTAGTGCAGCCATCTGCCAGTAGCTGGGGCTGTAGCGCTAGTTAATGGCTACTGCCACCAGCTTTAATGCTCTACTACCCTGATGTAAACAAGCACATGGCGTTGAACCACTTTATCAGAGCAATGTATAACCAGCACAGGTATGTGGACATTAACCTGACAGGGGGACTGGGTTGGTTGTGCTAGCTGGCAAACCAATTTGACATAATTTACCTGCTTTTATGATTGTTTTCTTACCTTTGACAAGTCGCTCAGTTAATATTTGAATTTCTGTTTAAAAAGTGAAGAAACTAGTCACTCGGGAGCACGCTCAACACTTTATTTATTCCTGGTTAACCTTGTTATCATCATATTTAAAGGTAAAACTGCTCTAACTTTCTGGAGAGGTAAAATCCTGTTCCTGGCTATTTTAGGCTGTGCAACATTTTTCAATATCTACCACCTCAAAGATGTGTCCCTTGAACTTGAGCCTCCTCGCTGTATTTTGAAGAAGCAGCACACTGCAGGCAGCTTCCAACTGAGCCCCATGAGTGCATCCCCTTTCATAGTTTAAATTCCCAGTAGATTTTAGAGCCAGATCCTGCTGAGAAAGTTTGTGGCACATGTTAAATCCTTACTGATGGCTGACTGCCTGCCTGATAGTTTCCTTGTATCTGACTGATTGGAAACCCTCAGAAAACACAAAGGAAATACACTGCTGCTTTACTGAGAACATTTCACATTGATACAGACTTTAAAAAACCTCTCCAAGTCACGCAACAACAACTGTGTTAGGATAGGGATGCCCTTTTTAGAGGACTTTGGATTTTCAGGCTGTAAAATTAAAAAGAAAAACCCCACTCTGGCTTAAATACTTAAATGCATGAGGAAAAGATAAGGTCAGTGTGCTTCAGCAAAGTGATATAAAATTGGTGGCACTAGCGTCTGCTCGCTCCTCAGAGGGAGCTTTTAGGTGACAATAGCACGGCATAATCAATGCCATTTCACAGCTGTCTGTTCAGTGACCGCATTTGCTTGCAAATTCCCTCATCGGCATGCCAGCCACTTTTCATTTCTCCCCCCTCATCTCATGGAGTACATTCTAAGAACTTTAATCCGAAAATTTCAGTCAGTCCTGCTCTTTGAAACACCCGTTATGTAACCCCCTCCGAAAATGACTATTGGATTGCAAAGAGGCAGATTTAGGATTGTACCATTTCTTCTTCTCTGCACTAAGTGCCGTGCAGCCCAGACGGTTTGACCAGAACAAGGAATGTTAAAGTGAAGCGAGGATGTAGCAGCCCTTATTCACACATAGTCCCAATTTAAGCTGCTGCCATCTTGCCCACTGTCTGGAACATGGCACAAAAGAGTCTGGGTAGTGTTTGCCAGGACTGTCCTATTTGTCTCTGCATGGTTTTTAATTTAGGCTCTGGGGAAAAAGAGGCCACTCTGGGCAGACTGGGAATTCTCATCATACACTGTGACGGATAAGGGTCAATGCTGAATGACCTGTCGGCATGAAAACTGTTTGTTTCCTTTCAATAAAAAACAAAAGGACCTCTTGTATCCCTTTTTGGCTCTAGTGGTATAGTTGCTCATCATTGTTCAGCGACATGTCCTAATTGGGGCACTGATTGAAGAGGATTAGACTGGGATTGTTGATTGTCGTCTCTCTGTGGTTACAGTTTTGCACACTTGGGCTAAAGAACAAATTCTGTATCTGAGTGAATATTTTTGTCTTCTGTAGGTCTCATTTACGGAGGTGGTTTGAATATGTTTCTTTTCCACTGCCTAGCTTTCATGTTTGTTCACTTCTATATACAGGTGGTAGTATTTACCTTTTGATGAACAGTCAGGAGAACACTGATATTTTACACATGTATTGTACTCGGCTTTCAGCAAGAGCACCAAAGCCTGTATTCTTTTTGAAGCCGCAGCTACTTTCGATCTACCATGTGTGAGTCGCAGCAATAAAGGTTTGGCCTGAACAATGTTTTGTGCTGAGAATAGATTCAAGGATTTACAGTCAGGCATTCAACATTGTTTTAATATTGCTGCGGTGAGAGTGTATCCTGTGTTTCCATGTCTGCCAAGCCAAAGTAACCCACGGTGCTGCGCTCCCAAATTAGCACCTGGAGGCCGTCTGCACTCTTACCCCACATGTCAGATTCAGTAGCACACCGCCTGGAAGTGAGCGAGAACTACTTCTGCACATGTCCTTCAAAGTGGGCTCCAGAATGACCTCTAGAAAAATAATAAGCCAGAGGTACGGATGTGATTATGGACTTGAACTTTTCCCTTGCTCTTTAGGAGGGCCATTATGCATGCGGCGACAGGCAGGGGGGAGACGGAGTCAAGGATTGTTTACCAGCATCATCCCTCGTTTGGCTGGATGGAAATGAGTGTGAACCGTGGAGTGACACTCGCATCAGGAGGCCCCGAACCTGACTCACTCATCCGGATCTTTTTGTGTTTATAATAAAAAAAGGCTCTCAGATTGGCTGAGGGCTTGGGAAACGACCTCTGAACCCTGTAACTGCTGCTCCTCAGGGGGGGGAGGTGTTATGTGTAAGCGAGCTGTGAATTTGTATGCATATATTAGTGGTTGTGTACAAGTGGCCAAATCCAAAACCCAAAGGCCAGTATTCAGTCCTGCAGCTATCATCACATACCTATCATGCTGCCACACACTGGGCTCCCCTGGGGCTATAACAATGTCCCTGCAGTGCTGGGTGAACACAAAGATGGGGATAGACAACCCTGCGTCTCCGGTTCATTGAGCTTATGAAGGGACGTTTCACTGAAAATGCCTTGAGCTGTATATTCTGTGACTGAAAATGGATTCAGCCTTCTTTTTCTCTGCACAGTTCTGGTACCACTGGCATGATTCTCTCCTGAAGAAGCTGGATGACAAGCAAATCAATTTAATGGCTGAGATGGGGATGGTGGAGGGCCTGATCGATTCTGACAATCACGCCATCTTTAACAGACATCTCATCAAAGGCCCATTCCCTTTTTCGCCATCCCATTACCCATCTTTCCAGCACTTGGATCCAATGCCTATTTACCCATCCCATGCAGGAATAATGGGGCCTTCACCCCCAGTTGAATTAATCAGCCATAACCATATGCTACCGTGTGCAATTATGCAGCAATTTTGACCAAGGGAAACAGCTGTTGCCATTTGAAAGGGTGGAATAAGATTGTAATTGCCTTAACTTTGATTTGTGGGGTGCTTTGTTTTGATGAGAGAACACATTTTTATGCTTTACATAATAATAACGTGGAATGAAGAGAACTATTAGAACCCGAGACTTCCTCTGCTCCCAGCTTCCAGATGCATTCAGACGATATCCTTGCTGTTACGAGTGATTACTCACACATCATACAAGGAATGAGTATGTTTATTCATCAAGGTTTGAATGGGCTTACTATTTTCGGAGGCTGTGTTGCCAATTCAGTCGTCTAATGACATTTGAATATACCTACGCATGGGGGCGCCTTAACAATTTGACACAGAAGGTTCTCTCTCTAATCCCTCAGGTGAGGCAGCGTCATGTATGACACATGCTGGAATCCTTTGCACCTCAGCATCCTAAACCATTTATCTCTAAGCTTCCCAGATTACACACTTTCTTTACCGATTGGATGCAGATGACAAAATGTGTTAGATTACAAAACCTGACAACATTGCGAGGTCCACTATACCAGAAATCTGAATTTAAATACATTACCAGTAAAAATCAAACAATATTGATACCTGTGTTGATACTGTTGTAGCATATTCTCGAACAAAATGACAGTCTTGTCTGATGGTCTGAGGCCCGTTTACTGATAGATCAAACTCAGTATTTATACACTTCACAATGATGTTACACGATCTTGGGTCTGAGTGACCCAGCACTACCTTTGAACTTCATGTCATGTTCCAGGTCTGAGTGACCCAGCACTACCTTTAAACTTCTAGGACCCCATATAGTTACACAATGATAACAGCTGCACAATGCCTGAATGTCCCAGCTTGTGGCCTTATACAGATCTGATAATCCCAATAATGTTGAATTTCCAAATAATACCACAAAAGCAAAAATTGAACTTCACAGAACCCAAAATGGTTAATTTAGTTACATTTGATTTCTAGCCTGCACACAGTGCTGATCCAGAAAATGTCATTGAGAACAAATGATGAACGTTTGACATACTTTTAATAGTGATGAAAGGCAAACAATGTAAAATAGGATTTGCTGAATAAAACGTTTCTTCAGAATCATCATTCATTATCCAGACAAAGTTTGTAGTGGTGAGTTTATCTGCTGTGTGCTCTCCATCTGTATTCTTCAATTATTTGACAGTCATTGTGCAGTGTTGTGAAGCTCCCGCTCAACAGTCTGCTGGTTGGGACTAACATAAAACCTAAAGAGACCAGGTGATATCACTGTCTCTGCTCATCTCTGTCCACAACAGACTTTAAAAAAACATCAGTATTTCTGACCTATGAATAAGAACAGTTAGCGGTGTAGTGCCTGTGACAGAGGGCGGAGCAGCGAGACACACAGCAGGCAGTAATGTTGCTATGAAAAAAAAAATTGACCAACTTATTTTGTTTCTGTTTCTCTGCTTTGTTTTCCTTAACCCTCCTGTTATGTCCGTTTCTCTGGAACAGCAATAATGTTCCTGGGTCAATTTGACCCGGTGCATATTCAATTATTGTTAAGTGTCAGAACCCCAAAAAAATCCCATTAAATAATAATAATAATAATAATACATTTTATTTATATAGCGCTTTTCACAGAACTCAAAGACACTTCACAAATAGCACACAATAAAAGAAACAAGTTAGAAACACAGTGGAAATAAAAACATTAACAATTAAAAGCAGTTCTGAAGAGGTGTGTTAAGAGGTGTGTTTTGAGGTGGGATTTGAATGTTTGTAGGTCAGTGGAGTTGCGTATGTGTGTGGGGAGGGAGTTCCAGAGGGCAGGGGCAGCAATGGAGTAAGCCCTGTCGCCCCAGGTTCGGTGCTTGGTCCTAAACATTTTTTAATCTCATTCACTCCATTACTAACCATTTAAATCAGTATTTAGTCCATTTGTGTTCTTTAATTCTCAGAACATGGTTCAATGAGGATAACTCACTCGTTTTTCATTCAAATTAATGTTGAAACTTTTTTTAATGTACATTGGAAAGCCCTAAATATAAATACAATAGTTTTACATTACATACATTTTTGTCCATTTTATTTTACATTTTGAATTATTATTTTTTTATGAAGCGATTGAAGTTGATAAATTAACACGACACCTCCTCTGTCACATGCTGCCCAGGTTTTTATGCTGCATTTAGCTGGTTTGGAGGGCATATATTTCCTAAAATTGACTTTTAAAAGGGTCAATTTGACCCGCAACATAACAGGAGGGTTAACAGTGTTCAGTTTACTCTGTTATTGTGTTTAAAGGTGACATATCATGCAAAATTGACATTTTAATGGTTCTCTACCTGAAATATGTTTCCCTGGCATGTCTACAAACCCCCAGAGAATGCCCCTGTTTTGATTTCTACACCTTTCTATAAATGTGTCTAAAACGAGCCGTTTCAGACTTCAGTGTTTTTGTTACGTAACAACAATATCCGGTCTGTCACGGAGTCAGAGCTTGGAGCTTGTTCAGCCCATAGAATACTGAATCCCCCCTCCGTTTTTCACGTCAACATACTGACAAATAAAACAACAAGAAACACAGAATCTGTGACCAATCCTTCAGAAAAGGTCCCGCTGCCTTTCTGGCGGAGGTCGGTTTTACTCCCCACGTCTGCAGATTTGAAGATCTAGTGGATGATTTTTATTTGTCATGGATAAGTGCTAGCGCTAATTAGCATAGCCACATAGCTACATGTTCGTAGCTGTAGCTGTGTACCAAGACACACGTCGACATACTGACAAATAAAACAACAAGAAACACTAAATCTGTGACCAATCCTTCAGAAAAGGTCCCGCTGCCTTTCTGGCGGAGGTCGGTTTTACTCCCCACATCTGCAGATTTGAAGATCTAGTGAATATTTATCATGGATAAGTGCTAGCGCTAGTTAGCATAGCCACATAGCTACATGTTCGTAGCTGTGTACCAAGACACACGTCTACATACTGATAAATAAAACAACAAGAAACACTAAATCTATGACCAATCGTTCAGAAAGGTCCTGCTACAGGCGCCTCTCCGTCAGGATCAGATTCTGGATCAGATTCAGAGGGTTGAAGTAACGCGATCTCTGAGCAGCCGTGTATATTCAGCCAACATGTAAACATTAGATCAACGTGCTGGAGAGCCGAGGCACATCCACTTCCTGAGGGGGCGTGGTCAGAGAGAAAACAGAGTGTTCTGAGGAGGACTGAAGAAGAGGGCTTTTCAGGCATGCCAAAATCTGATTTCAATGTGTTTTTTTGAGCATAAACTTTAAAGACATGTTTTGGGGACCTCTTAGACCAATATATATTGATGAAAAAGCGTGATATGTCACCTCTAACAACCACTGCTGCTCGCTCCCTCTGGCTTTCTTCTTCACTAGGTGCAGCTCTGATTTGATAATGTGACTCTGTACTTGTTTTTTATTAAGCACTTCTGCATTTGATTCTAACTACTGTAAATATAAAACAGATTGTATCACTTTAAAGAACGTTAAGTTTTCCAACCTTAGTTTTAGTTGAGTTCTTACTCACATGGCTCACCATACCAGACAGTTGTCCTAGAATGATGATTTGGAGGCACAAAAGTGACACAAACTGACAAAAAGAGATTTCCTAATACATCAGCGACTCCTGGGAAAGTCACTTTTGGAGTCCATCACTTCCCTTCTTTCCAGCCTCAAGTTTCTCTCCCAATGGATTCGACTCTTTGTCGTATCCTAGGCTTGTCCCTGGTGTTCCAACTTCAAAAGTGTCTTGTTTTTCAGCTCCAGCAAAATCAAAGAACTCACAATAAGGTCGAGACATATCTTGTTACCACTTGAAGTTGAAAACTCATCGGGGGACTGAGGAGTTTTTTTGTCACAGGAGTCAAAACTGTCCTTGACTGACGAAGGCACTATGGTGTAAACAGACAAAATGTTGAACTCAGATAAGTCACAGATGAAAGGTGTCTCTTTAAATCCCAATGATTGTAATAAGAAAACTAACTGCAGATAAATTGAATACAAAGAAAAGGGAAATGGCGACTGGACGGGGAGAGTTAAATTGGACTGGAAATGCAAGGAACATAAAATATAATTCAGTCTGACAGTAAACTTGGATGTTGAGTGTTCGCCATAATGGGAGAGACTGGCCATCAGAGTCTGATATGTTGAATTCTTTGAGGAGAACTCTCGCTGAATCTCTCAATTTTCCAGCCCCATTTTTTTGCGCTTGTCAGTTGACTAGACAGAAAAGAAAAAATGTTTGAATTTTTCATACGTCTGGCAATTACTGGCTCTTCTTTCTAGAGCTTTTAAAGAAGGCTATACTAAATGAAACATATCTGCCTCTGCAGTTGTTAGATAGCCGGTGTTTTCTGTAATTAGCCAAAGCCTCTACTTTGCATTGATTGAGAGCTACAAACAGTGGATGTCATAATGAGATGTCTTCTCAGTGCATCATCCGTGTGCAGCCAACATTTCCTCCTCTTTTAACAATACAGTAAATGATTGTTTCCTGGCACTGCTTTGAAGGCTGACCTCATTTAAAATTCTTTAAAACAATCCTGTTTGCTTTTGCTTGTCCTTGTTCGACGCTTAAGGGCCAGACTCCCGAGATTTAAGGCATGGTTCCATCAATACGGCACGTCTGGCATCCTCAAAGAAAACAAAAAACAAAAACCTTCTCTGCTGGTATTTGCACATTGATCATGGACGCCTCTGATATCGCTTTTAGAAGAGTTCCTTTTGACTCCTGCCAAACACCATGTAAACAGCAGCCATCGGTGAAATGTTTTTTTGTCAAAAGATGTACTTCACAAAGTCTTCTCATGTGTGAAAAGCGACACATCAAGAGGTAGAGATGCCGAAAGAAAAAGAAGAAGAAGAAGGTGATGCCAGCATCAGGGATTATTTCGAGTTGAAGAGAGAGCTCCATTTGAAACTTGTTCTGAGGTTTTCATCACTTCAGAAGTGACAAGCCCCAGATCACTTCATATGTCAGGTGTTTTTCCAACTCTACAACTAGCTCCCTTTATGGTACATGTGAAAATTCTTCATCTGATCTCACTTGTTAATGGATTTCTCTACTTTGATTGCCAGCTTTAAGAAAGAGGCATACATCCTCCACTCTTCTTCACTCTTCACACTTGAGCAGCTTCCCTTAATGTAGGTTTGTTAGATCAACATCTTCATTTTCACTTTCTTGGATGCACTTCACACATGACCAGTTCACTTAATGTTCTTAACAGTCTACTTAACGCGGGTGACCCGAACATGATGGAAGGTGACGGATTGAGACGAATGTTTGGAAGCGAGGCTTTGACCCGTGGCATTACTCACACTTGACCCCAAATCTGGCACACTCCTCTTGCTAGCACCTTGCATCCAGCAACTCTCTCTCTCTTACACCTTCACATTTCTGTTCCCTGACGTGTTTTGGTCGCACAAAGATAATCTCTCTCTTTCAAGCTGGGGAGAACAGGCAGGGAGCGCTCCATCCATCTTGATTTGTCAATAGTTACAATTTTAATTACACCTGAGTGCTGTCACCCTGCCAAGCTGGGCGGGGAGTATTGATTCGCTCCGGCTAATTGATTAATTGCTGTATTCAAGGGGGCAGTTTTCTCTCCACCCCCATCTCTTATTTTGCCATACCCTTCATTTTCTCCCCTGGTATGTTGTATTTACCGAGTGTTACAGCTTCGCGGCTTCACCTGCAGGCATGGAAGTGTAATGTGGGATAAGTGAGGGGCTTGTAAAGACGACTCTTCATATTTTACTCCAGTCACAGGGTGGCATATTAAGGAGAAGGGGGTTCTATTGTTACTGTAGAGCAGGAGGGAACGGTTGAGTGCAGGGCAAGGGAAGCAGTTCATCACCGCAGCCATTATGTGACAGTTAAATGGAACAGGAGATTTGGAGGCAACGCTGCCAGAGACTCCAAACTATAGCTTAAATTTGTGTGGCTGTTTTTCAAAAGGCTCGGCTGTCTGCTGGAATGGGCTCCCACCGTTTTTAATGCCATTTTAGAAGACAATATACACCAGTGACCAAAGACGTGAGGACAGCACTGAGGATTGGCTACCCTCTCTGCTGTCTCTAAATCTTCCCTCCTTCCTGGCAGGAGTCTTTAAAGCGCTCATAAAATGACAGAACTCCGGAGCTGCTGTGTATCACAGCCAACCAGACTGCATACCTCCCCAGCTTGAGTCTACATGAAATGAGCCTACTTAAAAAGCTATTTTTACTGTTGTCTGTCATCGAATCCTGAGAGAATTGGTAAACTTTCGTAAAATCTAAACCCCCCCTGGATTATAATTATAGTAGTTTATTGTTGGTTAGCACTTTAAAAGCAGAATTTGGTATTGATGGACTATTTTTGATGATTTATATCATTGTTAGTGTGAGAAACTTTGTAAAGGATGTGATGACATTGGTAAAATAAGCTTGAAAAACTTGTTTATGAAAGCTTCAAAAATCTAAAGAGGCTATTTACTGAAATGACTAACAGTCATATTGTGTATTTATATGATTGGTGTGGTCTTTCAAATATTTAGACTCAGTGTTTGAGCTGTCTCTATAAATTAAGACGTCATTGTCCTTGTACTGAAAACCAGGACACAGGATTCACAGGGTTCGTGACTCGACTTGGACTTGAGCACAGACTACATGTGGACTCAGATATTATGGCCCTTTTCCACTACACAGTTCCAGCCCTACTCGACTCGACTCCACTCGGTTTGGGTTTCTTTTCCACCAGCCCGAGTACCGACTCACGGTGGGCGGGGTCGTCATAAACACAGCTGCGCGAAACTGCGTTCACGTCATTTTGAACACAACACAAACACAAACAATGGAGGACATGGAGGCAATGGTGTACTTGCTGCTCGGTCTGTGGCTTTTTGTCGCAGGCCGAGTGAGAGAGGAAAGCAAAAGAAGATCAAAAGAGTACTGATGTCATTTTTTAAAAATGGCAGGTTTGATTCCTGTGTTGAGCGCATAGGTTGAGTGCGCTCATGACTCTCTGGTTACAACATTCTCTGACCAATCAGTGGCCGGCAGTCCGTCGATGTCACCTTTTAGTATCGGCTCAGCTCGCTTTGAACCAGAGCAGAGCAGGTACGAAAAGCTGGTATCTGTCACGAAGTACCACGCCCCTGGAAACACAACACAAACCGAGTAGAGTCGAGTCAAGTAGAGTAGAGTAGGACTAAGACAAGCCGGTGGAAAAGGGCCATAAGAGAGGGACACTCAAACTCATAAGACTGTTTAATTTTTTTTTGTAAAGGACCCTAATACTGTTGTCAGTTTTCAGCAAAAGCTGGCATGTGAGCTTGCCTGCATGTGCGTTCACGCACTGTCTTGTTCAGCATCAGTTCCAGCCTGTATGTGCATAGAGGTGTCACGAATCACAAGTTTCACTTTGCAAGATTTAACAGCACATGCAAGCAGTGCAACATGTTCAATATGTCAAAGAACTATTGAGGAAAAAACTGGGACATCTTCAAACTTTTAAAAGACATCTCTCCAGGATGCATCCAGAAAAGTAAGCGGGATGCTAAAGTTGCTTGAACTACTAAATATTTTACTGTTAGCAAGTAAAGTAACTCAACCACTGGGTTCAATGTGTAGTCAGTTAAAATTCTGATTGATTGAAGTAGACTTATGTTTGAGTTAATTAGCCACCTGCATTGATCTGACCGCAGCAGAACTTATGAGCATGTCTTCCCCTTAAGAAAGTGGCAGTGTACATATACGCACGGGACAGTTCTGTAACTTCAATGTGACTAATTAAAGTCTCCAGACATGCTGACAGGATCAGTCAGAATTGAATGTTAATAAATGAAATGTCTTTTCCACACATTCAAAAGGTCCAACACAGGCGGTCATGGTTTATACAATCCATAGTTTGGAGTAAACACACATACTTATTAATCCTCACTAATGCGGACTGAAAATGGACTGCTACTCAAATAACGAGGACTTGACTCTGGCTCGACTTTGATTCTTCTTTCTTTACTGAAACTCACTCAACTCAGACTTGAACACTTCAGTAGGATCTTGCGTCTTGAGGTTTGATGACTGGACTACAACAATAGAAGAAGAAGATGAGTGTATTGACAGTGTTTGCTTTTGAAGGTTAGAGAGATGGCGACGTGGGGCTTGTGAATCTACTGCAGGAATGATGACGGATGGAAACGCAGAGAAAAACGAAATAACTAACAATATGAAACTGTATTTAAGCAAAGTCAGAAATGAATGTTACATTCAACCCAAGTACAGCTTTACCTCACTATAAAGGGGTAAAGATTTGGGTCATGACTACTAGTAGTTGAAATTTGATTGACGGTGCTAATTAGCATAAAAAGATACGTTGACTAGCCTTTTTGGTTTGTTTGTTTTGCTCTTTTTTTCTGAGCAGCTTTTTTTCTCTCTCAGATTTGGAGTTTCTCCCAGTATGGAAACACTTGGTGGTTAACATTACACAAGTACTGTAATCCTTTTTTTAAATGTACCCTTGTAGCATCAATTGACAACAAAAGAAAGAAAAGGTGAAATATTCTCACTCAATGTTTTTTTTCAATGGACGTTAAATTCAGTTAGAGATGCTTTGAAAAGGTTCTCTAGTGTGACTGCACCTCTGAAGAAAAGGTTCCCTGTGATGGCCAATTACTTCCTCTTTCATTCCTCCTGGAAGCTTTAGAAGACAACACAACCTACGCACAGGTTCACTCTCCCTCACAACCTTGTGTTTCTTAGTTACACAAACACACATGTGAACACACACACGCACACAGCACTGCATGAAAAATGGCATTTCACGCCTTGGGGCTCATTCTTGTAAACATTATCTGAAGAAATAAACAAACGGACACACGCAAAGGCAGAGTGCTGCATGCTTTAGACCACTGTCTTTTATGTACACACACGGCGCACACACAGCTCCCCCTTCCCATAACCGAGCATAGACGAGTCGAACGGTTTCATTCCCCATCTGTTTCTTTCTTCTCCTGTGGGATCCAGGAAATGATTGTAGGGGGATGTAGCAGTCTTTAAAGACTACGTGAAAAGCCACACACTTACAGGAGCTGAGAAAACTGTAGAAACACAGGAAATGTATTTCTTCACTTTGTCGACAAAGCTTAAAATGTGTTTCATGAGCTTCCTCTGACACTTTTTTTTCCACCTGATTGCTTTTTTTGAAGCTTTAAATGAACACTCTGACATTTCTGGAGTTTTTTTTATTTTTATTAATTTTTTTGCCATTTTTCCACAAACGGATGACAAGATTGATATCTAGCACAGAGGGCTGGGTTTGTTACATAAATGTCCTACATAGAAAAGGTGCTGTCTCCGGAAATATCACTGATATTTTCATATTTTATCCGTGAAATACAACTGAATAATTTAGAATGCCATCATGCATAACAAAACAAGCTGGCAGGTAAACATATTGTGGTTTCCACATTAAACCTTCGTGTATGAATGGAAGCTTATGGATGAAAAATGCAACATTAACTGACACTAGCATATCAGAACAATAACTTAAACACTCTCCCCTGCTGAACATTGTGTACTTTTATATTTTATTGTATCATAAGTATGTCTGTCTTATATAAATACCATATTTAAATAAGGTTCAGGGGGTGCTGGTGGCCTAGCAGTCTAAGCACCCTACATACAAAGGCTATAGTCCTCAGGTTCGATTCCAACGTTGATCATTTACTGCATGTCCTCCCCCTCTATCTGCTCCCCACATTTCCTGTCTCTCTTCAGCTGTCCCATCCATAAAGGCTAAAATGCCCAAAAAATACAACTTTAAATAAGGTTCAAACAACAGCATGCTATTGCAAATATTCAAAGAGAATCTTGGGTTTGAACATGGTGTGGAATTGATTTGGTTAAAAGGCATCTTTAAAAATGACTTTGACATTTTAGAAAATCCTGTATACATTTTTTTTCTCCTGAGAGTATAAACGGAAAATGAATACCACTCTCATGCTGGTTCCATGTGGGATTTGAGCAAAGGGATATTTAGCTCAGCTTAGTTACAAGATTTGAAACAGGTGGAAACAGCAAGGCATCTTGTTGTCACTGTGAAGTTGCCAGGCAACCACCAGAGACTCCAGGAGGATAAACAACCCAGAAATAATATGTTAATTGGTGAGGTGGTTATTTTCAGGTTAAGTTTTCTCAGTTTTCCAGTCCATATACGAAGCAAAGCTAATCAAAATTAAATAACTTTTTAAAGTGAAATAAATTGTCACTCTCAAATTCATAAATTGATTTCACTCCATGATCCAAAATGTGATTCCACTGCAGAGCAGAGTCACGATTGTGGGAGATATGATGTGAGTCGATGATGAGACAGGATCATTGGACTTACATCCACAAACAATTAAAAGTGAGTGTTTCCAGAGTGTGACTCACGGCACGGCATGACTCCATCGCAAGAATCTCTCGCTGTCTCTCAGCTGGTGTTGGGTGAGAAATATCTCCGTTGCCCGAGCCAACTTCTCCTTCAGACCTTGTTATGCGTTCTATATTTAAATGTGTTACAACATACAACAAGCAAATAAAACAGCTCTGGGGCATCTTTTGTCAGAGTGAGCTTAACTTTTGCCCTTTGCAGCTTCTGTGCCTCACTTCAATAAATATGTGCCTACAGTACAAAGATGAAATTGGCATTTTCTCATTATTCTGGCTCAGACTGAACACAAGATTGTTGGTGTTCCTTCAAGATGTTTATTGCGGGAGGCAAGATGGTTCTAAAATAGGATTAGCACTCTGCCATGCTGAAGAGAAATCCCCCTTTGAGGATTTTACTACAGTATCATCATGTCCTCATCACTTTGGTGTGCTGAAGTATTGCTCACTGGTGTCTGGTACTGATATCAGTGTTTTGGTATTGACATCTAGTACTGATAGTAGTGTTGGTATCGGCATCCGGTATTGTTGCTAGTGATGGTAACAGCGTCTGGTACTGGTATCAGTAGTAGTATCGGCCTTTGGTAGTGAAATCAGTAATGGCATCGGCATCTGGTACTGATATCGGTGTTGGTAACTGTCTGGTAATGATATCATTGTTGGTATTAGCCTTTGGTACTGATATTAGTAACGGTATCGGCATCTGATACTGATGTCAGTATTGGTATCGGCATCTTAGACTGTAATCAGTAATAGTATTGGTGCCTTGTACTGATGTCAGTATTGGTATCTGTGTCTGGTACTGATGTCAGTAATGGTATCGGCATCTGAGACCGATATCAGTAATGGCATTGGCTGGTACTGAAATCATTGTTGGTATTAGCCTTTGGTACTGATATTAATAACGGTATCGGCATCTGATACTGATGTCAGTATTGGTATCGGCATCTTAGGCTGATATCAGTAATAGTATTGGTGCCTTGTACTGATGTCAGTAATGGTATCGGCATCTGAGACCGATATCAGTAATGGCATTGGCTGGTACTGAAATCATTGTTGGTGTCAGCATTTGGTAGTGGTACCAGTAACGGTATCGGCATCTGGTACTGATGTCAGTATTGGTATCGGCATCTTAGACTGTAATCAGTAATAGTATTGGTGCCTGGTACTGATGACAGTACTGGTATCGGCGTCTGGTACTGATACAAGTATTGGTAATTTAGTCTGGTACTGATGTCAGAAATGCTATCGGCATCTGAGACCGATATCAGTAATGGCATTGGCGTCTGGTACTGATATCAGTATTTGTACAGGCATCTGGTACTGATATCGGTGTTGGTATCGGCGTCTGGTGCTGCTATCATTGTTGGTATCAGCATTTGGTAGTGGTATCAGTAACGGTATCGGCATCTGGTACTGATGTCAGTATTGGTATCGGCATCTTAGACTGATATCAGTAATAGTATTGGTGTCAGGTACTGATGTCAGTATTGGTAATTTAGTCTGGTACTGATGTCAGAAATGCTATCGGCATCTGAGACTGATATCAGTAATGGTATTTGCGTCTGGTACTCATATTAGTATTTGTATAGGCATCTGGTACTGATACCGGTGTTGGTATTGACGCCTGGTACAGATATTAGTATTGATAAAGTTGTCTCATACTGATATAAGTGTAAGTATTGGGGCCTGATACTAGTCTACCATACTGATTAATAAAATAAGTGGTTTCAGTTGGGTAAACATAACAAGCAACAACAGTTATGTGCTAGCAGCAGCGGTATTCATACTGGTACCGATACAGTTTTTAGTATCGGAACTAGTACTGATACTGAAACAAAAGTGCTTTTAGCTGTTTGAACATGAACATCTAGTGCAGACACTATAAGTATTGTTACTGATACAGATACCAGTGTTGGTACCAGTATTGGTACTGATATCTGTATTGATAATGCATATCTTTTATTATCCCTGCCTGTAGCAGAGGTACTTGGTATCAACTGATTTAAGTCAAGGTATCAGAATCTGTATGGGGATAAAGGGATAAATAATATCAAACTATTTCTGATCTGATTTCTCAAACTTCTGCTGTAAGCCTGAACAGCCAAAGAGGATTGGGCACCATTTTGTCGTAGAACACAACATAGAAATACAGAGTCAATACTTTCCACTGCATAATGATTCACTTCCCTTATTTAACATTCATGCACACATTTAGATGCGGAGTCTTGGTCAGGTGCCATTCCTCTGCTTGTGCAGCTGTCCTCGCCCCTCAGGTGCAGAACACAGAGGTCTTGATCTTTTGACCCACCGGGCCTTGTCAAATCCACCAAAAATAGATCCGCACTCCAATTCCAGCAAAGTCAGACGTGTTTGCCAAGCTGGAAGACGTTGTCAAGTTGAGGGATGTGGTGGTTCAATGCCTCGATCTACCCACTGACAAACACAAACAAGATATTTGAAACTGTTGTAACAGAGCCCCGTTCTTTCCTTCACCAACTGACATTTGTTCTTTCTTTTCACTGGGAGATGAGGCTTTCATTATTTGATCGACAGCCCAGATCAGAGAGGACCTCTCTCGGTTTGTTGTGGGACAAGGCAGACACAGAGGAGGCGTAGGTTGAATGCTGGGAGCTAGCAGCTGGACTGACAGAGCAGACAGACATGCTGTATTTGTCTCTGAAAGACAATCCGTGGGACTGTAGCAGTTCCTCTGGCCAAATCAAACCCTGTGGTTCAGCCAGGGCTTGAGGGGCAGCTGTGAGAGCGGTGGGCTGTCAACTGTCCGTTTCCTCCTCCACAGGTACAGCCAGGCGCGAAGGACCGGTTTGATTTTTCACCTAAAGGCTTCACTCACTCTTTTATTTCTAGCTTTCTTTTTCTCAATTCAGTTTGGCCCATCTCACTCTTCCTGCCTGTCTTGCTTGTTTTCGCTCTGCTCGAGTTCTGTGCTCACAACAAGCTCTGAGGTATGAGGCGGGAAAGAGGGAAGATCAAAGGAGCCTGCACACTCTGCCCTTCAATATCATTAGGCTATCTCTGATGGCATTATTATAGTATCTGCCGTGTGGGTGTAATTTTGTCTGATTTTCTCAACCTTGCTTGAGTGATATGTGTGCGCACACGTACGCCCGTACGTGCCTCGCCTGCCTCTGGCACAGGGTCCGGTGCTGCCGCTGGGCCGCCCCGCCATCAGCCGCTTTCATATAGAGCAAGACGTCCAAGCTCCCCTCCAGCGCAGTGCATGAGGGAGCTGCCCTCTGTTTGATGTCACTTCTGTTTTGCTCTGATCTTCCTCCACCAAAGCCTCACAGCAGCGTAGTTGTACACAGCAGCTGAGATAATGGAGAGGCACTGTGACGGGGGAAACATCTGGAGCGTGCAGGAGCAAAAGGTCCCAAACCTCACACTGAATCAAAGCCCACCTCTGCTGCCTTCACTGCACCACTTTCTGCTCTTAATTGTTTGCAACTTTTCTTGTCAAAGTACAGGGGATGTGTTCCAGTTTTTCCTTACCTTACTTAAACCTGCTTGATATCAGTGTGATACTGACATATGCACATCATTCCAGAGCTGTATGCCTCTACTAGCCTTCCATAACTGACTGACAATATGAGTGCTAAAGCCTTGCATTGCATGGATTCTCTTCTTGTACTTATCTTACAATTTATAATGTACATGTTCCAGCCACTTACCAGCTTTACATCCACTGCTTGCACCACACAGTTCTAATACTGGCATCAAAGACAGTACTTTCAAACACTTCATCTTCATCCCTCTAGAACAGTAATTCCCATTGGCAGCCATAACACATCCATGGTGGCACTCCAGGATAGCTTGCTGTGTAGACTACTGTTGTAGAGCCGTAGACGCCAATGGCATTGCACACCATGTGACAGTAGCATGCCAGTGCACTGAGCCATAAGCCATGTCAGGATTTGCCTGCATAGATGTCACTGATAGAATCAATTATCTTTCTTGTTTGCGCCTTAACGTAGTTCGTGTTGCTGTTGTTGTCTGAGAGTGAATCAATTCAGTAGGCGTCTCGCTTAATGGAGCCATCTGTGAGCATGCTTATACATGATTTGTATACGGGGCTGCAATGCTTGTACTTGTAGACATGACATATCTGGTATATCTGTTTCTTTTTGTGTGACTTTGCATGTTTTATAGAAGACGTATGTTGATGTAATATGTATGGACATATGGTGTACTGTTTCAAGTTGTTTCTTGTGCCCCTTTGAATCATTTATGAGGGCAACCCGTATGAAATATTTCACATTTCCTTCACCAGTATGAAATTCCCATTTTATTCCTCTTGATCAGACGTGTGCATTTGAAACATCTGCGGTTAGATATGTCATCTTCACATGGCTGCAGGTACATTTTTATAAAGTCAAATAAAAGGACTGGGTTGAACAAATGAACACCCTGCATGTGTGTTGTTTGAAATACTCAATGGCAGTACCATGGGCCCACTTTCCATGATGGACGGATCCTGTCCTGCTGAAAGCCGCGCCCCCCCCAAGCAACACTTCCTCCTACACACCTTTTGAATGTGTTGCTGTTTGTTAGTGAAGGAAAAACAGTGAGCAGTGAGATGGAGTAGAACGTGTGTAAAGCAAATACCGACAATTGGTGTCAGTGGAGCTGTTAGTGCACACCTTAAAGTTTGAATCGCTGCTGGAGGTCCATTTTCCCAGAAACAAACAGTCCCCGCTGCGTTTCCTTGCCTTTCAATTCTTCATACATCAGCTGCTGTACCGCTAATTTGGCCTGCAGTCAGCCCTCGCTTGGAGGAGGCAACTTTTTGTGTATTTTTGTACGTCTCTGTGCCTTCAACGCACAGAAGCTAGAACCCTGAAAGTAGTGCATAACCGGACTGTGTTAGAAGAGGAGAGCAGGCATGCGAGATGGAGGGATTGAAAGATTGAGAGAGACAGGAGGAAGAGGGAGGGGGCAGGGAGGCTGTGCCTGCACAGTTACTGAATCCATAAAGGATGAAAAGGGCCTTGGCAGGAGTCTTAAGGGGCTAATAAAATAAAGTTCTCTCAGATTAGTTAGCTAATAGAGCTGTAACATAGTGTTGCGTCTTAATGCTGAGGGGAACATGGCCTCCTGTGTGCTGCCTGTGATGTAGGGGGGGGGGGGTGATGAGGCAGAAGAGGGTGGGTGGGTGAGTAGGCGTACGAGGTTAGGCTCTGACGGAGCACCTGCTGTGAAGAGGCCCTGTGGGTCTGGTTATTGCGTCAGGGGTGAGCGGGGAGACAAGGAGAGGAGAGGAGCCTACCTGGCATGAAATTACTCTCCCTGCAGCTTTACTCTTCACCGCATGAGATCAATGCACAGGCTGAAGTAGCTACATGTGTTTTATGAGCGCTGGGATATTATTATTTTTGCTCTAATGTTGAGGCTGATATCGCCAAGCATGAACAGGAGTTTAGGGCGAGACACTATGTCGACAACATACCGGAGTTAAGTGGCTTCAGATTGCTGCAACGTCAAATGCCTAGGTGCATTTGTGTAAATGTTGGTGTTGCTGTCCCTGGGCTATAAAGATTAGCTTAGCATTAAAGCGTAAGATAACATAAGAATCGTCTCATATAAAAAAAATAAAGTACAGGTCTGCAAAAAATGGAGGCGATTTCAAGAAAAAAAACAGCCACATCTGAATCTGACAGCAAAGTGAACGGTTACCTTGACCCAAAATGATTAAGAGCTCTGTCGACAGAGAAAACCCAGAGTGTGTTTCTCGTTGATGCTGTGATGATGATGGAAAGTGTGTTGAGTCAGAGGACTTGTAGACTGTGTTATGTGTCATAGAAACTGTCACGTCATGTTTAAAAAGCAAAGTTTAGAGTGAAATGTACAAATTCACTACCTGGGTTTGGGATGATGTGCACCTTGGCAGTAAAATATGGAAGAGGATTAACTCTCTCACCACAGCAGAGGAAGACTCACAGTTGAATCGCCTTTATTTATAGACGCTTGAGTTGAGTGTGTGATGATAATTTGTTGTCTCATCATGTTTGATTGATGTTTTTTTAGTCTTTTGGTTGTTGCTTTGTTTATTTTAGTTGTTGTTCTGTCTTTTTGCAGCTGCTTTGTTTACCTCTATGGTTCTTTTGTGATATTTTGGAGTTGTTACTGTCTTTGGTAGTTAGTCGTTTTGCAGTTTTGTATTCCCTTGAGATTGTTCAGTATACATTTGTTGTCATTTGTTGCCTTATTGTAGTCTTTCATGTCTGTTTGTTGCTGTTTTGTGTCTCTTTGTAGTTGTTTAACATCCCTCTGTATCATGTTTACTCCTCTACTAGTAGACTGTTCTCCTCTTTCTACCCCTTTGTAGCTTGTTGTCTCTTTAGAATCATTTTGTGTGTTTTGTTTTTGGTTTGTTTTGGTGTTTGGTTTTTGTTTTTTGGTTTGCTTTTGGTGTTTTTGCAGCTGTCATGTTCTTCTTTGTGCTTGTTTGGATTTCCTCATAGATGTTTTGGGTCTCTCTTATGCTGTTTTGTGTCTGTTTATAACTATTCATCTGACTCTTTGAGGTTGTTTATTGTGTCTTTGAAGTTGTTCTTTATCATTTTAGAATTGTGCTGTCTCTTTGTGGTTGCTTCTTATCTATTTGGGGCCGCCATATGCATCTTTGTGCTTGTTCGGTGTGCTTTATAGATGTTTTGTGTCTCTCTTTTGCTGTTTTGTGTCTGTTTGTATTTCTTTTTTGGCTCTTTGTTGTTGTTTTGTGTCTTTTGTGGTTGTCTTTCTGTTTGTTGTCCTTATTGTGCACATTTGTATTTGATATATCTCTTTTATTGGGTAATTTTGTGTCTAAACAAAGTGATTTATACGTCTTTATAGTTTTATAGATACTCAAAATGTATCTATGTTCTTCTGGTTGTTTCATTGAATGATTCAATGTTGTAATTTTTCCCTCTAAAGTCATTTTGTGTCTTGTTGTCTGTACATGTAGTTTGGTCATGAGGACATTTTTTTTTCTACAACTTTCCAACAAGAAAATCTAAGTGCCTCTTTAAGCTGAGAGTCAGATCTCGGGACCCCCTGATCCTCTTTGCCCTGAGATGAACTTTCAACCGCATACGGGAAACTGCAGCATTCATCTGTGGTTGAATCTTTCACCTCTTTTCAGCACAGTGTTTCCACTGCTTCTCTTCTGACCACGTTTTGCCATCCCTCTTACTCAAAGCTCTTCAGATCGTCATATAGCCATGACAAAAAAAAAAACCTGAAGTGGGTATTGGAGTCAGCTGGAATGTGTGAATCCACAGTCAAGGGCATCAGTTGAGGAGAGCACTACATATGCTGTGCTCATCCTTTTAAACTCGGACTGGACAGGTGTTGCGTTGACGGCAGAATATTGCATTGAAAGCATGTGAGTGCACTCTGAGTGAGTAGTTTTAGCTGAAGAAAAGATTGCAGCTCTATGTTGGTGGTGCCCTTACACACTCAGAGTGACTGTTGGAAAGGAAACATCAGTTTAAGTTGGCCTTGCTCTCAAGAAAAGGGTAAAAAAAAAGGGGGGAAGGGAAGGGAGCTAGCGAAACGGAGAGAAATATAAAGTTCTCTCCAGGGACGGAAGTAGGGGAAAAGAAAGTGTAGAATGAGCAGAGATAAGGAACCTCTGTCTCTAATCACAGTTCCTGTAGCTTCCTTGGTGCCGTCATTACCACGGGAATAGTTAATGAGAGGCCTTTTCAAAGAGGAGACCAATCGCGTGCGTCATCTTCATTCTCTGCTCACCTCTTGCCTCACGGCTCTCTGCCCCTTTCGTCTGATCCTGCTCTTTTCTTTTTTTCACGACTCGTTCTCTGTAGATCTTCCTCTGGCTTTCATTCTGTGAAACCCTCATTGCTCTGTGATGTCTTGCTAATGACTGTGCTCCTTTTTTTTGCAGCACATTTAAAATGGAGCAATTCTTCTCAACAAAGGGGTCCATGTGTGTTTTTTGAGCTTTGGTGGTTAATTTGCATGTCCAGGTATGTGCTCTGGAGACCATGTGTGTGTGAATGTGTTAATACAGAGAATTCATACATACTTAAGTATACACATTTCTAAAGTTGTTTTAATACTAATACCTGTATCAGAAGTGCCTCTGGTGCAGAAAAAAGTGCTTCACCAGGAGTCAGTCAGAGTTCCTTCTTTCCAATTAAGCAGCCTTCACAAATATTGTCATACCTATTTTCTTGACATTGACATTGTTTTTGACTCTGTAGTCCCTTTGTTGGGAATTTTGTCTTTTTTATCAATGACTTTCAAAAAAGCTGTCACAGTTATTTTACTTCTAGATTCAGTATCTGGCAGTAATGATGGTAAATTCCAAGTTTCCCCCTAGCCAGGCTATTCAATTGGCGACCCCAACTGAATCTGGCCCACAGGCAACCTCAGAGTGGCCCCAACCTGACCCACATATATGAATCCAATATATGAAAAAATAACTCAACAGTAGCTTGCGAGTGAGCCATCTTTTTTCATTCCTATCTTTGTCAAAGGCTGCACATGTGCAGTACTGGGGTTTCACAGAAGCCTCCGGTCTTAAGGCTGATTTAGACTTCTGCGTTGAATCAACGGCGTACCCTACGCCGGGGGTCCGCGTAGCTCCCGTACCTACGCACGTAGCTGACGTGCACCTCCTCCAAAATGTAACTCCCCGTAGAGCCGACGCGGACCGCAAGCTCTATGATTGGTCCGCTCGGCGGCTTTGTCATTCCCGCATTTACAGCACTTCCGGCATCCCGGACATCGGCCGCACATCGGCCGTGTATTTCATCTCCTCCTCTCTATTCTTCATGTAATCATGTCTGTATGATAAACAGCAACATGTATCAGCTGTAGATTAACATAACACGCTCTGAATCGCTGTGGAAAAGTAAACAGAGATCGTAGCGGGACCGGAAGCAGGCGGCCGGCTATCAGAGAGACCGCACTGCCCTCATGCGTTTCGGCGAAGAATGGCTGCGTGACACGGACACACCGACGCACAAGTATGTGGTGCTCATGTCCGCGTCAGCCCCTGCTGCGTAGGGGAGACGCAGAAGTATAAATCGGCCTTTAAGGTATGAAGCCTATGCAGATGTGCTAAAAACTGCAGTTCATCGAGCGTCCACTTGAGGCTGCCTGCAGAAACACCTGAAACCACGTACACACCCATTCAAAAAAGACGACATTTGCAGCAATAATAAACATGTTTACAGCCTGGTTCAAAAAAACGGTTTAGGTCTGAATAGTTAATTTCTCTCTCGGCACACACTCTGCTCTTTTTTTAATAACTTGTTAGTTTTGAAGATATTAAACGTACAAGTTTTGCGCATATAGGGGCATGGCTGACTTGATTGAAGGACGGGCACCCTGTAGCTTTTAGTGTTAAGGCTAAAGGCCCACCTCTTTACCTCACATTAGCTCGACAGACGTTCGGTTGAGTTCAGCATTTCCAATATGGCACCCGCTGACGATCGGCTTTAAAACAGGGCTACAGAAACAGATGGGGGACTTCCATTTACTATACAGTCTATCCACAAGTAGTAGGAATTAAAAATATTCAGACCCTGTGTAGTAGCCTAGCTTTAAATATGTTGTTGACCACAATAAAACGCAGAAAGAGCAAAAAAAAGGAAGCAAAAACCATACTGTATTACATTTTTCTTGACTTTCAGGAAAGTTTTGAGACTGCATTAAAATATTTTCTCAGGACACACTCATTCTTGTTTGTCATATAAACCCGGGTGGAGTAACGACGAGTCTTCTTACACGCTGCAATTTTGCAGGAGCATTGGAACAGCAAGTTCTGCCATCACTATTCTTTTGTACTTGCACATTGCATCCCGGAAAACAGTAATGTTGGCGTCCTAGCATGTGATAGCACAATGCACTAGGGCATTGTTGAAGTGCAAGAGGCATGGCTTGTTAACACACAGTTGCAGCGTCACATACACACACTCAGACATGCAGGTACACAGCAGCAAGAGGCAGCACTGAGTCCCAAACCTAAATGATTAATCAAATTAGGCTACATATGACGATGCTAGATTTAAAAAAGGCTAATGTGTAAGCATGGCTGGGGATCTCATTAGCATGGGATGCCGCTGTATGTAAGGAAAACACTGGTGTTAGTACATAAATGTAGAAAAATGTCCTTCTTGTTAACTGTTTCTACACAGTATGTGATCTGCCAGGCTTCTCCTGCTCTTATTAGACCCCACTTTAGAGCCTGAAGTAAGAAAAAGCAAAAAAAAATTCCAGTCAATGAGCCTTACCTGACCCTTAAACAAAGTTATTATAACCCCTAATGAAACATGACATTACAGCTCAAACCTTCAGGCATGTTTTCCAAATCGATGAAAAGTAATAACTAGCATTCTAGGCCCACTTACTGTATTTCCCTCAGTCACCGTTTCAGGAGCAGTGGAGTGTTTCTGCTCAGTTTAGAGGGAGAGATGACGTCTTTGCTCAGTATAGGAGTTCTTGGCTCAAGTGTCTTCACAGGGGACCAAATTAATCAATCAAATGGGAAATGTGATTAAGTCCACATATATTACAAGGGCTATAAGTCTAAGCTGGACTAATGTAAAAGTCGTTACTAGGACTAAAGGTATGGCTTGTAGAGTTCATCATCATCCAAACCGGTTGGGATTTTATAGCAGGATTCAAACACATATGATACAAAAATACATTATCATAAGAAACATACAGAACTGTATATTCAATGTGCCTTCAAAAGAAGTGGAGACAAACAAAAGTATTCCTGAACATGATTGCCGACCCTTGGTCTTTTAATAGGAACAGGCGCCAAGAGGTCCTCAAATGATTGGGAACTCTTATCTCAAACAGTAGCAGTTGTTTTATGTGCTGCATTTAAACACACACACACACACACACACACACACACACACACACACACACACACACACACACACACACACACACACACACACACACACCAATACACACACATGCGCACACATTTATGAGCAGAGTGGAGCAGCAGCAATTTCAGCTCCACACTCAAATCATTCTGTAATCACTCTGCTCCAGGCCACTCCAGGTTTTCCATTTTCCACTTCCTAAATTGGTCTCCGCTCACAGTGAGAGGAAAGCAGCTTTAGTTCACTCCATGGCAAATATGATAAATGCTGCCCTTAAGTTGAATTATACAACACAGAGCGGGATTTAGAAGCGTCCTGATGGCATTCAACGTCGATATGAAGACATGAACCGAGGTGAGCAGACAATGATTCGCCCTAGGCGGCGAAGACTCATTGGGCTCGGTGTTTGAAATGTTGCAACTCGAGAGAAGATATTTGCTGTTGTCTCCGCTTCCTTAATGTGGTGAGACAGTTTGTTAGACAGTGGACCTAAAAGAAAATACAGGAGGAAAAATAATCTGGTATTACTGTGCCATCTCTGAATTACCAACATATTACAGCCACCTTGGCAGCTTTGAGTTTGGCAAATAAGCATCATATTGTTTTGGGGTTCGTTATTTGCCAGAAGGGACTTTTTTTTTTTATTAAAAAGAGGCAAAACTTAAAGACGTAGAGACTTGAAAATACCCAATAAAAAACTTCACCCCTTACAGTTGTTATAGATATAAACAGTTTCTATAAAAATAACCGGAACAGTGGTCAGTGTGCTGAATTTTGGGGGTAAAGTTAGACATTTTAACATGGGTCCTTATGAGGATTGACTCACTTTTGGATCCAGCCTCTAGTGGACATTTGGGGAACTGCAGTTTTTTGGTGCTTCAGATAAGTTTTAATTGTCAGAACTTTGAGGCTTTGTATTCTCAAATTATCTCTTACTTTTAGTTTCAAGATAGGGCTGGGCGACATTGAAAATTATGTTATCACAATAAAATATTTCATATCAGTTGATAATTATCACGATAAATATCAAACATTATTTCATTTAAATTAAATGCAGATTTTTGGTCCTGAGTGAAAGTTGAAGAAACCAGACAGTTTGTTTGTTTGTATCATGATTTAGTTTTCTGATGAACTTCTTGAATCCATCATTTCTGATGGTGTTAATAGGAAGCAGGTCTTTTGTGTAAAATTGTATTTTTGTGAAGTTTTAGTTTGTAGATTCTTATTTTCTCAGATTGAGGTTATTTCCATAATTTGACATGATTGGCTGTTCATTGCCGTCTTCTTCTTCTGTCAAATGTTGGGTCCCAACTAGCATTTAAGGCTCATTAGCGCCCCCTCCATTTTAACTGGCTGGGGGGTGTAATTACACTTTTATTTATATCAATTTTTTATCAAAAATGTTTTATATTTATATCTGGAAAAATGATATTGCGATAATTATCGTTATCGAATTATCGCCCAGCCCTATTTCAAGAACTAAAACCTAAGCATTTTGAAAAGAAAGATAAAGAGTAAATATGTATCTTTAATTTTAATTTAAGAACAATTAGAGAAAAATATAGGTTTCTAAATTAACATTTTGTATGTCTACAGAATTCTGTATATAATAAATATAATGGTGAAAACACCAAGCTCTTGCCAAACTATGGAGAGCTATCATGAGTGTCTCTAGCAATATTTTTTATTCATTTCCCTTTTAAAGGAATACTTTTGGGACGTTATTAGGTGTTTATTTCAGATAGTAGAGAGCTGACAGGAAACGAGGGACGCTGCACCATTAGGGATCAATTCACTACTTTCCAAACGATACAAACTAGAGTTTGTAGCGTAGACATCCCAGAACTGGAAACCCACTCTGAGTCTGTCTCTTAAATGTATTCACTGTAATACAGCCAAGAAATTGACAAATAAAATCCCCTAAACTCCTGAAATCTGTGTCAATGACATCTTTTTTACATAATGAATTCACTGAGCAAGTCAGAATCCCAAGACATTATTTTCCCTCTCTATATTTAGCTAATTCTTTATCTGAGAGAAAAAAGAGATGGAGTCTTACTGCAGTGGATTATTTGATTTTGAGCTCTTAAGCTGTTTTGTGCCTTTCAAAATAAAATTAATTGTGAGCATTTGTTTTCAGCATTAGTCACAGTAATAGAGGTCTTCATTTACTCCCTCTGCTTTATTCTTGGGACCACTTGTTTTCCTCCATTGCCTCTCTAGATTTCTGATCTTTGCCATCTCGAAGCACTACAGCTTGACCAGAAACAGGGGGAGTTAAAGTGGGGTGCCATTAATAAAGACTGAAGCCATAGGCCGGTGCTTTAGCTGATGCAGTAATGATTAATGAGGATCGGGCTTTAGCCTCAGAGGTGGTATCTCTGTTGAATTAGGCTCTGATTACGCCTGGCTGGGTCACACATGACTAATGGCTCTTGGGCCTCATTCATCCTTCCTTGAGCCAGGCCATGTGAAGTAACCACACGATGTTGCTATGTGTGGGAGATCTGACGCCTATTAAAAGGGCTTGCATGCGTTATATGCTTATATGTGTGTTTACATGAATTTACACAACAAATATTTCCTCCCTGTACTTTTATTGCCTTGGTGATGGCTTCTTTGCCCCGCGGGGAGCACAATTTCTCCATAATTAAGATAAGACCATTAAAATATGGGATTACTGTGGCGCCTTCTTAACTAGAATTTATACCCCCCCCCCCCTCCCCTCCCTTCCCCCCAGGGCCGTGTTTTTTTTCCATGAGGTCTTTTATAAAATGGCTTTTTGTTTACTCATTATTATTTGGTTTTCAGAGCTGGATTTTAATTTGTTAGCCTGAGTAGGTGGATAGAGGCAGGAGCTGTTGGTGTGACACTGTGTAGGAGATTATTTTCGTGCCCTCTGCTCTCCAACACAGGCGCAAGGAGAGGAAATTCAATGTACAGGAAGGTAATTCAGTGGAGTCTCTTTAGCTATGCTTCCTCTACCTAAGAAGTGATAATGGGATTTTCAGTGACAGACGGATTCACTGGATTTGACAGGCTATCTGACACTCTGACTGCTGTTAGATTGCCAAACTACAGTCTGAATACCTGGGTGAATGTGGACCGATGGAGGCTTCGTGTCCATCAAACCACCACAAAAAAAAGTATCTTGTTAAAAAAGGCACTAAACCCAAGGTTAGCTAAAGTGGTGCTTTTCCATTTTTAAAGAATAATTCTCACTTTCACTTCCAACTTAGCAATCAGGTTTCTTAAAATGCAAAAGCCCAATTCCATCTTCTTCAAAGAACTAATAATGGAGTGAATGATGATGAACCATATTTGTTTTTTATGCTGCACCACTGTACAAAGAGCGCTAAAGCAGAAACAGTCTGTAAACTCAGCAAATAAAGTTTTAGAACACCAACAAACAACTCAACAAAGCCTGATCGAAGTAGAGTGGGGGGGGGAATGAAGACTGTGGACAGCTTGACAGTGGACAGCTTGACTGTGGACAGCTTGAGGCAGGGTGACTCCAGTCTGTTAGCTGCTCTCTGCTCTATGTGAAGACTTCTAGGAAGTTAGCTTCAGTAAGTCCTACAAAGGTCTGAAAGACAGTGGTGTAATGGTCCATTTGATTTTATATCCAAGTCTGAGCAGGATGCACAATTGTACTCTCTGTGACTGCATGAAGACACAAATGACAAAGACATGCATTGACACGTGTCACAGGTAAAACATAAGACTAAAGCAGGATGATATGAAAGTGGCATCAAACTTAAAGCTACTGTGAGGAGTTTTTAACAGGTTATGAAACAGTCTGTATTTATGTCTTCAATGAACCTGTGTTTTAGCCAGGGGTGGCTTTACCCCCTTAGAAATTGGATTGGCCACCCAAAAATCCTAATCTATGATTGGCTGATTGCCTTGCCAGGGGTGGGATGTGTGTTAAACCCAGCTATTTGGGCTGCTGCAACCATAGACTCTACAAAACATGGACGTAGACTCAGTGACATTACCCATTGGTTTCTTAAATACAATTCTGAAGCCCAGCAATGATGGGTTGCCATATTTGAAATACTTTGGGTCCCCCTTGCAAGAAGTAGAGCTGAGATGGGCCTTTCAGTTAAGCCTCAAATTCGAGTTTATAAAGTGAAATGTTGTCCCATTCTTGCCTGTTCAGGGTGTCCTTTTTCATTGTTGTCATTTCATGATGCCAGGACTGCAGGCAGGCCGGTTTAGCACCTAGACTCTACTACTACAGAGCCACTCTGTTGTATAAAGTGCAGAATGTGGTTTGGCATTGACTCTCTGAAATATGCAAGGTCTTACCTTACCTTTTAACTAAAACCAAGAAGAGAGATTAAGAGAGAGCTCCTGTTTTAATGACCCTACACTGGCTGCCCATTGCTTTTAGAATAGATTTTAAGGTTTAACTTATCACTTTTAAAGCACTTCACGGCCTGGCCCCTGAAAATATCTGTGATTTGCTTTCACCCTACCAGCCCGGGTGCAGCCTCAGATCCTCAGGCAGGAACCTCCTTAAAGTTCCCATCACAAAGTTAAAATCTAAGGGTGGTGATGTTACATTTATTTTTAATCTACTTTTATTAACTCATTGTTTTATTAGTTTTACTGATTTTAATTGTTTTATTCTTTTAATTGCTTTTAGTAGTTTATATTTGACTCTTTTCTCAGTTGTTCCTCTTAAATTGTCTTGCCAGCCCATATACCATTATTATTATTATTATTATTATTATTATTATTATTATTATTATTATTATTATTATTATTACCTGAAAAAGATTATGGAAGTGATTTTGAGCCCATGAAGTGAATTCCACTACAGTCATATCAGCTTTTGATGAAATCTCAGCCTCTCTAAAAGCCCTTTATACACCCAGTCATGGGAGTAACCTGTTACAAATGAATATAGACGTTTCTCCATTTTCAGTGATATGGTGTTCTTGTCCCAACTTTTTTAAATGTGTTGTTGGCATCAAGTTTAAAATGCGCATGTATTTTTCATTAAACAATACGATTATTCACTTTCAGTATTCCATGTGTTTTGTTAGCACTATTTTCAATTATTACTGAGTTTAAATGGTTTACAATCAATCAAAATGTAATTTTTATCACTTACACAGCATTCCAACTTCTATGGAATATGGGTTTTTAAAAATTAAAGTGTCTCCATGATCATATAGTGATACTTTTCAACATCGAAAATGAAGATAAGTAATTGAATTTTAGTTTTACATCTAAATCAGTTTATCTGTAATTATTTGACAGTAGAATACAGTCCATTTATTTTTAATGTGGTATTTTCTGCATATATTCTTATTTCGCTAAAAGGGAAAAAGAGGATTTTTGTTATTTGGTCAGTCATACTTATACATAATCCTTTAAAGGCATGACTTTTCGACTCTTTCCCTTCTGCCCTCTTTTGAAAAAAAGCAGGATTATGGGAAAAAGGCATCTCTGGGTCAAAACTCTTAAAGCACAATAGGAATAAAGCTGCATGTATCCATATGTACTCTCCCCCAGAACACAACCTAATTTAACTGATATTCAGAAGGCATGTCTAGTTTTTGAAATCGTATTAAAGCTATTACTTCTGCTCTCTGCTTAACTTCCAAACCAGACCTAAAATATTAGAGTTTCATTACCCAGCGATCGCCCACTCTCCGGCCTGTTGACTTGTCATTTTGGCTTCGATAGCCGCCATTCTGCTCCATTTCCTCAGCGGCAATCACACTGTCAGTATCTGAGATGGTGTTAAGCTGTGGCTCATTGCACCATGGCTGTGCTCGCTGGGCACGAGCCATGTGGAATCAGCGGGCGTGCTCTTCAGGCCGGAGGGAGGCAGGGGAAGGGTTGAAGGAGGCAAGATGACGAGCAGTGGCGATGAAGGGATCCTTTGCAGCTCCTAACCCTGTATTTTTCCACTCAGACAAGCTTGTTGTTTACTGCTCAGCCATGGCAGTGTGCTTCTCTACTGGGCTAATTTGTCACCCCATAAAAACAGGACAGCACTGGTACACGCCGAGTGGGAGTCAGTGAGCTTGTTATGTTCTCACATGGAGAGGGATGGGGGAGATAAGAAGAAAGAGGCAGATAGGCAGATAAGGCAAAAGAGGAAACATCCGTGAAGAATAGAGGAGAAGATGTAGGCCAGAAAAAGATGCAAAGAAAGTAAGGTAGGAGGAGAAGAAAAAGTTAAGGAGGCGCGGAGGAAGAAAAGTACAGGCAGGGCCATTTATATGTTTGTGTGTTTTCAAATGAAGAGGTGGCTCTTCTTTCATTTTCTTCTCAATAGTAGGCTTGTTTGCTATTCTGAGGGTCTGCTGCTCATTAGAGGACCCTGCTGACTCCTCTAACAGGGCGCGCTCAACTGACCCACAGACCGCCCGTGTGACAGTGCACACTCCAAAATATGCTGCTGTCACACTGTGATGGAATCGCCGTAACGATGCTATGCTTCCATGTGAAAACATAAGAAAACCCGAAAATATTTCCTCTGTGTCTGGTATCCTCCTTGCTTTTTATTCTCTTCATACCACATTATATTTTTAACTTTTATATCTGCTTCCCCTCTCTGTGTTTGGGTCAGTAATGAGCTGGTTAGGTTTCTTTTTCCTGCCACAGGCATATTTTCTCTTTCCATCTCCGTCATTCTTCCAAACAGCACATGAAGAAGAGGGGGGCTGCTATCTTGTTTTCTTCTCTCAATGCCTCCTCTTCCCCCAAAGGACTCTCCAGGTTGCTTTTCCTCTGTTTTGCTGTTATTTTCTGCATTCTTCTTTCCTTTTTTTTTTTTTTTTTTTTTTTTTTTACAGTTTCAACAACTTTTATCACATCCCCATGGTACAGGAGAATCCAAAACACTAACTACCACAGGCTGCCTACAGAAGCTGCTCATGTACGGCAGCCCATGTGGTCCTCATCTGTCTTAAAGGTGTGAAAAATGTATGAGCGCTTGTATCGTTGCCCTTAGGCTAGACACAGACAGCATCACCCACAGCTCTGTGGTCGGGTGTTTAAATGAGAGGCATTCCCTCACGCCTGGTGTAGAACAAGGAATCACGCATGTTAGCAGATGGTGGTATAGAAAGTGGCTGTTCAAGGCAGGACACATCTGGCCAGGAAGGCATTTAGTGATGAATGAATCTCCTCAGTTATGATACATACTGTGTTTAGACACACCAATTTTCCTCTCCTGATACAATTTTCAATGCTTGGGACATCAGTGTTGATACCAGATACCTCTCCAATACAAGTGTAAAACAAACATCATATTGGTGGAAAAACACTGACTGCAGGTACTTCACTTGCCTTGGATATCGTTACACTCTCAACAAGCACCAAACTGTTTTTATATTTCATTTTCACTCCATGTTTTGCTTCAGTCCCATTGACTTTCATAGTGGATTGACTGTTGTAGAAATAGCTTTAATACGTTCAGTACCAAGAACTGCATTTAAGGTACAATCAGAGGCACTGACACTGGTGTTGTAAGAGGTCGATACTGATTCTGGTACTGATATCAGAGACGGACACTGAATCTGAATCAGAGGCTGATAATTACTCTGGTATCGGTATCAGAGCCTTGTACTGTTACAAGTATCAGGTTAAGAGGCTGATACTGACACTGGTACTGGTATCAAAGCCAATACTGATACTTGTATCGCTATCAGAACCTCTTACTTGCTACTGTATCAGTGGCCAATACCGACACAGGTATCAGTATCAGAAGTCAACACTGATACTGGAACTGGCATCAAAGGCTGGTACTGACATATAATCAATATCAGGCCGATACTGTTTCTGATATTGGTATCTGAGGCTGATAATGACATATATCAGTATCAGAGGCTGATATTGATACAATTACCAGTATCAGGGGTTGATATTGATTCTGTTACCTGTATCAGAGGCTGATACTAATTCTGATATTGGAATCAGAGGCCGATACTTATAATGCTACCAGTATCAGAGGCTACTACTTATACTGGTATCAATTTCAGAAACCAATACTGATACAAGTTTTGGTTTGAGAAGCTTATAGTGATACTGGTACTGGTATCAGAGACTGACAATGACATCGGTATCAGAGACTCTCATACTGACTCTGGTATCAGTAATTTAACCCTATACTGATACCAGTCAGTTTAATTGGACTATACTGATACTGGTACACTAATACTGATACTGGTAGCTTAATCAGAGACTCATACTGTCGTCTTTATCAGTGGCCGATACTGACATAGATATCAGTATCAGAAGCCGATCCCAATGCAGGGACACGTATCAAAGGCTGGTACTGATTCTGACATCAGTATCAAAGGTTATTCCTGACTCTGGAACCAGTATCAGAGGCCAATACTGATACAAGTTTTGGTTTTAGAGCCTTGATACTGGTACTGGTTTCAGAGGCTGATATTGGCATCCATATCAGACCCTGATACTGTAATCGATATCAGAGGCTGATGCTAATCCTGACAAAGGTATCAAAGGCTGATACTGACTCAGGTATCAATATCAAAAGCTAAAACTGATACTGATGCTGAAATGAACACCAATATTGATTCTTATATAGGTATAAGAGGTCAATACTGATTATGCTATCAGTGTCAGGGGCCAGGTCTAGAGGTAGAGGCAATAATTATGTCTATGACCTTTAATTTTCATCGGCAAATAGGTCATTGTCACAGACCGGTGCATTAATTGAATTACATGCAGAGCCCTGACTACAGATTTAAGGTGGTAGCAAAGCCGATACAGATAATGCTATTGGGACTGGAGGTCGATTCTGGAGGTAGATAGCAGTGCAAATGTCAGTTTTGGCACAAAAAAGCTAACAACTCTGAGGATTCAGGGAGAAGTGCCTTTAATACATAAATGAATTGGACCTGTCAGGCTAGGCATGTTGTGTTGTGACTGTCAAACCCAACAAAAGGTTCTTTCTTTTTTCACGGTAGATAAAAAAATCTGTGGTCAGTAGGATTTAAAGTTAAGAGTGTCTGTTGTATCTATAGTGGTGTATGAAGGCCAGAAAAACAACAAAACCTCTTGTCCTCGGAGGAAAAACAGGAGTTTCTGTGTACATCCGGAGCAAAGCTTTTACTGGTGTCCTCTGGCCTTAAGACTGACATATTTCTTGCAACCTTGAAAAAGCCTTCTTTTTACAGCTAGTGGAAATATGACAGCTTGAAAGAAAAAGAACAGATAGACAGGGAACATGTGGGGGGAAGTAAGAGCACATGACATGAGGGAGACAAAGTTGGAGGAGTGAAGCAGCACCAGAGAATTCACATTAATCAATTCTTGCTCTTTTAACAATTGGGGTGAAGTGGCGAGCAGTCGTGGATTTACAGAGATACTGTGGGTTAGACCCCCTCCTGCTAATTGAAACAAGAGATGCTACACCAGGGATAAGACACTGCTGTTATAATTCATGCCTCTTCACCCCAATCAAACTTAAGCTCTCCTCTTGCTGTCATGCCCTAAAGAAAATTCTCACAAATCCTTTTTGTTTGCTGGCCTGATTCCTGCAGCGGTGGTTTAGAAGTGACCCTGAGAAGTGCTCACTTGAAAGAGGACTTTGTACAGTCCATACATTGTTTGATTAAACCTTGGTTCTGTGGTATTTCTGGTTCAGGTAAATTCATTTGCATGGTGAAAAGAGCGTGCAGTGGAAGTATTAGGCACGGTATTGTGTCAAATTGATAAAAGGGTCAGGTGAGCTGGCTGCACTTGTTCCGCATGCAGTGCAGAGGAACAAAGCCCTTCCTGATTAACATTGTTATTCATTCATGAGATGGAGCCCAGGCAAAGCAGATTCATTTGTCTTAGATACATTTAACAAGTGGAGGGAAAAAAGAAACAAATCTCTGAGAAACAATTGAATAATTATGCCCTTTCAGCTCGAACGTGACCAAGCCAGTTCTTAAGCTGTCAGCACCTTTTGTTTGAATGTGGAGTTTTATTATGGCAGCAGGGATTTTAATTAGTCCAAAGACTTTCCTCCATGCCAGCTGCTCAACAGGTCTAGAGGCATTTGTCAGTACATGCAAAATTAACATAAAATTGCTTCTTTGTTGCCGGCAAACACGGCAGAAAGTCAGAAGAATTGGGACAAGTTTAAAAAGAAGACAAAGAAGAGGACATGCGTGAAACTTTTCATGGGTTTAAAACCACCAAAGCAAGAGCGCACAGGCCAGGAGAGGGTTAACTGATGTATTGTAAATGCCATTTGATTGATTCCTTAGAAGGAGAGCATTAATACGACTTAAGGAAAGGAAATCAATAAACATTCAAAACCTAGCAGGCCTTCCTCCAGAGGGAGAACTGCATGGATTCATTTCAGGATTATATTTATTAAGCCTATTCTTAAGCCGACCAGTCAAATGCTCACATCTCTCAAGCCTTTTCATCTCAGGCACCAATATATCCTTCAACATCTGCATGATAAGCACAAGGTTTTCAACTAACTTAAATGTAAAGCCCATACTTTAGATGCTCAGGATAACTGCTCATTGTGACTAAGTTAAAGGAGCAGTTCAAGTGTAAACATCAACCTTGACATTTTGTTTAAACCTACCCTTAAGCTCCCGAGAGGAAAATATCATCCTTTATTTTCAACGGCTTAAGTTCAACACGGAATGACTCTTTGTCGAAAAGACTAATAAGATTACTTTATTTTCTGATTCAGCGGTTACACTCTTATAAAGAAGTCCTTCTTTTTACAAATTTGCAGGGAGTTGCCAGATTTTGTTTGTTTGTCCGCTGAAGTCACAATTTAGGGAGCGTCTGCTGTGTGTCTCTCTGCTCTGCCCTCCATCACAGCCTCTACACTGCTAACGTTTCTCAATTAGAGGTTGGCAAATACCAACATTTTTAGAGTCCCTTTGGGGTCTCTTAAGGCTGATTTATACTTATGCGTCTCCCCTACGCAGCAGGGGCTGACGCGGACTTGAGCCCCACATACTTGTGCGTCGGTGTGTCTGTGTCGCGCAGCAATTCTCCACCGAAACACTAGAGGGCAGTGCGGTCTCTCTGATAGCCGGTCGCCTGCTTCCTGCCCCGCTACGATCTCTGTTTACTTTTCAACAGTGATTCAGAGCGTGTTCTGTTAATCTACAGCTGATACATGTTGCTGTTTATCATACAGACATGATTACATGAAGAATAGAGAGGAGGAGATGAAATACACGGCCGATGTGCGGCCGATGTCCGGGATCCCGGAAGTGTTGTAAATGCGGGAAATACAAAGCCGCCGAGCCGACCAATCACAGAGCTTGAGGTCCGCGTCGGCTCTACTGGGAGTTACATTTTGGAGGAGGTGCACATCAGCTACGTGCGTAGGCCTCGGCGTAGGTACGGGAGCTACGCGGACCCCCGGCGTAGGGTACGCCGTTGATTCAACGCAGAAGTATAAATCAGCCTTTAAAGGTGCACACTACCAGTCAAAACTTTAGAAACACCTTCTCCTTCAAGGGTTTGTATTTATTTTAATTATTTGAAACACTGTAGATTAATACCAAATGCATCAAAACTATGAAAGAACATAGGGGCAATGTTGTGCTTCAAAAACAAGCCATATGTGTTATCAACCAGGCTGATTATTACGCTCACACTGAAATCCCATGTTATGAAAACCAATGACTTATTCTGTTACAAAATAATGCAAATAATGTTCGGAGCAAAATCTAAATCAATCAAGTTTTCAAGTTCAGATTGCTTTATTGGCACGAACAGTTTAGTTATTCCCAAAGCAGAGTACAAAAAAAAATCAAATATAATAATTATAATAATACATATTCTCATTGATTACACTAACATTTAATTGTTTATAATTCAATACAATTTATCTGTAATAAATCAATACAACACATTTGATCTACACTACCAGTCAAAAGTTTGGACACACCTTCTCATTCAAGGGTTTGTATTTATTTTCATTATTTGAAACACTGTAGATTAATACTGAAGACATCAAAACTATGAAAAAAAACTACAAAAAAGTGTTAAACAAACCAGAATATGTTTTATATTTTAGATTCTGTAAAGTAGCCCCCTTTTTCCTTCATGACAGCTTTGCACACGCTTGGTATTCTCTCAGTCTGCTTCATGAAGTGGTCTCCTGGAATGGTTTCTAATTAACATGAGCCTTGTCAAGAGTTCATTTGTAGAATGACTTGCCTTCTTAATGAGTTTGAGACCATCAGTTGTGTTGTTCAGAGGTAGGGTTAGCACCCAATGGATAGTCCTATTTGACTACTGTTGTAATCCATATTAAGGCAACACCAGATTATTTCATAGTTTTGATGTCTTCAGTATTAATCTACAATGTTGAAAATAATTAGAATAAATAAAATAAATAGAAACCATTGAATGAGAAGGTGTGTCCAAACTTTTGACTGATAAACACAGAGGGACTTTGCATTGCTCTCTCTCTGCTCTGCATACTATCAGTTATGAGCTCAAAACCACTGAACTAAAGCAGACGGCCATAAAATAATCCAAAATATGAAAATTAGAAAGTTACAGACATAGACCATGCTCTCTCGCCCAAGGTCAAGAATCGGTCACCTCCAGTTTATGGCAAAAAAATCTCATTATAGTCTTTTCTATGGAACGTGTCACTCATTGGAATAAAGGCTTCGGAAAAACTAAAAAGGCCGTTTTTTTTTTAAAGTGCTGTAAAAGTTCTCATCTGACATTTACCCCTTACAGCATTTACAGACATTGAAAATTAGAGTATAGAAATGGTCAAGCTTGTCGTTATTGGTCTTGTTTAAAGAGGCCTCACTGTCGAGTTCAATCTGTTTCATTACCAGCAAAATCTCCTCACAGAAGCTCTAACTTCATGCTTTTTTATCCTCTTAAGAATAGCTGTCGATCAAGACGCTGCCATCTGAGAATGATTTCATTACACAAAGATGTTAACCTTCCTATTGGAGTTATTTTAATGAAACACTTGAACCAAGCTCCTAAAGTCAATGTGATTTTTCGTCGTTACACCTCTAGTATATTTATACACCACTTGACTGTCTCTTCTTCTCACTGTTTAAATCCAAACAGACTTTTCCAAACCAAACTGTCCCCGTCCTGTTTTGTCTGCTCCCCTGGAGTTACATAAACACTAGATAATAGATGGTCACCAAGTCCTGGTCCACAGAGCCGTGTTTGGGAGCTGGGGAATGTACACACTGAGTCCTCGGGATGGGGAAAAAGAGAGGGAAGTTACACCAGCGGTTTGTCTTCTGTTTTGTTTGGATGACGCCAGCAACATCCATTTCAGTTGTTTTAACTGCCTTCAAGGTCCATTTCATGAGAGAACTGGCGCTTCTTTGTCTTGAGCCTTTAAAATTTTACCACTCTGTTGTAATATAGAACGATTAAATCAGTATTGTTGTAGAGCTGGAGTAATACGTATAAAATACAGATAAAAAGGATTCTGTTTTTTATGTCCTGAAGTTAATTTTCAGGACTTTGCACGGCCGGTTTGGGGAACTTTGGAGAAGTTGTCATGTGTTACAAGGAATCACGTCTTTATGAGTACAAACAAGTGAGAATCCATGAAGCCCATAATGATAGCTACTGTAACCTGAGGCTCTTCTGGGGTTGGATATAACCCTACTGGGTCAATGGGATTCATTTCCATATATGGCATATTTGCAGGCCCTGGCACCTTTCCTGTCTGGATTAGTTTTTTGGTGGTGCTGCCGCCCCAGCCAGCCCTCCTTAATGAGAGCAGAGGAACAACAGAAACAGATGGAATTGCCTGTGGGATTGTGGGAAGACTCAGGAAGGGCTAGGATCCCGGTTGTGGGAGGAAGCTAGTGCCATGTGGTGGCGTGCCTACTCTGCCCTCTGGTCATCTCTGCTAGTCCTGCTTGGTGGTCATCCAGGCGCGCACTGGCCTGCCAATTAAATACGGGCCCACAGTCAACCCTGAAGGTTCCTCCAAGCCCACAAGCCTCTCTCTTCCTTCCTTCATCTTTTTTTACTCTCCTCTCTCATATCATATCACTCTCCAGCCAAACACCCTGCTGCGCATTCTGCTTTCTTCTCGCTTGCTCACTCAAGGGGAATCACTGCTCAGAATCCATTAGGCTGTTTTCCCATCTTTCCTCCTCAGCCAAATAACTCACCTCGAGTGAGTAAGGTGGCAGGTGCCAGTGCCACGGTCTGTTCAACCATGTGATGTGACAATGAAGAAATCCTCTTTGGCTTTGACATGCTTGCAGCGCCGCAATAAAAGCAGAATTAAGATGCAAATGAGGATGAACTCGCCGGCTTTCTCCTTTTCTCCATTACAGCCCCCTTCATATGTGAGACCCCGTGCTTTTGAGAAGCAGTTCATCCAGATAAGGCTCAGAGTTAGTCACGTCTGTGGTTTAAGCAGTCAATGCCAGAGGTCAGAGGTCAGGGGTCTGGCTGGCTTTGTTTAAGCTGGTGACTTGAGAGAAAGAGAAGAAGACAGAGACGTAGAGAGGAGGAAAGAGAAACCAGGATGGTGTTGAAGTTTGGCTGTCAGCAGAGCAGTGAAAACAGCTGACTGAAGAGGAATGGGTGTGATCACAGAGATTAGAGAGACGTGTTAGTGAGCGATAGAAACCTGACTCTGTCATCTACCACCTGCCTTTTGGTGTGATTGCTGTCACTACTCTCTTATATACATTACTGGTTAACAATACTGATACTTCAATACCACTGTTGATACACCTCTCTATTACTTGGTGAAAAAAAATAAAGACATGGCATGAAGGATTTTAAAAGATTCAACGTTCTTTTTATTATTCCTTCTCTGGCCACAAAATTGGAAACTGTGGTTTGGTTTGGTTCCTGTAATCCCACCTGCAGCTTTGCTATTGCAGCCATCAGGACTCAGACTTCTGTCCTGAGGACCTCATGGCAGTCACACTAGCAACAAGGTTAGCATCAGCTGCTCTGCTAAAGCAGTCAATCACACTGCAAGGCAAGGCAAGGCAACTTTATTTGTATAGCGCATTTCATACACGAGGGCAACTCAATGTGCTTCACATTAAAACATTGAAAGCATTGGTAACATTCGGACAAGCATGAAATAACACAATTAAAATGACAAATATAATAAAACAGAAAAGGAAAGGATTATATATTAAAAGTAAAATTAAGATTTGCATTTAAAGTGAGTTAAAATGAGCTAAGATAGGAAGGCAGTGGCAAATAAGAAAGTCTTAGTCTTTGATTTAAAAGAGGTGAAAGTTGGAGCGGACCTGCAGCTTTCAGGGAGTGTGTTCCAGATATGTGGTGCACAATGACTAAACGCTGCTTCACCATGTTTCGTTCTGACTCTAGGGACTGAAAGCAGACCAGTACCTGATGATCTCAGAGGTCGAGATGGTTCATACAGTAGCAGCAGATCAGCAATGCATTTTGGGCCTAAACCATTCAGTGCTTTATAAACCATCAGCAGGATTTTAAAGTCTCTTCTCTGACAGACAGGAAGCCAGTGTAGAGATCTAAGAACTGGAGTGATGTGGTCTACTTTTTTGGTCCTTGTTAGGACTCGAGCAGCAGCATTCTGTTTGAGCTGCAGCCACCTGATAGACTTTTTAGGGAGTCCTGTAAAGACACTGTTACAGTGGTCTAGTCTGCTAAAGATAAAACTTGTCCATGCACTCCTCAACCTTGAAAATGAAGCCAATATGGAAGTGCAAAAAAACTGCAGTTTCCTGAATGTCCACTTGAGGCTGGGTCCAAAAGATCTAGAAACCAGATTGATTTCTCTCAGCCACACCCCAGATTTAAAAAAAATTGGGGCGTGGCTAAATTGATGCACAGACAGGTTTGTTGTAGCCATTAACTGGGCCCAACTCAGCTCCATTCATTTGACTGTTGGCTGACTGGAAGTTAAGTTGAGTCAGCATTCCCAACATGGTGGCCACCATCATATAAAACTTCTCTGTTTTATAGTCTTTGGCTGCACTGATTCAAAGTTGCAGGAAGTTGAACTTCTAAGTGTTTCACAGGGTTGCTGATGGGGTTCTTTCTTTTTTCACATGAATCTCACAGAGGTGCACCAGAGTTCAATTTGGTGCAGTGAGCCCAAACTTCCAAACACTCTGCTCTGTTCAATATGTAGATGTACTTTCTCCAGCATGCGACCACAGTGGCACTTCCTCATTCCCTGTTTCTGTCTGCTTCCTCGTCACTTGGGGACCAGTTGAGTTAGCGTGAAACAAATGAGACAGAATTTCAACAGACAACACCATCTGTGCATGAGCGTATTTGTACTTTTGGTACTGACCAATCACATAGCAGTACCATAAAGTACTGCTTCTTGATTTCCATTCCCTCTCCCTTTATATAAAGCTCTAGAAACCTTGCTTGTTTATGACCGGCGAACATGAACTGAAGCTCCTTCCACACTCATCTTCCTGTAAGCAGGGGCTGTGTTCTACTTCTCCTGATTTCCACAGAGACCTCCGATGGCAGCGAAACTCTCCGACTTCCATATGGAGTGGACAGATGTGTGGATGACATCAAGCACTTCCATATTTGATTTCAGGGGGGGGGCGTTACCTTCCCAATCCTTCAGGAGGCCGTGCAGCTTGGTGTGCGATGAAAATGTCTGCACTTGAGATGTCTGCAGTTCTTTTTTCATTCTGATGCCACTTTATTTTTCTTCCCCCCCTCTAATGGAGGAGTTGCCAAGGACCCCTGCCTGAACGTCTGCTTGCAGCATTCCAGGTGCTGCACACCTCCTGTGCTTCAACGAGAGGATGCAGAATTTTGCAACCAATCAATGCAACGATGAATAACACTGCGATGTTTCAGCTCTCTTCTCTCTCCATTATGTTCACATAGCCATTCCAGATTTTTTCCCCCCCTAAATTTCATTCACACTATTTCTTTCCATACAAATGTATGACAATATTTCAGAAATATAAAACACAGTTGAGACATTTCACTGTACGCCTGTGGACTGAATACCTAACGCCGTTTCCTGAGCATGTCAAGAAAAATGCCTCCATACAGGGATGACTATTTTAGTCTTTTTCAAGCTGCTGCCATTATATTAAACACTGTAGATGAAATCACAGGGGGTATTATATATCTAACAAAGGCAATGATCCAAAGCTTCCATTTAGAAACTCTTATCTATCTTTTTTCTACAGAAAGTTCCCTGATTGTTAGACTTAAATTTGCACCTGCAGAAGAAAAACACTAATGACACGGTGGACTGAACACACGCAGGGCCGGAGCCTAAAAAAAGAAGTGTTTTTTACAGAGCCAGCTCCATGTCTTCTCTCCTTTTCTTTGTGTCTCCTTTCTAAAAGGTTATGTAAGGTAAAACATATACATACAACAGGGAAAGTAGCGCAGGTTCTGTCTATGATCTGCAAATTAATGTCTCCTATTTACGTCTAATGTTGAAAGTCAAGCTGGTGAAGCTGTGTCTCTTTTAGACATAGATTCAGAAACTGTGCTAAATCATCTCAATGCTCCTGTTAAACCTCTCTTATGATTACTGCTTTAAAAGCATGAAACATGGCTTATCTATTGCAGTTACACTCTCCCCATGGACTTATAAATACATAACAAGCAGCTCCCCTAAAAGCTTTACTGTTGATTGACAGCTGCTGTGTTGATGAAGCATGACGATGTGAAGGTCTTCAATCACGCCTACAGTAACATACCGCTCTCGCATCAGCTTTCATCTTGAACAGCATGTAATGATGCCTTCCTTCAATTACTATTCTGCAGTGGTTCAGTCCTTGAGCCTGTGCTCATGGGATTACACCCTTTCCCCTTCTACTTGCATGCAGTACAGGCGCGAACACTTGTGTGTTTGGGTCCTGGACTTGTGTGGAATCTTGTTAATGGGGATGCATTCCCCAAGCCCAAATCTAACCCCTGCCCCGGGGCCTGGGGTGAGGGAGTGCATTCAGCTTGGTGATATCTGTAGAATGAATAAAAGGAGGGGATGTAGCACACCTAGCATCACCCACTGGGTTCTTTTTTTAAAGCCTCGAGTCCAGCATTGGATGTCAGATTGGATACCTATTCCACCACTACCAATGTCGACTGTTGCCAGTTCTTTAAGCTACTTTAATCCTACTTATCTTTGATATATTGGTCGTAATCAACATTATTAAAATCAAGTATTGAAGAACTCTGGAACTGGCAATTGAGACCATAAAGCTGTTGGTACAATATTTACTGTAGGCTCATTTACCAAACTGGTTCCATAAAATTTGATGTATTTTTGCAACAAGAGGAGGCTCCCCCTGGTGGCTATTAGGTGAAGTAAATACACTGCTACACTGGCTTCACCTTTGATACCAGAGGCTCTGTCTACTACCAATATATGTACAAAATGTGAATGCCAAGTGTGTGTTTATCTAACCTCTAAAAATTCTCAGTTTATCGTTAATGTTGCCTGGAAAAGATCTAACAACAACAGCAATCCTGGAAAAACACAACTCGGACAGCATAGAAGCATTTCAAGAGAGAGCCATATGGCATCTTTCGACAATACCAAGGAGCGGGACGACTTTGCCCCACCATTCTGCCTCATTGCAGTAACAGGGGCATATATATCCCGCCTTGAAATGGCAGTATGTAAGAGACAGAAGTGCTGGATGGATGGATGGGTGGACGGTTGTTGGTAATTAACTTGAGTTTCAAGTAAAAGACCAAACATTTTGGAAGTGGATGTTGAATTAAAGACTGGTTTCTGAATTTGGAAAGCAAAATTGAACACTACACAACATCTTATACCAACAATAGCAACGCTGAGTCTATTTTGGTGCTCTGTTTTGAATGCTGGCTGGAAAAACATGACTCAAACAGCATTGAAGCATTTGAAGAGGCCATTTGGCATCCTCTGACAACACCCAGGGGCAGGACAACTTTCCCCCACCTTTCTCCCTCTGTGCACTACACATTGCAGTTACAGGGGTGTATATATCCCACTTTGAAATGGCAGTATGTAAGAGACAGCAGTGCTGGTAGGATGGATGGATGGATGGACGGACGGACAATTGTTGGTAATGAACTTGAGTTTCAAATAAAAGACCAAACATTTGAGAGGTAGATGTTGAATTAAAGACATGTTTCTGAATTTGGAAAGCAAAATTTAACTCTAAAATTTCTCAAAGTATCTTTAATGTAGCCTGGACAACATCTTAAAACAACAACAGCAATGCTGGGTCTGTTTTGGTATACTGTTCTGAATGCTGGCTAGAAAAACATGACTCAAACAGCATTGAAACATTTGAAGAAAAGGCCATTTGGCATCCTCTGACAATACCCAGGGGTGGGACGACTTTGCCCCACCTGTCTGCCTCATTGCAGTAACGGGCATATACATCCCACCTTGAAATGACAGTATGTAAGAGACAGAAGTGCTGGATGGATGGATGGATGGATGGATGGATGAACGGACAGTTGTCTGTTATGAACTTGAGTCCAAATAAAAGACCAAACATTTCAGAAGTGGATGTTGAATTAAACACATGTTTCTGAATTTGGAAAGCAAAATTGATCTCTAAAATTTCTCAAAGTGTCTTTAATGTAGCCTGGACAACATCTTATAGAAACAACAGCAATGCTGAGTCTGTTTTGGTGTACTGATCTTGAATGCTGGCTGGAAAAAACATGACTCAAACAGCATTGAAGCATTTCAAGAGAGAGCCATTTGGCTTCTTCCATCAATATCCAGAGGCAGGAAGACTTCGCCCCACCTTTCTGCCTCTGTGCATTCCACATTGCAGTTACAGGGGTGTAAATATCCCTCCTTGAAATAGCAGTATCTAAGGAACAGCAGTGCTGGTTGGATGGATGCTTGGTTGTTGAAAGACCAAAATCCTCCAGAATAGTTCAAATCTCTATTTCTAGATCTGAAGTGGATGTTGAATGTAAGACTAGTTTCTGAATTCTGGGACATACATCCTTCAAAAAAGGATTTTTATGTACACAACAGTACCCAAGATGCATCAGTAGATCTGTAAAAGCATCCAAAAAGCTTTGGCACTTGATGAGGAGCTGTTATCTCATTGAGTGGTTCTCCTTAAAGTTTGTCACCATCTATAATGTTTAAGGGTAGAGCTGTATGTACCTGAGGCTCTTTTTAACTACACTCGGGTACAGCACGTGGGAGCAGAGACTACTTTTTGAAAGAGAGAAAAGAAAGAGGTTGTTCTCAGGAGACAATCTGAGGATCGGGCCTTTTGATGCGATCTGCTCCCTTTGTGCTTTCCACACCAGACGCTTCCTCTCACACGGCAAGGATGCATCTTAAACTGGAGCGTATATTTGTTTACAGATGACGGCTCGATATCATAGTGCAGCCTCTAACTCATTCAGGAAGCTTTTCTCTTCTGTCAAGAGTCCTTGTCATCTTAACATATAACAGCGTTTTTTCCCCCTGTCTGGTAGACCTGCTGTTTGACTCCCAGTGTCACAGAGTCTGACTCGCTCTTTGAGGTATCAGCAAAAAGCATCTGTTCGACTTGTCACAAAAGCATGGAGATTTCTTCATTACGTTGTACGTGACAACACATTTTCGGTGGCTTATCCAAGGTGTCAGGAGGATTAATTAAAATGAATAATAATTAGCTCCAAGCAACATATGCTTTGTAAAATTTCAAGCCACATAACGGGTCTCTAGATGTTTTTATTTTCTACCACACAGAAAGTCTGAGCATCTGCGCAACATCTGCATAACCTTTTATTTAGTGAAGCCATCAATCACTATGGTAAAGGCTTCTGTTCACGAGAAGAGAGAAAGGGTACGGTCCCATGGACATGACATGAATAGATTGAAAGCAACATCTGTACACCGTCTTTCATCCCGCTGTATTGTGCTGAAGGCAAAAAGAAATACCTACAGTTCATGTCACTGGAGGGAGTGCATGGAAACTGACGATAACGTATCAGTACTGCATCTTTAAACGACTCTTTAAAACCTATCCTCACATAGAAGCAATGAAATCCAAGATGTCTACATTCAGAAACCTAATAGGGAGATATGCGGATAAAATCATGAAGCTGAGTCCATTGACAAATGTTTTTAAGATCAATTTTTAAAGAAGTTGCTCTTTTTTGGGGCATCAACAGTGTTTGGTAACGCTACCAATAAAAGGAACACATCAGGTACCGTGTCCACTAACGCCGTTTTTTGTTCTACTCAAACCCAATGGGATTCGCCGTTTCCAGCGCTCAGCATCCTCAGCGCAAAAACGCTCTCAGGGTCAGCTAATTTTTATCTTGGCGCTCTTAGTTGAGAAGAGTTCAACTTTTGGAACACCGGCGCTCTCGTTAATATCACTTCTTGATCAGCAACCGATCAAAATCAAGAAGGGGCGGGACTTCTGATATCAGCCTTGTCAACAGCTATTACTACTTTTAATGCTATGACACGATTTCTATACATAGTTTCTACAGTTTCTTGATGAAATGCCTGAGCATTTAAAACAGACCCAACGATCTCACTCAGGGAAACGCAAGAGAGAAGAAAGGTACTTTGTTAATCCCCAGGGGGGAAATTCAATTTTTTCACTCGTGCTATTTTTTGGACATGCTACACACACAGTATATACATACAATCATGCACACATATGCAGTGAACATGCATAGGGAGAGATGTCAGAGTGAGGATGCTGCCATCAACCAGCGCACCCCAAGCAGGGGTTCGGTGCCTTACTCAAGGGCACCTCGGCAGTGCCCAGGCAAGTGAACCAGCACCTCTCCAGCCACCAGTCCACTTGCCAAACTTCGTCCACACTGGGACTCGAACCAGCGTCCCTTCGGTCCCAAGCCAAGTCCCTATGGACTGAGCTACTGTGGCCCCAAGTAGTACGTGCCTAGCAACAATAAAAGCTGGTGAGAAGTGCTCTGAAAATTAGGTTGTGGGTGCTCCCAGTGCAAAAAAACAGCGTTAGTGGACAGGGCACCTTAGAGTAGGGGTTCCCAAACTTATCAACCCGTGACCCCAAAAATATAGGTGCCAAAGACTTGCAACCGCCACTGTCCCTCAAAGTGATTTAATGTGGCTTCATTTAGCTGGTCTGCAATAATGACCCTACCTATATGAGCACGTGTCTGTGTTTCCTGTGCTGTTATGAATTAACCTACTCCTACTGATGCTTTTGATAATTAACTGTTCACTAACTACAAACTTAGGAGTCATCTGGCAAAAAAGAAAGGCAGAAAACTCAATACATTTTCTATTTTCATGGTTTTATTTCAAGGTTGCTACTATTTTGGTCCTTATTTTGACTGTAATGGGAAAAATGTTATATGATATTTTTAGATAACTTAAAAAAAAACAAAAAAAAAAACATTCTTGGAGACATCTAACGTTCCCCCAGGGGGTCCCGACCCACACTTTGGGAACCCCTGCCTTAGAGCAATCTTGGGTTGGTGGGAAAAATGTTGGGTTGGTTGTAGTTGTGGTGAGGACTAGCTGCATAGCTTCATAGCTTAAGCAAAAATAATGAGATAAAGAGTCTGGATGGCCGTGGCTACATTCAAGCATTTTTCAGACAGATGATTTGTTTTTTTTATTTAACCTTTATTTAACCAGATAAGTCCCATTGAGATCAAGACCTCATTTTCAAGGGCGACCTGGCCAAGAGGTCAGCAGCACACGTCAGAATAAATGGCACAACTCAACAACATGGAACATATATGCAGACAGTATGTAGAAGCAAACAATAATAATTTAAAAGTGCAACTTATTTTCAAGTAAAGTGCAGTTTGTGATTACAAAACAGCATTTAAAAACACAGGCACTGTTCTGGGGTCTGTCTTTCATTTAAGATAGACTTAAAGGTGTCCAGAGAGATGAGATCCGACAGATTCAAGTCCTTCTGGAGTTTATTCCAAGCAGTAGGAGCAGCAAAACTGAACGCTCTCTTACCAAACTCTGTCCGAACACGGGGAACACACATCCGCAAAGTGTCGCAGGAGCGCAAGGCATAGTGACTTCCTGATCTCTGAAGATAAACACATAAATACATTGGGACCAAGCCATTTAGGGTTTCGTACACCGATCATTGTCCACAATGGTTTGGTGCCAACGCTTTGAAACAACAAACAGGGACAGCCGTAAAGGACATTACTCAAACCACATCGGTCACCTGCCTGCAGCTCAAGTTGCCCGCCAGAACTAGCTTACAAGATCTGGGTTTTTGTGGGCATTTACCAATCAGGCATTTTAACTGAAGGTTTATAGAAGCTAAACGTATCTCCCTCTGTGTCCTTTGTAAAAAAATTATGTTACTAATAAACCATTGGATCATTCAGCATACAGGTTCACTTTATATTTTTCAGCATGTGGTGACATTATTCACACAGAGATGCTTGGATAGAGCCTCAAGCAGCAGTCACTGGATATCTACTGCACGGAGAGATACATTGATTTTATGTGGAATCAATATAGCCATGCTGCTGGACCCCTGTGCCGGGTCATGCTCCGACAGATTACACCAGACTTCTGCAAGTGTTGTTCCAGTAGTTGGCAGGATTTGTACACACACACACACACGCACACACACACACACACACACACACACACACACACACACACACACACACACACACACACACACACTGAGATGCATTAGAGAGATACTGGGATGTGGGGGTAGTTCTAGGGCTGGCAGGTCTGGATGGTGGTCTCCTGGTGGACTGTACAAGTACCATGGGAGGTTAGAGGCTTAGTAAAGGGCTTCTAGCTCAATAATGTTTAATTAAAATACAAACAAGATCATTGTACTGAAGACTGGGTAACATTGGATTTAATCTAGTATAAAAGGCCTAATTTGCATGTTAGGAGGACAGAGGGCGGAATTTAGCCTTTGGCGTAAAGACACATGGTTAAGTTATAGATCAGCATAATCATATGGAGTGTTAATGAGAAACAACTGTACTCGTAGATCTCAGAGTTATCATCAATCCCCCAAAGATTCTCCTAAATAATCTCAATCTAATTAATGGAGGCTGAGTTGCTGTGTTAGATATGAGTATAGCAAATGAAACAACGAGGGGAGACGAGAGTTGACAGGCCTTTGTTGGCAAAATTGTCAGAATATGATTTCTTTAGTAGTATTTTTTGCTGCTTTTGCATGATGAGCAAATATTTGTAGAGGCAACTTCATGAGTCAAAGCAATAACCGTCATGAAAGAGATGCGATTAATACCCCACTGTGCTGGAATGAAGGCCTTTTTTCTCTAAATAGCTGCCTTTGAACAGGAGTTGAGAAAAGACAGAAATGGGCTTATTCCTGCTTGGCCAAAATGCGTTTGTTACTTTTGTCTGTGAGAACTCAAATGACAGATTGTGAACTTAAAGACATAAGAGTTTGTGTCAACAAATGAAGGGTGCGTACTCCTTAAAATAAAGCCAGTAAGGGACAGTCTGGTTAGCCATAATGATCTGATACACGTACTAAAGTCAGTGCTGAATGTGTTGTAAACTATGCCAAGGCACACAATGACTGACAAAGTACATATGGCGCCATTTCCAAATGGACCACAGCAGTATTTTCTGCATTCTTCAAAATGTTCCCATACTGTCAGACTCTAAATGTTGAATGTGGTCACATATTTTTTTTCTACTCATGTAGTTTTTCCCAAAGTTGCTCTTTTTACACATTTGCTGACATAACCCAGACATTTGATGTACATCTTTATGTTAGGAAGAAAAATGGAAATGACTATTTGGCTGTTTGGCAAAGAAAAAGAAAAAGAAAAATTAGGGCCTATGTCAACTAATGGCATTTTTGGCATTGGCAGTGCCTATTTCCAGTGCTAAGCATGCTAACCCCCCTCTGTTTCAGCTTTTTCTAGTCGCTGCACATTCAGCCCACTCAGCTGAAAACAGTTCAACTCTTGGAACACTTGTCAATTTCACTTCTCTTTCACCGACCAATCAAAATCAAGAAGGGACTGGAGTTATAATGTCAACTTTGTCAACAAACTTGGCATACTTCATACAGCAGAAAAACTAGCCTGGTGTTTATTTTGTAGGTACAATTCCCAGGTATAGTGCTGCTGCTAATGCTACAGGTCCAATTCTTTCAACTGTTTTTATGTTTTCTTTGTAAAAAATATAATAAAAAGGTGGAAATACAAGCCAAGATGAAGCATACAGAGCATCCAAAGCTTGATCTGTAAGGCAACTGGACTGGTAGAAATTCTTGAAGACATTTCACATCTACTCCGAAAGGCTTCTTCAGTTCTGATCAGACTGGGGGAGAGCTCTAAGATATAAGCTACTAACAGTCGTGGGTGTGTCCAGGAGTCACAAAGGGTCCTAAGAGTATATAAACAACTTTAGAGACAATGCTAAGGGGAACAGAAGTGCTGCAGGAAAACTTCTGTGACCTCCAAGACCTCTGAATTTGAAGTTTAGGACTCTGCAAGTGCAAAAAATGCTGTCAGTGGACACAGGCCCTTATTGGTGTAAGTGCACCTGGGCCTCCTTTAGAGGGCCTATGATTTAATATAGAGCCTTTATTTGTTTGTAGTCTTACAAATATATTCAAAGGTAGGATTTAATAATATGCACTGTAGCATCACATTTGTTGTCAAACTATTGCAGTAATAACTTGTTTGCACTCCTGATGTGAAATAACATACAGGCAATGAAGGGATATTTCCAGCCCTTGAGTGCCAAGCCGAGCAGCATTAAGTAATACCTTTCAATTAGGGGCTCTGCCTCAGACACAGCGGTGATGGGACAGCTTAACACCCCAACGACCACAGTGATGAGCGATTAAGCACCCAACTAGAATAAAAACTAGCGGACCTTGTAGCAGGGGACGCAGTGTTACTTACTGCATCTTACTGCAACAGTCTCTGACAGAGGAGTGGTATGTGTATGTATCAGATTTAATGTGCAAGTGTGTGGGCGGTACAGTGTTTGTGCACGGGGCAGATTGTCAGCGAAAAGAGGACAAAATGAATGCTGGAGACTGAGGTAGGGACAGAGCCGGATCGAGTTTACCTTTTTCAATCGAGTGCAAAGGGCTGGAGATGGAAAGAAAAGGCGATTTTTGTCTGGATTTCAGCAAAAGCTTGAGTTTAGATACCTTTTTAAAGGCTTCTTCAAGGTGAAAGTAACGTTGGTATGAAGGCAATGCTGCTGCATTGAGTATACTTGAAACCTCAATGTCAGGAGTTTCTCATGAATGACTAAAGAGTTCAGAATATTAGAAAACAAGGTCCAAAGCTGGAGGTGAACTTGATGAATAACTTGTGAAGAATAACAGACAACCAGCAGCAGCAGCAAAGTAAAAGCTGTGTCCTTGTATGTCCCTAAAACATGGCGACAAAGAGTCTAAATCAGTGTGAGACCGAAGGACGCAGATATGTGCTGAATTCAAGCTGGTCTGCAAAGGGCCAAATAGTTGATAAGCAGGTTGAATCATTTGTTTCTAGCTGCATATTAAACAGAATAAGCCTCATGCTTACTCTGCCACTATGCCATTCTGGAACAATGTTGGAGCCCATTACTCAAATTGGAAGCACTGACAAAGGCCTGCTGCCACTGGTCCAGATGTCAAAGGCTTTTATGAAAATCCCTAATGTGATTCAACCCGATCCAGCTAACAAAGACCTCTTGTATTTCCCTGTGATTGCGGCTGCCGAGCCCCTCATTATTGACAGATAAACAGCCGAGAGAAACAGCTGACTGCAGCGGGATTCTAACAAAATGCCTCGTGATAAGCACCAGAGAGCCTTTCTTTATAAGAGGTGCAGACACTGTTCAATCAAGTGTGGGTGCTTCCTTCACTCCAGTTTTGTCATTTGCATGGGGATCCTAATCATCTGTGTAATGTCTCACTGAGCTCAGACAAGAGTGCGCTGTTATTCTGGCTTGTTAACTTTAAGCTTTTTCTCAGCGTCGGCTGACATAATGTTGCCTCAGTCGATTGGTGGGGATGTGTCGGCAGTTAAGGTCTGGTGGAACCTTTTAGGCTATACATATTTCTTCCACGTTACCTGTAGCTGCCAGACCGGCACCAACTCAGGAGTTTTTCACTTTTGCAGGCTTCAAGTGGGCTGCTGGCACTGCTTTTTAAGAGCACTCTCTGCAGTGTCAGAAGTCTGACCTGATCATTTATAGGTTAGTAGGGAAGGGGAGTGAAACCTGCTTCTCGCAAGGACTTAGTTCTGCATTTTTCAAAACCGGTAAATCCATAACATTTGAGCGAATCAATTCTCCAAACAAGTCTTGTGGATCCCAGGACTTAACTTTATAGTGGAGTCATGTCATTCTAAACAAATCGGCAGTGTAAAAACGAACTGGTTGTCTAATGAAAGAATGTGATTGTAAACAACAGATATTAAACCACATTGAAAAGAGTTCGGAATTTTAGTTGCTTGCAAGGATGGCTGACCATGGGAAGAGGTCCAAACTAAACAAAGCAAAAGATAAGGAGAAGACAAAATGAAAAAGTGTTGAAAAATATTTCTTGCCGGGGGAACACAGCCTCCATGGCCAAGCACATCAGCAATGTGCATCTAAAAAGTTAACTCAGGCTGCTGCTGCTGCAGGAGAGTCATCTTCATCCTCCAATCAAAGCAGCTGTCTGTAGAAAGGACTGCAAACTCTTTAGCAAGTCCCAGAACAGTAATCTAAATCTTGAAATTCAGGTTGATATTGTCAGGGTAAACACTAGTAAGCTAACTAACATAAGTGACATAAGTTACATTATGATGTGTTCAAGGTCAGGTCAGGAAAAAGACTATTAAAGGTAAATAAAACATTGTCATGATGTGTTTGAATGTAATGTCAAAAAAAAGAAAACTGAAGTTTTGTCCAGAAACTTTAACAAATATATGGATTTTATCAAGGCAATACAAAATAGATTTTACAGATGGAATCATTATAGTAATAATAATACATTTTATTTATATAGTGCTTTTCAGAACCTCAAAGACACTGTACAACTGTTAAAATCAATAGAAGCAAGGAACAAGGAACACCGATCAAACAAAACAGTACAATCACAAATTAAAAGCTAACTTAAAAAGGTGAGTTTTAATAGAGATTTGAATGCTGAAGGGTCAGAGCAGTTTTGGATATGAGAGGGGAGTGAGTTCCAGAGGGTGGGGGCGGCTATGGAGAAGGCTCTGTCCCCAACAGGTTCGGTGCTTGGTTCTGTGAGGTGGAGACAGGAGGTTGGCATGTGAGGAACGCAGGAGTGTGATGGTGGAGGAGGTCAGTGAGGTAGGAAGGGGCCTGGTGGTGGAGGGCTTTGTGGGTGAGGAGGAGGAGGATTTTAAACTGTGTGCAGTAGATGGGGGGGCGGGGGTGATGTGGTGACGGGAGCGGGTGTACTTGAGGAGGCGTGCAGCAGAGTTCTGAATGTATTTCATTTTATGGAGGACTTTGGATGATCATGACATGTTTAACTTCCCAACACAAGCTGTAATCAGCTTCGGTACATCAAAATCACTTCCAATCAAAATACAAGATTGTGGTTTTTAATCACATGACTAAAGTAATGGCTAAATAATAGAAAAGTATCAATAGTGGTATCAGTAAAGAGCACAATGTATTTAGTACAGCTAAACACAGGATCACAGTCTGCACTGTGTGGCTAAGGTTAGCAGATCTAGCACCACCAGCCTTCAGTCCTCCTTGCAGAGTAATGTCCACCTACCTGTGCTGGGTACACATTTCAGCTCCATAGTTATATGCCACTTTAACTGGACACAGTGGACACACAACTTTATCTCCATTTTCTACATCAGAATACTGACAAACTGAAAAGTGCTACGAGAGGCCATCTGTGCTGGTTTACATCCAGACAGGCGAGCGTTATGGTAGAATGGCAGCAGCCTGTAACTGAAGCCAGAAGGCGGTGTCTGTGCTACAGCTTAGACCGGCATTTTGGGACTATATGATGATAAAAATATGAACACTTTTAGTTTAGTTTAGCTTGTCCTACTTGCACGGTTGTTGTTTTACTGTCACATGATAATTTACCTGATGATGGTAGTTGATTGTTGCATTGATAGCATACCTGCTGATACGTGATGCTACATATTAGGGCAGTATTGGGTGGTATCACATACTGGCATCAGTGCTGATACAGGTAAGTGTCTCGGGACAACTGTACTAGTTCTCCAACTTTTTGCCAAGTCACCGTATTTATAGCTTCATTTCCGCTCCTCATCGTATCTCCAGCCCACTGTGTGGTAGAAAACAACCCTCCAACCGCAGAGACAAACAAAAACAGGGACAACACTCAGAGCAACACCAGCTGTGGAGCTAAATGAAGGCCATTCATCACTGTAAACTGATTTAAGGAACTGAATTCATATGCTGACTCTGCTGATCCGCCGATTAGCTCAATAATACCCCAAAACACTGGAGCTCCTTTTCTGAAACTTCCATTATAGCAGTGATTCTGCAGGAATCATATAGCGGATCATTTTATGCTGGAGGAGGATTTTAGTATCTTTATTATAATATATAAATGACATAAAGGAGCAGAGAAGAAAGCTGGAGATGTGTCTGAGTATAGGAGCGTCTTCATTCCTGGTTCGATTCATTTTGCATTGTTGCATTGTTCTGGACTGTAATCATCCTGGCTCAGGGGAAGTGGCTTTAACAAGCTGTTTTAAGGTTTCGGTTGGGTTTTGAGGCCTCGGTCCCAAAGGCCTTACAAGGGGGTGAAGGCTCAACCCTGCTATTTCATCTCCATATATAGTCAGGCAGCTCGACCACAAAGTCAGGGCAGACTGCCTGTCTGGCGCTGGACTGGGTGTGGCCCCACTATGCTAGCTTACAGTGGGCAGAAAAGGAGGATGGAGAGGGCTTTGCACTGCTGCACTTTCTCTTGTGTAAACTCTCACTTTGCTTATTTTACAAGTCCTCAGAGTGTGATCTCTACATGGTAGTACATGAGGGTTTTAAACCCTCTCTGCATTTCATCCTCTGCTCAGACACGCATCTCATAACCTAGATTTTGTAGTATTAAAATTCACCTTGTTGAATATCAAACAGCATAGCATTAAAACCCTCTGCTGCCTATATTTTTACAACCAGCCTCGCTGAGATGCCTTTGGTGCAAGTCATTGGCCCTGCTTTTGTGACTGTAGGTATTTAAAGGAAGGAATTTAAGTACAACAGTATATCAAAGAAAAGAGAGCTCTCCTTCGCTGGAAGTAGATCAGGAGTGACAGCCACATTTGCAAGGCTCTGTTGAAGAGAGCGGCAGAGAGGGGAGAGCACGTCCCCGGAGACACGAGGCACTTTGGGGCACATGAGATGTTTCAACATATTTACAGGATCCACATGCATGCCCATGAGCCTATCCTCTCATCTTTCACCAATGACTTGCTTTAAGTGAACCCTCTGAAAAGTAAAAGAAATGCACATAAACATGCAGTCACAAGCAAAACATCCTCACTCACACACATAGAGAGTTGTACCAGCTGTTCACCCATGCGAGAGCATCAGGGGGGGAGGAAGGGGAGAGAAAGATGGAGGGCACACATGAAAGTGACAGGGAAGGGAGAAAAAAACATCAGGCTAAAGAAGTCGGAGAGATTGATGATGTAAAAAGAGAATTAAGTAGACTTTTTCCCAGCATGCTTATCCTAGAAAATGGTTGATGAGTGAACTTCAGGTTCCCTCTTTTTTTTTTTTTTTACGCAACCTCTCTCAAGGGTGCTCTTTCTTGCGGAGGCTCTGCAAAGACAGACGTACACTCGGCACCTGACAGCACAGACAACTTTGAAAAACTACTAAGAATTAGTGTGTCGACTCTGGCTGATAAAAAGCCACTTATAACTTGAATTGTAAATGCCATCCCAATTCCAAAAAGAAATTAAAGAGTGTCTACTTTAGGCGTTTTTTGAATGTAGGAATACGGATCCACAGACAGTGGTGGTTGTGTCAGGTGTGTGTGTGTGTGTGTGTGTGTGAGAGGGATAGGTAGAGATAAAGACCACGTCTGCAGAGGGGGGAGTATTGGCTGGAATAGGCTATTTTCCTCTCACACTTCTTGACATCTTGAGGTGCACGTGAGAGGCATTATGAATTCATAGGCTCCAGGGAAATGAAAATGAGCTCCCGTCACCTGGGATTTACACGATGCAGAAATCACTTATTCTCAATGTATTATTTTTCCGTGGCACTTCCACGAGAGGTTACCAATTTTTACTATGCCTCGTCTTCCTCGTCAACCTCTATCCACCCCACCCCCACACATATAATCTTCTCCACAGGGGCACCATTTCCGAGGCAACTTGGTCACACATTTGATTCCGTATTCTATCAGCCTCAGTTTATTGGAAATCCGGTTTTCCTGTGCCGTCCTTTTCTCGAGTATAGGACGCTTATCTTGCAGTACAACGCACAAGCTCAAACCCTCTCCATTTGAGAAACCAGGGTCTGTGCTGTAATGGAGGGTAGCCAGAATGTGACGCGTCCACAGCGGACATATGTGAAGCAGTTTGAGCAGAGGACCTCTGGGGACCTCGCTGGCCCACTTCATGAGAGTCAACATCAGGCCTCATGTGGCATGAAGTGCCATCTGGGTATTTATGCAGGACGAATGATCCTAGGGATCCTGGGGGTGGGGTGTCTCCCAGAGAGTGGCCCCCCTGAGACTTATGCTGCATTTAGGTGCTCTTAGGAATTCAATTTCACGAGTAGAGAGGTTGATTTCGGACTTCTTAGCGTTAAGAAGCTTACATAAGTCCGTGGGACCAACATGGACGCCATTTAAAAGGGAATTTCAATTGTCACTTTCCCCAGGGACAAGGGACTTCAGAGGATACTCAGTGCTTTTCCACTACGGCGAGAGGGTTTGGATAAAATCCATAAGACTTTATTTTAACACCAAAAGGGTTCCCACTATAACAGAGTTAGTACTTCCTGAAAGATCAAGGACTTTTAGTTGGAACTTAAAGTTATAAAATGTCTTCTTTTGGGAGTATTTCCTTGACACAGTATCAAACTGATTTGCCAATCTTCACATGATTAGACCTTGGTAGATATGCAGACAATAACAGACTGTTGAAACTCCTTGAAAAGTGGCCCTGGATTAAAAAAGTTTGGGGTACTCTTGAAGTAAACGCAGCTTTTCAATGTATTACTTTTGTTGCTGAGAACTGATGAAGGTAATTTTACATGGACAGCAAAGAACAAGGGATGTGGGCGGTTAGTCAAGTAAATGATTAAACATACTCACACCTTGCTAGTCAGCACTAGAATTACAAGTTCATTTAATTACTCATTGATGTTTTTATTATTTGATGTCTGAAATCCTGATCAAGTTTTGTGTCTAAGCAGTAGTGCAGCAATCCCCCACTAACCAGTAGGGGTGCAACGGATCAAAAAACTCACGGTTCGGATCGTATCACGGATTTGAGTCACGGATCGGATCATTTTTCGGATCAACAAAAAAAAAAAAAAAGAAAGAAGGCAAGACAAATACAACTTTGTCCCTCTATTTATTTTGTAAAACACTTTGCCCATTAAATAAAAACAACATTCAACTCAAAATTTACTGCATGTGCAAAGCACCCTATCTGTGGGCCCAGTCCTGCCTCATTCACTGCATTTCATGGCATGGCAAGTGAAGGAGAAGAGGAACTTCAAAAGTTTCACTCCATTCTTCTTTCATTTGCTGATTTTCACCGTCCACTTTTCTCTGAGCAGCAAACTGTGAACACACCGTTTTATTCTAGGGTCCTACAGTTGGCAAAGTGCCAACATGCGAACTGCTCCATAAACGAAAGTGAAAGTTAAAAATTGCACTCGCAGCATTGGACTCTAACTGACCCAGTAACTGCCTGTCTGCGTATCGTTGATATGGAGAAAAAAATCCCGGTAAACACGCGGTGACCCGACCAAAACACAGAGTGAAGGAATAACAGTTCGGGGGCCACAAATAGGCGGCCGGATGCGGCCCGCGGGCCACGTATTGACGGCCTCTGGTCTAGTGGGTGCGCGACGGAATTTCATAACGTGGCTCAAGCACATTCAGCATTCACTGTATTTCACAGGGAAACCAAAATGCTCCAATACATGTGACTTCCAAGATGCAGGAGGGTTATAAAGTTCCTCTGCTCCTTCACTTGCCATGACTACCACTGCGCTTGACGAGTGAGTTGACGCGCAACCTTTTTTTTTTCATCAACCGATCCGCGGACCACGTCCGTGCCGAACCGTGGAGAGGCATCCGTACGGATCACGGATCAACGATGATCCGTTGCACCACTACTAACCAGGGTTGTAGCTTAGGTTAATGACTGCTGCCATTAAAGCTACTATGTTGTACTACTTTGATGTAAGCAAGCACAGTGGATTGATGTCATGTCCTAGCATTGAACGACATGGTTTGGGTGTTACAGTCAAGAACAAAATATTATTTTACACTTACATCATATGTCTATTCTACTATTCAAGGTGCATACACAATCCATTTTTCCCAGCGTTCAATACATTTCTCCAACTGAAGTCATAGAACAAAAGTAAGTCTTTCCATACAGTAAATTTCTTTAATGATCCCGCACCACTGGTCCACTGTTGGGGGACCTAGTTGCATCCATTTTCTCGTTATTGCTTTCCTGCTATTTGCCAAAAGTATCTTCAATAGGTATTTATCTTTGTGTAGGACTGTTTCTGGTATTCTACCGAGATGTAAAGTAACAAAAAGAAAAATGTAAATCCACCCCTATTATTATTTTATTTATTTTGGTAGCCACCTCTCTCCTGTAAGGTTACATTTTCTGACAGGCCCAAAAAAATGAAAGTGATTAGTCATAGATGTACCATATTGTTTCCAACAGAAGCCTCGGCTTTGTGTGCCTGTTTGCAGAGCTGTTATTTTCAAAAAATTACACAAAAATCTCACCACATTCTTCCAGCCGAACTCTCTCAACGACCTTGAGTTTGCTGTGGTTGCTTGTGTCTCACATATTTCCATTCAGATCTCTTCTGATATTCATATTTCTGACTCCCTCTCCCGTTTTTGTTTGATGTATGTTGGTTTGGCTGTATTTTGATTTTTTTTTTTTAGATAAGGTTGTATGTAGGCTGTGTCTGTTTAAACAGGCATGTAAACACTCAATCAAATCAATCCATAGACAGTAAGGGGATGACAAATATTAGTTTTTCAGGGCTGATATTGGTACCAATTATTAGTAGTCCACAAGACCAATAACTGATATTTGAAACTGATATGGATTTACAGTAAAAATGAAACAACATAGAATGTGGACCTGTGATCCCAAAGTAGCAGTAGTTGTCGGTGGGACAGACCGAAAGGGAACAAAACAGTGCACTTTTAAATTTACTGATTTTATGAACGATATTTAAAAAACCCAGATACATATAATCAGCCAAATGCCAAAAACTGGCCCCTGATAATTGGTCAACCCTTAATAAATAGCACAAGGAAGTAGATGTTTACATGCTAGGTGGACAAAAAGCCGGTGGTGCTAGCTCTACTAGTGTTAGCCACCCTTGGAAAACTAAATTTAACCAATCAAGTTAAAACATCCCCTTAAATGACAAATACGTAAGCCACTTTGGGACATCCATTTATCCTATAACAAACGGCACATTAGCCAAAAATGTAATGGAACACATGAATGTATAATAGCATCTAGCAAACAAACATTTTCTGTGGGTTTATTTTGATTTTTCTCTGACTTTCAGAGTTCCTGCTTGTATTGTCCCAGCTTTCATCTACAGTTCCTCCAGTTTTTCCAACACTACATGTATGCTCTGTTACCTCTTTTCATCCTTGGTGTGATTTAAGGGTCTTCTCTGAAGCCCAGAGCAGCCTGCCCTCATCACCCACAGTCTATACCCGTGGCAACAGCTGAGGCATTATTGTGGCTCTTCCATGTCTGATCTGCCCCCCCCTATATGATCCCATAATCGCACGCACAAAAGCCGTCTCATTTTACATACATAGTCTGCATGACTTCTTTCATTGGCTAAAAATTCCAGACCCTTCACTGTCATCAGATGCATTTATGTCATTCCATTATACCCACAAACCATAACCCACACTAACCCAATGATCCATTCCTCCATTTGGTTTTTCATTCCTCTATGGCTTCACTGCGATCCCCCTTGTTCCTTCCCCCCCATTCCCTAATTCCCTCATTCCCCCATTCCCTCACACTTCAGTCACCTGATACTCTTGATGGAGGTTTTCCCTCAGTCCCAAGGCCAAGCAGTTCTCCCAGTGAGCCCAAAGCCTTGCTTACCACACATGGCCCGAAGTGCTCGTCTGCAGCACCACAGGGGATGGCGGCCCCCCTCATGCTCAGGAGGTCACAACTCCCTGACACAGATGTTTCCTGTTGGTGCATTTGTGTTTTCTCTCCAAACATGTCTAATCTCTCGAGCAGCTCCTGCTCTGGAAAAGCTCTTCTTTGCCAAATTTACTCAGGTGTTCCTTCAGTTTATTCATTGACTGTGTGGAATGCAGTTGAAATCCCACCTTAACACGGGGGCTGTATTTCATGAAGGAGAAAAAAAAGAAGGGGGGGGGGTTGGATTCCTGCTCGGATTGCTTTTTTAGGGGCTCGGGGTTAAACACGGTTTGAAGAGACATGCTTTTGAAATGTAAATCTTCTTGTTACTGCTGCTTGGGCTGCGAGTTCTTTGCAACAGGAAGCAGTGATCATGAAGTCCTCACTATCTTTTTGGTAGAGATATAAATCTGCTGCTGAGGACTTTCTGCTGACTGTCATAATCGCTTTGTTAAACCCACAAATTACTTTGCCAATGGACGGGCAGAGTCTATTGGTTTTCGGAGATAACAGGATAAAATACAATATTGAAGATTGAATAACAATCAGAGACGGTTTAGGATTTTGTCGGCTCGGTGTTGCTCTCCTGTGGTATTGCTTTGGATACTTACACTTGTTTGAAATCAATAGAACAAGGGTCTTCAATTAAAACTCAGAGAGGTCTGGTGAGAGAGAGAAAGTCTTCAAGTGAAGATCTGGAACATCATAATGTCCAATTTGCCATATGATTCAATAGCTTATATTTTAGAGCAGGTTTAGGACTGATTAGCTTTATTTTGGTCTTCGTCAACAACTAACACGTCCCTCCACAACATAGGAGCCATGTCAAAAATTACAAATAAAAGCAAAAAACAAAACAATCACTGAGGGATTCATCAAGAAAATATATATAGAGTCCAGCATATACATACACAAACATATCGATCTGTAAATGCATACGTACACATACACATGCATACATACACAAGTACATTCATGCATAATGATAATAATAATAATAATACCTAAGTTTTATATAGCGCTTTTAAACAACTCAAAGACGCTTTACAAATAAATAAATAAATACAAATAAAGACATACAAGACAAGCAGACGACAAGGCATATAAACATGCATACACATCCACATATATTTTGGCCTATTCCATGCTGTTTAGGCACAGTATGTAGAATTTAATGGCATTTAGCAGAACAGACTTGGTAGAAATGGATTATAACATTCATTATAACATGTTTAAATCAATCAATCTTTATTTGTATAGCGCCAAATCACAACAAACGTTATCTCAAGATGCTTTTACAAACAGACCAGGTCTAACAAAGACCCAACATCAAGAAGGGATAAGATCCAGTCCCATCTTACTGACAGGACTCGATCTTATCTCATCTTAATCCACCATGAGCGTTGCACCTCGCAGTATTTATCTAGTTACAGCAGCGAGGAAAAACTTCCTTTAACAGGCAGAAACCTTGAGCAGAACCAGACTCATGTTAGATAGCCATCTGCCTCGACCTAGTTGGGGTTGGAAAGAATAAGTAAGTAAGTACATTTTATTTAGTATAGCACCTTTTCATAGAATACAATCACTAAGTGCTTTACAGAAAAAATATTCAGTTTAAAATGAAATCATAAAACATTAAAAGAAACAGACAAAAGCATAATTAAAACCTTAGTCTGTACAAAGTGAGTCGAAGGCCTGTTTTAAATAAATGTGTCTTTACAAGTTTTTTAAAAGTGACAACAGAGACAGCTGAACGAATATTTACAGGAAGAGCGTTCCACAATGTTGCTGCCACCACTTCAAAAGCACGGTCACCTTTTGTCCTTAGACGAGCTCGAGGGACAACCAGCATGCCCTGGTCAGAAGACCTGAGTGACCTACTGGTGAAGTAGGGGTGGAGCAGGTTGGCGATGTATTCAGGAGCCTGACCATGCAGAGCTCTATACGCAAAAACAAGAACCTTAAAAATGAATCCTAAATTTAACTGGAAGTTAATGTAGGGAAGATAGAATCGGAGTGATGTGGGTTGTCCGGCTGGACTTGGTCAACAGCCTTGCAGCAGCGTTCTGGAGGGAGGGACGACTCGCTGAGGCAGGTGAAAGGTGAATTACAATAGTCCAGTCAGGATGAAACAAAAGCATGAATGATCATTTCCAGTTCAGGTTGTGACACAACAGACCTAAGTTTGGCAATGTTTTGTAAATGGAAGAAACATGACCGGGACAACTGTTTTATGTGGTGAAATATGGATGGAGGAGAACAAGAGAGCAATAGAAATGATTGTAATGAGACAAACAGTTGTAGTAGTAGGGACTCCACAGCAGCAACTCAGAGGAAGTCTATAATCATCTGTTTTAGTGAACTTAGTGAGCCTTTTCAACATAAGGACCAGGTCTGCATCCACATCTCGCCATGTTTCTAGCACAGAACAGACAAACTCATACAGGCCATGCATGTTTTTGTATTTCAAGAGTGGGCGCAAAAAAGCACAACACCACCTCTTTAACACCAGGGTCAGGTCCAGCTGGGATGGCATCACAGCCCGGACCTGCACCGAGCGCTCCACCACTTCACGATGCCTGCGATGAAAATGAATCCGTCAGTGGCAATCAGTGGAGTGGTTGTGCAAACACAACATGCCTCTCTGATAAAATATGAAATCCCCAATGTGCACTTTGTGATTAATCTCAAACTCTAGAAAGCAGTTACTAATTACTCCTGAGTGCTTCTGAAACATTATGTCCATAAATAAGCATATTTATTTATACACAAGTTGATTTAATTATTCAGTGTTTATAACCTATTGTTAATGTGTTTGTTTTGCCTCAGCTGTAACTAATTATATTTCTCATCAACATTTCAATGACGCTTTATTTTTTTTCTACTTTTCTCAGGTTACAGGCCTTTCATAATTGATGTGCTTAAGCCTGAATGATGAATCTATTAATATCCTCATGTAAATTACTCTTGTGTCGAGCAAGCCACACATATTTATCACCCTGACGCTTTTCTAATGAGGGAAGTTAAATTAAAACATTTTATCAGAACAAAAAAATTGAGACAACAGTTTTTATTTGAGCTGTCATCTCCTCGTTAAGCTGTTGTAAACACGCAAAGTGAAGAAAAAAAAAAAAAAGAAGAGAGACACCAAAAGAAGACAAAGAGGAAAATATTGTTTAATCTTTTAAACACACAGGAAGGAAGGAAATGAAATATCTGGGACAAATGAGAAATCAATCAAAAACAGCTGTCAGGTGAGGCGTTTAAGGATTTTCACAGCTGTTTTATGGCTTCTGGATCTGTGAACTAAGGAAACGCGTTTTTTGATTCGTTTGGGTAATTTGTAGCTGAAGTGGAAACGTGTGGCGGCGCATTCAAGCTCCAGATACCACCACAAAACCCGCCTGTAGCACTGTGATGGATGAGAGCAAGGTTTATTGTTTACTACAGAACATCTCGCATGAAAAATTACAAACATGTACTGGACAAATTGTCAGTATTGTCGCACCATGCACAAGCTGTCACGTTAATTGATGTGTTTCACGAGGACGGCTGTATGAAGGAGCTCGCTGCTCCAGCTGCTTATGTATTTTATATGTTGCCCCTCTTCCTCCCTTATTGATTCCTGCCCCACAGCCAGTCTGTATATGTTTCATGTAGTCAGCTCTCAGTAGCTTGACCCAGACCTTTATTAGTGATTTCCGACCTGCCTCTCGTTGCTCCAGCAGCGTGCGACTGGACAGGAATGTTGCTGCTCTGGCCTCAGCCCAATCAATTACCAGCCGAGCCCCGCTGACCCGTGTTACTCTTTAACCTCCATCCAGGAGTCCCACGCAGTTCAAGTTGTCAGTGAGCAATTACATGCAGTCATTTTCTTTACATTTTACTTTAGAGTCTGCTCATTTTCCTATTATGCTTAAATGAGCAATTAAAAACGACACTCTGCATCTAACAACATTTCAACCGTCCTCAAAATCTGCATATTTTCAGATGCTGCCCTCAGGGACCCCTTGCACAAAGAATAACTTACTCTAACAATCTTATGTCTTTTGGTTGCCACAAAGTACCTCAATCAGCAACTTTTTGAAGTATCTTGCAACCGAAGCACACAGCACTAAAATCTGTTTGTTTTACTCTGATTCAGCAGCACCTTTTGTGTATCAAGAGCATCTTTAACTGCAGCTTCTGTTGTCTGTTTATGATTGTTTTTTTAATGTGTCCTGTCCTGTGCGGCTGCAAACAATGTTTTTTAATGCAATCTTTTTAAAAGCAGATTTCTTCAGGCACATACAGCATGAGCCACAGAGCAATGTCCTGGTCCATTCTGTTACTTGTATTTATACTGTATCTGTTTCTTTCTGTTTTGGGGCATTTTTGCCTTTATTTGATAGGACAGCTAAAGAGTGGACAGGAAATGTGGGGGGAAACTGCTGAGACAAGGACTGTAGTGTACATGGGGCGCATGCTTAAACTGCTAGGCCAACGATGCCCCATGTATCTGTTCTTTTTTTCTTGGCATTTTGCCCTTTAATGGACAGGACAGCTGAAAAGAGACAGGAAATGTGGGGAGTAGAGAGAGGGGGAAGACATGCAGTAAAAGGTCGACCGGCCGGGAATCAAACCGGCGACCTCTGCGACGAGGACTATAGCCTCTTAACGTGGGGCGCTTAGACCACTAGGCCACCAGCACCCCTGTATCTGTTATTTCTCACACATATATGTTAAAGGTGATCAATTCTGAAGTCTAACACTATTCAGAAACTTAATTATTATTATTTTTTACCTATAAAATATCTCAACTTTAGACGGTTCATGTATTTCTGTAAAGGACAAAAAGATAACCTGCTAGATGACACTCAATGCTTTAATATTAGAGGCTAGGAAATTTGAGTTATTATTAAAAAAATAAAGTTAAATGAATGCATTGCATTCAGCTGTTTGCATCTGGGTAGTAGAGCATTAAAGCAGTAGCCATTAACCGGAGCTACAGCCCCTACTAGTGGTGGATGGCTGCACTACAGCTTGAACACAACATGTGACCGGCTTTTTGGACCTATGAGAATAAAAACATGAACACTATGAATATTTTTTTATTAAAGTTATATTTTTGGGGCTTTTACACCTTTTAGTAGTGAGGAGGGGGCAGTGGATAGAGCTGGAAACCAGGAGAGAGAGAGTGGGGGAATGACATGTGGATAATGGACCGCAGGCTGGAATCCAACCTGGGCCGCCTGTTAAATGGGCACGCAATTTCACCATTAGGCTGAATTAAGCCCAATATGAAGATTTTGACTTCATGCACAGTCTTAGTTTTCACAGTTATGTATCTATATCAATGCTACGTATACATGGACACATGCACAGACATCTTAGCTGGCAGCGTCTTGAAAAGTTATCCTCTTTCTTCAATGTCCATTTTGTTTCACAAAGTTCATGCTGCCCATATGATATAGACTTCATCACCCCCACCCACTCACTTGTGGTGGCTTTACCAAGATATTTCTTGCTTTGTTATTGGCTCACTGCGATTTCTTGCAGGCATTTTACTAAGGGACTGGCTGGGAAAGAAGTTGGGGTGAAATTGTTGGCTGTTTGCGTTCACACATGCAGCTCATCCTGAAATTGTTGGGAAGTTTTCAGGAGCTTTGTGCATGTGTGAATCCAGCTAAATAATCAACTTAAACTTTGACCCTTCTCTAGTCCGTCACGATGACCAATTACGCAGAGTGGTGCTTTGCATGAATTTAGTCAGAAGTTGAACCCTCTCGTAAGTTTGTTCTTGCCCTCATAAAACAGAGAGCTCTGTAACTTTCTGAACTTTTCACGCTTCACCATTCATCTAGGATGAATTTGTTAAAAAAAGAAGAATAAAAGACATTGGAAACTCTTCAACTTTAGTCATCTACTTGTCAGGGTCACTGTGAAAGAGAAAGCAGGTTTAATCGACGAGTGTGCAATTAGAGACATTTCGGTAATGACTCACCCAGGATACATGAGCAGAACTCTGGCATGCTAATCAGCCCAGACAGCTTTGAACATGGGTGTCTCAGTTCTCTGTTGTACATGGCATCAACTCTATGAATAATAATCAGTGCACAATGTGATTAGTACATTTTCTATTGCCAAGAGCAGGACGGTGAATCCTCACAAAACAGGAACACCAGAGTCCTGGACGGTCAATTATGCCCTAGAGAAACAAAACTCAGTAAGAGCCTTGTTTTCTGGTCATTATTACACATTGTTATGGATGTAAACAGAAAGATCACTGCTGAAGATGAAACACAAATAAATGTTTTTCTGGCATGGTGTCGGATTGAGTCCCGGGGATATTTTTGGCATCCTTGGTCAATCTGTTTGGCAAGACATAAAAGACCAGAGGCAACAGAAAGAACAAGGAAAGCTTCAATCGAGTGCAGACCTCCGCGCCAAGGCCTTAATAATCTCCCCAGGTGGAGCTGCTTTTTTTATGGTCAACATCGCAGCAGATAATGGGTATAGTTATGTGAGGCTTGTTTGGTCTGACAGAGTCTGGCTGTGTGGTTAAGGCTGGCCAAAACTTATGAGTGTTTTCATAAAAGTGTGAATGTACATAGTGGATTATATGCAAATAGAGCCATTAGTCATCTACATAAAAGGGTATTAAATAAATGATTGAGTCGGAGAAACTGGTGGAAGATCATAGGAACACAGACATTGGTGAAGGGATGGCCAAAAGCAATAGATGTCTTCAAGGAAGCATGAATGTATGCTGATTTATGTTAATAAAGCCATTAGTTGTCGGCATGTCGGGGCAATAAACAAACAAACAGAGAAACTCAGAGGAAGACGGAAGTAAATATATACAAGAGAATTGTTATTTAGCCAGAGAAACTTGTAAAAAGTACACAGGGACTTATAAAGAGGTGGATATCTGTGGAATATGGAAGAGGTAGACTGCATTAACGGACTAGGACCACATTGATGATGACGAGATTTAGATTTCGAGAATGAGGTCAAATTGCTATGAGAAATAGACCTAAAAATTACTTAAGTCATAATTGAACAAGACTTTAGATGTAGGAGGAAAAGGCTGTTAAGTTATGAGAAAAAAAAAATACTAGTAAAAGTTGTAAATTAATAAAATTTGAGTTGTAAATGTACAATAATGAAGTCATAATTTTACGAGAATTAAATAGCGATTTAACAAGAAAAAGTCGTAAATGAATGTTATCAAGGTCCTAATATTAAAAGGAGAAACACATTTTTTTACAAGACTAAACTGATGACCAAAAAATGAAATAACATTTATTTTATATAATAAAATGAAATATATCCGAAAAAAATTACATTTGAAATGTATATATGTATGAATGTACATTAAAGAGATTACAATTGAAAATTCACAAGACAATTCAATTAATTAGAATTCAAAAATTAAGTTATCTCACATCAATAAAGTTATAATTTAACTAAACTGATAGACTAAACTAGACTAAACTAAACTAGACTAGGCTAAACTGATGAACAAAAAATGAAATTATAACATTTATTTTATATAATAAAATGAAAATATGTCAGAAAAAAATTACATTTACATGTATCTATATATGAATGCACATTAAAGAGATTACAATTGAAAATTCACAAGACAATTGAATTCATTAGAATTCAAATATTTAGTTATCTTACATGAATAAAGTTGTAATCTATAAGAAAGATGTACTTATAACAAACTATGTTAATCTTTATGTTACAATAAAAACATATAGGAGGATGCCAGAAGGGCAGCAAGCCGCCTGCATGGAAATCAGGAATGTGGATCATCTTGTGAAGTCGACAGCTGAATACAAACAGCCGTTGCAGAAGCGTGCACAGGTCGCCTGTTATTCTGCTCGTCTTCTGAATAAATGTATATTCTTATACAATGAAATAAAACTTCACAAGATGTGCTGTGTTTCTTGTTTTAGGGCAGGCGGCTTGCTGCTTATCTGATCTTTCCCTTCAAATTACCATGGGCAAACTGCACCCGGAAATTGAGATTTGTTTTATTCCTAAATGTCAAACTGTAAGACTTTATTTTTCTGATACTTTTTTCTTATATAGCGTTGCCCTGATAGTAGTCGAACAGTTAAATAAGGGTACATTCAAAGAGACATTGTAGACTCAGATCCAAAAGCTGGACAACAAAGGAGTACAGGGTGTACAAAAAAAAAAAAAGAAGCAGCAACAGAAGTGCCGAGAGCAGTCAAACGCTGGAAACTACGGCAACAGATGTGCTTTGAATTAGCCTGGCCAGAGGAATGCAGCCAGCAAAGAAGGAGGCCAGAGATGATGACCCTCAGCCTTGCAACCTGATCCCCTGTGGGCACAAGCATCTCTTTTGTGGTCTTCCATCTCTCTCTCAGCCCCCCCCCCTTCTCCTCTCCTCTGCCTCACTCGGCACAATGAGCTTGCTGGTTTGCTTCAGACCACTCCAATCAGACCAGAATAGCAGGCAGCGGGATCGCGGCGGCCCTTGCTCCCAGAATTGCTCAGTAAAAGCTAGCTCAGCTCCCCAGTGCTCTGCTCCTCACTCCAGTTCGCCCCTCATTAGCCGAGGCCTGGCATTCAGCTAATGATCACCGTTTCCCTTTTTCTTACTGAGACTCGAGCATACTGCTTCTGCTCCTTTGTCTTCTATCTGCCGGCTGACTCTCGATGACCATGACATTCAAATTGTAAAGCATGCATACATCAATTCTCTTCTTTTTTGCTCCTTGCTTGCAGCATTACAACGTGACACCTCCTGACCTTCGGAGCAGACCAGTGTGGTTTTCCTCACTTCCTTCTGCACCTTTTTCTTCTATTCTGCATGAGCTAATCCTATTTAATAGCATGTATCGCTCATTCCGAGTCAATTTACCTCTTATTCTTTCTCTCCGCTGCCTCTTACAGGCCGCATTCTTTGTCAGTCACACTTACGCAGCTGTCATCTATCCTTGTATTCTGCACCTGTTCATTCTCTGGGGTCCCGTGTGTCATGATCTCATCTCCCTTTAGAGCTATGTTTGAAGCTAAGCCGTTGTTAGGCCGTGTGTCTGGAATCCATCCTCCTATCTCTTAGGGTCAGACTGAGGTGTCCCACTGATTTTTTTTTTTCTTCCTTCCAAGCTTTTGTCTGATTTTGATGCAGTCTTAGCAGATTAGTCTCAGTTTTAGCTGTCTCAGTTTTGCCCTTGAGATGTTCTTGAACCTTAACTCCCCCGTAACAGGGAAACTCAGTTCAAATTTCCTGACTCACACGCACTCAAACACACACAAAATGCTGTGCCCCGTGCCCTGAATGTGGGTTGATGCACACTATTAGCATAATGGTCATTTACATAAGGCAGAAATGTTCCAGGTAATTCAATCTATATGTAAAACACTGTCGCTGGTGAGGCAGGGGGGCCGGTGACAGCTCAGCTAACCCAAGCAGCCTGGAGCACCTGGGTCGCAATAACTATAGCCTGTAATCAGACCCGGTCCACAGTCATGTTTAGAAACCACAAGTCAGACGTGCACAGGGTGACAAAGCATTTATCTTCTCTCAGGCTTTGCAGTATTTTCCACTTTCCAAAATCTGAAATATCAGGTCACTTTAGGTAACCTTAGGACTATTAGTTTGACACAGAAGCCATGCAGGTCTGGGAAAGAATGCAGAAAAGATGTGATTGCAATACTTTGCATAGAATTACTCCACCTAGCTTGTAATGGAGATTTGTGGCATGGTTCTGCCCTGTCTACTAAACTATTCATTTCTATATATTGCTACTTTATAAAAGAAAATAGTTTTTGGTTGAATGCTATGTGGATTGAATCAGTCTTTGACTTTTTCTTTATTTCAAAGGACCAGTTAGGGTATAGTAAGTTAGGGTAGGATAGGGTAAGATAGGGGTAGAGTAGTAATGTAGTGTAAGATAGAGTAGGGTAGGACAGGGCAAGATATGTTAGAGTAGGATAGTGCAGGGTAGGGTAGGAAAGCTGACGGAAGGGAAGGCAGGGTAGCTTAGAGTAGAGTAAGGTAAGAAAGGATTGGGTAGGGTAAAATAGGATATAATAGATTAGGGTAGGATACAGTGGGGTAAGGTAAGATAGGGTAAGGAAGGGTATGGTAGAGAAGATTGGCCAGGGTGGGGCATGATATCATAGGATAAGGCAAGATAGGGTACGGTAAGATAGATGAGGGAAGGGGAGGGTATGTTAGGGTATGGTAAGATAGGATTGGTTAGGGTAAAATAGGCTAGGGTAAGATTGGGTAGGTAGATAGGGTAGGGACAGGAAGGGTAAGGAAGGGTAGGATAGAGTAGGATAAGGCAAGATATGGTATGGTATGGTAGAGTAAGGTAAGGTAAGATATGATTGGGTAGGGGTAGGAAGGGTAAAATAGGCTAGGGTAGACTAGGGTAGAATAGGACAGAATAGATTAGAGTTGGCTTGGTTGGGGTAGGATAGAGTAGGATAGGGAAGGAGAGGGTAGGATACAGAATATTGGCAAGGGTTGGGTAGGATAAGGCAAGATAGGTTAGGGTAGGATGTATGAGGGTAGGGTAGGTTAGAGTAAAATAGGGCAGGGGAGGTTAGAATTAGATAGAATAGATTTGAGTTGGCTAGGGTAGGGTAAGGTAGGGAAGGATAAAATTGGGAGGGAAGAATAGTGTAGGAAAGAGAAGATTAGCCAGGGATTGTGTAGGATAAGGCAAGGTAGGTAAGGGTAGGATAGATGAGAAAAGGGAATGGAAGGGTAGAGTAGGGTAAGGTAAGATAGGATAGGGTAGGGTAAGATTAGGTAGGTAGGGATGGGTAGGTTATGATAGAGAAGATTGGCCAGGGTAGGGTAGGTTAGGGTGGGAAAGACCCAAAAAGTTGTCCATCACTCACAGGGACCATATTTCCATCAGATGATAGCTGCAGGATTCTGATAGGGGATTTACACTAAATTGGGCACTTAGATAGTTTACAAGATTTGTCAACTCAGACAAACAGATGTAATGTTATGAACATTCAAACAAAAGTATTCCTCCCCCCTACCTTTACTGTTGGGTTTTTTCGGCAAAACTCAAACATAGACTGGGAAATGGAAAGACACCTTAAACTCTGAAGTGACAGTCTTAAACTTTTTACACCCACTCCTCCTGGAACAGCACAGTACATCACAAATGTTATGTGTCCATGTCTTAATAAAACAGTTTTGTGAGTTGTTCCCACAGCGTAATTTGTGGAGCAGTTTAGTATTATTCTAATGTAACATCTACGAGACAGAGCTGCACATTAAATGGGCAGCCGCCTGCTGCCATACAAATATCCATCAATGTCCACCACTACACACACAATCAGACATACACTCTTACACACTAACACTCTCGCTCCCCTCTGCTTTTTGTTTGCCAATCACATTATCGTCCTGTACCACTGCACTGCCTGCTGATCCGTCATGCATGCAGGCCGTCACCATAATGTTATCATCATAATAAGCCTCCATTCATCCATGAATGACAGCCGACTCAATTTGAATTGACTGACTCATTCCCATTTGCCAAGTTCACAAGCTTCCACTAAACAGCAGCAACTCGTCCTTCTTACGGAGCGTTTATTTTTACTCCTTTTATTCCATTTACAGGCCATTGTTTTATTTTCAACTCTCTTTTTCCCTCCTCTTATTTGCCGCTGTCGTCTTCTTCCTCTTCCACTTCCTCTTTATGAATTATTCATCAAGTCATACATAATTTAGGGGAAGCAGCCAGAGATTTACACAGCTCTTTGTGTCACTGGGTTTTGTTTGGTGGCATATTCAATAATTGTTTAATATATCAAATTGACTGGGAGTTGGGAGCGCGGGCCCCTGTGTGCAGCCGCGCCTGATCCGTCTGATTATAGCAAGGGTGAACGCCAAATGCTTTTCTACGGTAGGAGACTCTGCATGTCTGCCAGGAGAACTTCCTACTTCAACAGCCATAATTCTTCATTTTCTTTTTTGGCCTGAAATGCTTTTTGGGAAACTTTTGCAGCGTGAAGTCCACACTAATGAAGTACGGAGTGGGTTTATTGTGTGAGGGATCCAGCGTTGACCTCATACTATGTCTGCTTCAGATTAGCTCTGCTGTGGCGAGTTCGCCTGCCATAAATGTGTCTGCTGATGCACTATTTGGTCTAGCTCTTTCATTCCTCGCATTCACAGCAGTGAAAGGAAAATTTGAATCTTAAAAAGATTGCGAACATTAATAATTTCACATTTCACAGAGGAACCGGCATGACATTTGCTGCTCGGTTCCTTTTCAGTAAAGTATGGGCTTTCACTCAGTTCTATTCATCCCCGTGGAATTGCTAGAAACTGTAATTTTTTTTTTATTTGCTCCACTTCCATTGTTAATTTGGAAAGGTTTGTGCACTCACTCGATCCATGTTATTATTTCTAATGTGTCGGGCTTTCAAAAAAATATATTAGTTTTGGGATACATCTTAGCTTCATTTGTCTGAACAATGATCAGCTGAGAGAATCCTATGTTTGGTTTTCTGATTATATTCCAAATATATTCAACAAGAAGAAGGCGACACGGGGCGGAAAACAAATAAATAAATACAACCAATGCAATAAAATCCGACCCCTGGGCAGCTTTACCTATCATCCATTGTTGTACTGCAGGATTTGTGTTTATGACTCCTGTGGATTTCTATGCCAGGTTCTATTTATTGAAGTACTTTTTTTTTACTTTTCCCCTTCCTGTAGTGACTTGTCATGGCTGTTATTGCAGAGGAACTTGAGTCATGTGTTTGTGCCTGCTGCTTGTTTTATTTTGATGAGACTAATTCTTCCCTCTTATACTTAAACACTGTTGACTGTTTTTAACCCTTTCTATGCTGAGTCAGCCGGTGCAAACACTAATGCTAGTGGGATGTCTTTATCTGAGTATCATTAAATGATTAAAGCTACTGTAAGGAGTTTTTACCTCATTGTGAAACAGATTGAAATAGATACTGGCTCATCGTTATGGCCTAAAAAGTAGGGATGGGGATTTCAAGCCATAATTCTATTCAATAATCATCAGATTCAGAATCAGAATCAGAATCAGCTTTAGCTTTATTGGCCAGGTATGCTTGAACACACAAGGAATTTGACTTTGGAAAAATGTGCTTTCTTTGTACAAGGCATAAGAATAAGGCATACAAATAAAAATTAAATAAAAATAATAACAATAACATCAGCTATAAATACAAAAGAACAACAAATAGGCATGACTAATATGTACAGGCTAAAATAATATGATAAAGTGCAGTGGTGAGTAGCAGAGGTAGTTTTTACATTAAGAAAATAGAAGTTAAATAATACAAAAAATAGAAATATGGAATTCTGCTTGGAGAATTGTTGCATTGTATATTTACATGTATATTTTCAGAGAGTATTTATCTGACAGGTATGACACTGTTATGGTTTACTGTTCATCAGAGTGACAGCCTGGGGGAAGAAACTGTTCTTATGGGGGGTTGTTTTGGCGCACAGTGATCTGTAGTGCCTGCAGGAGGGGAGGAGTTTGAAAAATTTGTGTCCAGGGTGTGAGGGGTCAGCAGTGATGCCACCTGCCCGTTTCCTGGCCCGGGACCGTTACAAGTCCTGGATGGGGGGGCAGGTCGACACCGATGATTTTTTCTGCAGTTCTTATAGTCCGCTGCAGTCTGTGTTTGTCTAGTTTGGTTGCAGATCCAAACCAGACAGTGATGGAGGTACACAGAACAGACTGGATCATTGAGGTGTAGAACATGATCAGCAGCTCCTGGGGCAGGTTGAACTTCCTGAGCTGACGCAGGAAGTACATCCTCATTGGCATCGAATAATCTCCTCCTCACACGCAAACACACAAACACACAAACACACACATGTCCCATTATCAGCCCGTTTGTGTAGCAGTCACGTTAACCAGCAGGACGAGGTGTTGCTAGTAGCGGGCACTGACAGCGTCTGTCTCGATCTTTATGTCGATGTTTTGTGACTCTGCGTGGCGTGTATGTTTACATTTTACAGCCATGCTCAGTCTCTGGAAATACGTGTGTAGTAGTGTGAGATCAGAAACTGAAAAAATCGCTGCGATTGTCGCGAATGTTTTCTTCTTCTTTTGCTATTTTTTTTTTTTTCAACAATATATTTATTGTTTTATGACAAGACAAATACTAATGGTACAATTGACATACAATACACATTATACCAACAACATAATCCCTTCAAATAAATCAATTAAAATGAGTAAAATACAATAGAATAATAAATGAATAATAAAATAAATAAATAAATAAAAAGCAAGGCAAAATAAATAAATAATAGTAATTAAATAAAATAAGTAATACACAACACAGCACCACTTTTCAATCAATTCACTCTGAACGTCCGAGAAACTCAATTAAAGGTGACCAAATTTCTTGAAAATCTCTCCCCTTTCCCCTGACAATATAAGTAAGTCGTTCCAATACAATACATGATGCCATCTCCTTCACCCACATATGCATTGAGGGTTTCTTTTGCTATTTAATGCAGTTAGCATTCTTCTTTAAGATGCTCTAAAGTCACCGTCTGGCAGGAATACCGTTTTACAACCAGGCACTGGTGAAAACAATAAAATATTTTACTTTTAAAAAACGAGGAAATAGTCAAAGTAACTCTTTGATTTTTACAATGCGAATGAATATTCAAATAGTCTGAAATAGTTGCCCATCCCTTCTAAAAAAGCAAATGAGACTTTGCTCTCTCTTTTTAAAGCCCTGGTTACAGAGTTTCTCCATCTAAAACATCCATACAGAAAATAATGATCTGTTTGATAATTCTGCAATGACTTCAAAACATCATGTAAAAGGAAATTCAGACAAAAAAATGAACAACGGAGGCTAAAACAAAAGGAAAACTAACTTACCTCTCACTGTCAAACTTTACCAGAGTTCCAAACATAGATGCTTCAGGGCAAGTCCAAAATATTTACTTGGCTATCCCCTGGGTGTTATGATTAATATGTAAGATCCATTAAAAGATAAATATGCAAACAACAATCTCTCCTGGTCAGATAACAACCATCCCCTGCTGCTAGTATGATTTAGATTTCTTTACACTGCATGTTAAGTATATAATGGTGTCATCAACAAACATAGAGAGTGAAAGAACGAAAGACTGGAGCTGGTAGAGTTTTTATTTTAGTTTGATTTCAATGGCTGTCTACTTCAGGATGAACTTCAAATCTGATAATGAATTCAGTTGGTTTTGTCACTGTCTCAGATTTTCTCACGCCTGAGATCACAGCTAAATATACTGTACATCTGGCGTCTACAGAGCTTATATGCTCTCTGGTTCTTTTTGTCAGCCTCTGAGTCTGCAGTTTAGCTCCAACTCCTGGAAGTCATGAGGCCATGAAAGAATCTCGAGTACCATTTCATGTTCTTTGTCAGCCAACCAATCCTCCTTTCAGCATTTCATTTTATCCTCGTCAGACTGATTGAAAAGCAGCCAGGATTTTCAATTTAATGTCCTGTATATATGCAGAGCTAAATATTTCATCTGGCACCACTGAAGGGAAACCCAAATTCTGTCAAAGTACGTCCAGTGCTTCAGCTGAAAAGGGAAACATTATTGATATCCTCAGCAGGGAGCAGTCAGGCTACCGGGTAGTGTGCTGTGTCCCCAACTGGCCCTGAAGCAATGAAAAAATGAGGACACAAGTACTCCGTTTTATTGTTTTCAATTCATTAAGTGGACTGACTCTCAACCCTGCTTCACTTGATGCAGTCACTTATTCCATATTCAATCTATGGCTGTTTCCTCTGACTGCATGCTAAATGAGCAAGCTCAGATGCTGGTACAGTATTTTACTGCAGTGTTTCAGGCCAAGCTAACCCATAAGCTAACAAAGGACAACAGTTAGTGTTAACTTCTTTGCTAACACCACTGCTTGATACTATAACAAAACATGATTGGATTGTTAGTTCTTAGCTAAGAGTTTTGATAGCAGTCATACTTCAGCGTAAGATATAAATTGGTGCTAACTTTAGCCTGTCACAACAGGCTGCTGCTAGCTTACTTTGCATTTCAATGTAGCACATTCTTTTATGGTACGTTTTCTGACATTGGACAAACACCTTTATGAGTCCTTAAAGAATAAAACCAAGAAGATATATGAGCTGTGCTCACTAATGTTTTGGGGTCTTGGACTGGTAGCGGCCAAAACCTCAGTTTAGCGCTTCTCACCAGGGTTTACTGCTGCTAAGTTTTTCTACGGCACTTCTACCCCTTTCTTTTATTCTTCTTCTTCTTTCTTTCTTTCTTTAACCAGGTAAAAGACTCATTGAGATTTAAAACATCTTTTTCAAGAGTGACCTGGCCAAGACAGCAGCACAAAATAGGTTACAACACACAACAAGCACACAAAACAACACAAATAAAATACGGTCACAGTTTCACATGGTTACATGATTACACAGTGCAATCACAAGATCCAATTGAGCTTGTTTCTCTGTCTTTTTATGATTGACTTGAATTCCCCCAGAGTTACAAGATGTGTCACAATGCCATTATTAAATGGCATTTTAAAAGAAAATATAAACAGAACACTAGATACTCTCTTAGCATTAGCAGCACCTCTAGACCTGGAAATATCTTCAAAAAAGTGAATGTGGTTAGTTCCAGCTCTGTACAGACTTTCACCATTGTTATCTGGAGTCACGTCTTTTCTTGATTCTGATAGGTTGGTGATCAAGAAGTGACAAGCCAGTGTTCTAAAAGTTTCACTACTTTCAACTGAGAGCGCAAAGACTACAATCAGGTGACGCTGAGGGAGTATTTAGTTTGAACAGGAACTGGGCGCTGCCAGTGCAAAACCAGCATCAGTGGACACAGCTCCTTTAATGTCTCCTCTTTGTTGTAACACTTTTGGGAGTTCAAAAAGCAGCAACACAGGAATTCAAAATTTTTTGGTAACTTTAATGATATTAGTCACACAAGATACAATTAGTGAACACAGAAAAGGTAAATAAGTGCCTTTTTATTCACATGTGCACAAACATACTTCATGAAGTACTTGAAAAGGGTCTGGCTCCGCCCCTGCTCATGGCTGATGTAATATATTGCTTCACCTCAAACTATTACCCAACACCCCCTCAGCTTTCTTTTCCTTTGTCCACACAGTTGTTTGAAAGAAGTAAAATTGAAATGATTCATTAGATCCTCTACTTTTCCTTGATTTGCAAACCCTAAACTTTCAACAATAGCAATTAGCTTCTCAGCCATTGCATGGTGTCAGAAATGAATGGTCTCTGTGTGAATATGTTGAATACTGCAGCCCAGGAACTAAAATGTCTCCATGATTCATGGAGGCAGTGTGACATTAAAGCAATGTTGGATCATAATCTTTTTATGCGGAAATTGATTACTGAATGAAACCCCGTGATTGGCTCTTTCTCTTGCCTTGGAGCAGAATTTTAATAAGAAATGGTTTTAATGAAATTAATTATTCATATTTAATCAATGATTAGGAATATAGTATGTCCATGACATTAGTGGTAAATGTAGTCCTCCATAATCTTCGTGAGGATTCTGCCTTTAATTGCTTGCTACTAAGTACAGTGTGGGATTCTTTGACACTCATGCTCCTCCTCACTGCTCTGTAGTTCCAGTCTGGATGATGAGCTAGGAATGAAATACAAGCTTTTTTCTCCCATATTGTTGTTAGAGTGAATATACTTTAAACATCCGGAGCAAAATAGGAAGAACTCCATAGCAGATTTGACATCAGCTTCTGAGGAAAAACGTCACATTGCATGTCAGTGTCAGCCGCTAGTGATGCGCCTTGGTGCAGAGACATTGTTTCCTCTGGCTTTCTTCCCAAAAGGTGCCACTCAACATCTGCCATCCAAAATCAAAGTGAGAACACCTCGCCACAGGAAAAAACGCCGATCTGTTGCACGGCGCACGCTGCCATCTTGAGTTCTTACGCCGCGTGCAGGCAGCCCAGGCAGACGACAACACTCAGACTTCAGGCGCCACCTGACAAATTGGACCCCGGGAGGGGCGTGAAACACTTGGCCGCGGTAAACAATTGGACATTTGGAGACTTGTGCTGCCGCTTTGCTGCGTGAGATTAGTGCAGGGAACTTCTGAGGGATGGAGACAGGTGGAGGGATGGAGAGCTCTGATGTGGACGGATCTATCAAGCGGAGAAAGCAGCAGGTGTGCGCACATGTCATTTCAGAAAGAGAGGAAAGAATTATGCCCAGCATTGTTAGCAGTAGAAAACATTGTATTTCAAATTGTATAGGAAATACCAATGATTAAAACTCCATGGTGCAACTTCAGTGGATCAAATCAGTCCCCCTGTGAGGGAGAAAAATCTAATCAAAGCACCAGGTTGTGGAAAATGGGAAAGAATAGACAGAGTGAATGTGTCATAATAAGTGAGAGAGTAGTGGAAAAACAGAAGAGGAGAAGCAGAGAGAAAGGTCTGAGGAGAGTTCAAAGAAGCGTGAGGGATATGTCTGCATGCAGCAGTGGAAAGAGCGCTGGAGAGCGAGGAGTGATAAGTCCGTGACAGCTGCAGCATCATTAGTGTATTAGGATCAATCCTCAAGGCTCTTGTTTGCAGTCTTTGCCCCTACAGGGAGGCCCCGTGTCATTTCTGTGAGTATGGTCATGCAGCTGCTGCTGCAGCAACTTTACCGACAGCCCCAGACATACTTTACTCCAAAATCTGTGATCTCTGAACTCTCTCCCCTCCGCCTCCACAGCTCAGCACCAGCTCCGTGGGTATTTTCCTTATGCCCTGCGTGCCTCTGTCTGATCTCAGCCTCACAGATTTGAGGGCCAGAGGTCAGCCATAAATGATGCTTGCTCAGTTGAGGTTCTTCTTTCTTCGGCTTTAACATACTGACACGAGGTCTCGTAGTTTTCTGGACCACAACTTTGTTTTTCTTACACAACTTCAAAGTATTGATAGTGAAATATATTTTTTGGCACCATGTGTTTAGAAGGATACCATCCCTGATCATTTCAAACTTTAACACATTCAAAAGTAGTGAAGCTTTAAAAGAAAACATCTAGTTGGATTTTTTTTGTGAAGGGTGAGAGAGGAGGGAGCTTGCAGAGTGAGAAAAAATGTGATATCAAAAGAAAACAGTGATTAAAGATACTATATAACTTTTTTTATTGTAGCACAATGTTAAAGCTACAAAGACAAGGTTAACATGTGACTATAATCAAGTCTATGCATTGTTTTTAGGTAAATCCTACTGTTTTTGGCCATGGTATCAAAAGTGGTATTTTCTTTTTATAATAGTATCACCCTAAAATTTTTATTTCTGGTCCCATGACAACCCTAGAACTCCACCAAGGTGCTTCTTCAAACCAAATGTTTCTGGCTCCCCTGTTCTTTGTTGCTATTGGTTTATCAATTCCAGTCAGCAGGCAGTAATTTGCCAGACACTGTTTGTGTGTATGTGTGTGATTAAAGATCCCTCACCACCCTGAAGAAGGCAGCTGGTACACAGTGACAGCAGAGTGCGGTGGCAAACCGTAGGCACGCCGCCAGATTTACACAAGCACTCAGACACACAAAAGAACTTGTCGCGGGCTTACTGTGTGCTCAAACATTGTTGAAGATTCTGTGTTTTCTCAATCTCTGCATGTGTTTGTGTGTACTCACATTCACGCCCTGCCTACTGACACACAAACGTGCCCTTGAATAAGGTTGTTTCCTCCCACAGCTCGTTTGAAAACCAACTTTATGGTCTGTGTTGATGCCTTTCTATATGGATAATGATAAAATCCGTGCTTGACTGATTGCATGTCATTACAGAAGCATGTAGAGTCCATACAGATCATTATGCGCACGCACCCATCCTTGGTATGCAGCCTTTTCTCACTCTACTGGGCGCTCTGTTTGACTTTCTAATTCTGGGCTTATAACAGTAATTGGAACAATTCTCGTGTCAAAAAGAGACATCTCATCTATTCCAGGCGTGCCCTGTTTTTCATCTGCATAAAGAAATCACAAAAGACTTCCTTATCCGTTCCCTCGATTAATCTGGGCATTCCCTTTTTTGTGTTTGCGTTTCCAGTCTTTAGACTTATCTTCATTTCTGCAGTGGCAAGTTTGCACAGGGTCCGTGCAAGCCGAGTCATATTAAAAGCATGAAGGAAGCATTTGCATGTAATCCTTGTGCTGTCATTCAAAGGGGGAAAAAGCGGGGGCAGCAGAGAGTGAGGGTGATGACTGTTAGCATAGCCTGACGACTCATTTCCTAAATGAGGTTTTTGTGTGGTTGTGATGACGGTGAATTGTGGGAAACAGGACCTCATTGGTTCTTTTGTTTCAGGAGTTGATTGATTAACCTGCTCAATTTCATAATGCAGAAGAAGAAGAAATGCAGGACCCAAGTGCTCTGTAAACCTGGGTTAAAAAAAGATCTGGATAATATTTTAGATGTCAGTTTAAATTACATTTATCCCAATGCAGATTTATCCCAATGCTACAAGAGAAGCCTGAATAAAGTAGGCTGTTAATTAGATGAACTGTTTATTGATGGAATTTTAATAATACAATTTTAGCATTATTTCTTTTAAAGAAGAAATGTTAAAAACTAGCAAAAACTACTCTTAAGTATGCAGCTTCACTTTGAAAGTCTGTTTTTTTATGCAACAGACACAGTGTGCTCTTGGGGGCTGCAAGCGAAGCTGCTGCTAGCATTTGCTCTTGTCTTTTTTTTTGTAGGCAATGAGATTCTTTCTGTTTTCTTTGGGCCCAAGGTTTTATATGAAGTGAACAACAATAGTCAAACACTCAATGACGAAGCTTTTACAGGAGAAATTAAGTGTCTCTGTGACATGATTCAACAGACACAGGAGGTCAAGAGGAGCTGTAGGCCAAGCCAATCTTGTCATTTGAAGTGCAGCTTGCTTGCGTTTGGGTTCTTTCAATGTTCTTTTTTCCCAATATTTTTATTAGGAACCGTAAAACTGCAATAGAAATACTCAATAAAGGAAGTTCATGGTGAAAATGGGCAACTCTACGATGAGCTGCGAGCTGAGTTGCTGCAAGCATTAGCTTTGGTTGTTTGTTTTTTTAAGCTAAACTTCTTTACATCTAGATTCTTTAAGTTTTATTTGTGCACAAGGTTTCATTGTGAAATGAACTGCAATAGTAAAACACTCAATGAAGAGGCTTTTACATTGAAAGGAAGTCTCTGTGACGTGATTCAACAGACACAGGAGGAGCTGTAAACCAAAGGTGCAGCTAGCACAAGGTTAGCTTGTTATTTGAAGCGAAGATTGTTTACGGAAGGGTATTTTCAGTGAGTTCATTTGCATTTTTTTTTTATTGTGAGCTGCGTGACATTAGGAAAAGAAATCAATGAAAGTCCTTCACATTGAAAATAATATTCCATATGATGTGCTTCAACAGACACAGGAGGTCAGGAGGAGCTGTGAGCCAAGCTGCCGCTAGCACAAGGTTAACTTGTCATTTGGAGCAAAGTTCTTTCCACATTCTTTGTTTGCAGTATTTTTATTAGGAGCTGAATTCCTGCATAAAAAATCCTCAATAAAGGAGGTTCACGGTGAAAATGGCGTCTCTACGATGAGCTGCGAGCCTGAACTGACCTTGTTTCTAGTAGCTTTAGTTTGTGTATTGGAGCGCACTGCTTCAGTGTTTATCATTACAGGCTCCTCTAGATTAAAGTGGATGTATATGTTGATTTACAACAGTATTACAAACTCAATAGAAGTATTTGACTTTGAAAATTAGTGTCAACAGCAGACACATGGGGTCAGGAGGGGCTGAGAGCCAAGCTGCTAATAGCATTGACTTGGCTTGTTTGAAGGAGCTTCAGCTTTTGTTTGGGATAGCATTACTTCTTTATTTGTCATTACAGAGTCCTCGAGATTGAAGCCAGAGGTCCTCTGATTTAAAAACAGATTTAGCCAGAGATAAAAATCCATTAAAATATCAAATGCGGAATATCAATTTGACTGTTTTTTTTTTTTTTTGTTCTCCTGTAAGCGGCAATTATTTCAGCTCAGCCCATTGCTTTGAACACATGCAGAAAATATCTGCTGTGTCAATGCTTTTATCAGAAGTGGTAAAGCTGGAGGCTTAACTCGGTGGACAAACAGAAACCCTACTCGTAGGTGACTCATACCGTTTCCCTGAGGCACGTCTGAATCATTGTAATGGCCTTAACAGCAGCTGTGTCTGGTGCGTGTGCCTGTGCATTTGTATGTGCTGGCAAGAGTATGTGTGTGTCCAAAAAAAAAAGCAAATCTCTGTTTTTCTCCTCTTCTCTGTAGCAGACATGGACAGCCCTCCATTCGTCTCTAATTGCCTCCACCTCACACATCATTTGTGTTTCTGCCGTAAAAAGAAACACTGAAACTCTACCACAGGGGATCCATAACCGTTTTCCAGCCTATATGCTTTTTATCGCTGTATTTAGAGCCTTCATAAATATAGAGCAAAGCATTAGGGAAAACAGAAGTACTGAGGCATCGGAGCCAAGACACCTGCTGCTATTTCTGTAGATATCGTGCAGGCAGACCAATAGAACGTCAGGCAGGTAGTCAGACAGGACGGCAGACGCACAAAGAGAAGGTAACTGAAGGGATAGAAAAACTGCATCTAGAGATGTAAGCAGCATGGGGATGTAAATCACGGATTGGATCACAAATTAAAACTCAGAAAGATACAGAAGATATTAGTCTGTGAAAACAAGACAGGACAGGTACATGCAAGGAAGAACACACATATTCCTGGTGAAACACACAGATACATCTTTGTCCAGCTCCACAAGCCCTGGCTGATTATGCACAGCCAGGTCCAAAAAAAACACACACACACACACACACATACACGGTCGCACACCTCCAGATTGTTTAGCATACAGCAAGCATTCGAGCATTGTTCTCTGGGAGCCTCGAGGTCAACAAGTTCCCCTTCCTGATAGACTCAACTTCGAGAGCCCGGCAGTTTCAACACAGCCTTGACTGCAAACACACACACATCACCCTCACACATACACATACAAGCAAGTGCACTTAATTTTTTAAAGTTATTTTTCCTTCTTCGCCAAGAGGACATAATTTCATCAAAACAAAAGTAAGTATTTACCGAGGATCCTTTCTGACCCCGCTAACAAGGTATCCAATAAAAAATGTATACACCCAGCGCAAACCAATCTGCACGCTTTCAGCCAGACAGCTGAATAATGCAATGGCCTGCCATAGTACAGCAATGCCCGAATCTATTTTACTACCCAAATTAGTCAGAGTATTTTGCATTATTTATTACGTTGAATTATTTCAGCCTTGCTTTGTTTACTTGAGTTTTATTTTGCAGGAATGTAGTCATATTTTACAACTGACACAAATATATATGACATGAAATTAAAGCATAAATCACTTTATAAGTTTTTCAGACGAAGAAAGTAAAAGAAAAGGGGAAAATATGAATGTTTTACTATAAGTAGTCGGTTTGAGTTTGTATGGTTGGTGGTTTCTTTATGGAGGAAAGTAACAAATGACTTCAGTGCATGATGTATTCAGTCCCATTTCTGCATACATTTGTGGCTCAGGATCACACAGTAGTCAGTCCTTGAAGTCGGTGTGCAACATCCCTTGATTTGAATGCAGAACATACCAAAAAAACAGCAATAGAGTTTTAACTGAAGTCCAACTTTTAGTTTATTTTTCTGGAACTTACATTTTTCAAAGAATGGATTCAGTCGTTTTTTTAAGTCAGCTGATCCTGCAGAATTCACTCAAACCCATTGCATACATATAGCTCTTGTGCTGTCTGCAGGTGTAAATGCAGCAGACAAGTAGCTGAATCTCATGTGACTTCATATCAGAAAAATTGCTGTGTCGTGTCTTAACAGCCCGTGATGTGCAGATGCAGACTTAACTTTGTGACACTGGCTTGCTCGTATCGTATTATGTTTAATTAAAACTAGGGATGACCACAATTAATCGATTATCGATTAATTGATTGTTAAGAAATTACTCGAAACACACATTTTTGTTATCAATTTTCAGTCACGTGGAACAAACATCATGTGGTCTCATATTACACTCATCTATCAGGGAGATGTTTTAAGTTTAAAGCATGTTTCGATGTGAATCAGCTGTTTAAAGGTGTTGCGCACAGCGGAGACGCTCAGCTGGCGGCTGCGGCTGTGCGTCAGGTCTCCACGTGCGCTTTTTAAAAGAGGATCAATACAAAACTGCTGCCAACAACAACACGGACACAAAGGTTGACAGCTTTAAACAGGAAATTTCCCACCTTTGGTTAAGAAGGCAACAGACTGGTGGGAAATTCTGGTACGCTATGTTTGCAGATCAGCAACATCAGAGCCGTCTGAGCTTTTCTCCAGAGGGACTGATTCTGACCCGCTTGCGCTCCTGGCTGACACCTGACCGAATACACATGATTATTTTTCTCAATAAGAACGAGTAGATAGAAAACTGGACACTGTGAGTCTGAAGTACTTTTCTGTTAGTAGTCTCAGCCTTCACTTTATCTGAAGTACTTTTCTGTTAGTAGTCTCAGCCTTCACTTTATAAGATTATGTCCGCGGAGAATATTTTATTGAGCCTGATCGTTGATATTCTGCGTGTCAAACGTGTGCCCGTATTCAATCCCGTCAGTTATTTGCATTTTGTTGCTGTAGAAAATATAATTTAGGGGGAAAACAACGTATTTGGCATTTTTTTTGACGTAAGAATAATAATGTTTTTTCTTATCAATTAATCGATAATTGATCGTTAACATTTCCAAAAATCGATCATGGAAAATACTTAAAATGTACATCCCTAATTAAAACAAACAGCATCAGCATCAGCATCAGTAACAAGCATTGCGACTGCTTGGAGGTCCTCTGTCTCCAAAGTCTGTCTTATAAAGGGTGTAGGTGTCATCACAACACAAGTTTAACATTAGCTGCTATTTGACTCCATTTCTGGAAACCTTGTTTTGAACATGTCAAAGACTTCAACTGTCACTGTCAATCACATTTATTGGCAAGGGGAAGGTGATCTTCTTATAGACCTTCCTGAAGCCTCCTGGAGCCATTCTACAAATTCTTGAAACCTCCTAAAGTTATTTTAAACAACACAGACTTACAACACATACTTAATCTTATGTGGTTAAGTATCAGATACTTCAGCTGCATACTTCCATTATCAAGTACAGGTGTTCATCTGTAAATATCTATTGGCAAGGATTGGCAAATTAGTTCATGGCACATTTTTTACAGCAGTTACTGGAATTTATGTTCTTTCTCAGACCCTAATCTTACCTCCTTAAGTTCATCAATAGTTTGTTTTTTTCAAATCTACACCTTTCTCTGCAAATTCTTTAAAAAATTAAAAAAAACCTTGAACATGCCATTGAACCTGTTTGGTGGCCAATTCAGCCAACACTAAAACCTACAATTCTAACACCATCTAATTTTTGTCTTTTTTTTTTTGTTACTGGCTTTAAGTTTCCACCACTGTCACAATCAGGCAGCATCCTCTGGTGTTGAAAAGTGAAGCCAAAACAGAGCAGAGGTGCTAAAAACTGCAGGTTCTTGACTATACAGTGGCTGCAAAGGCCAAGGACAGAGGACATCCTTTGAAGCCCAATTGGTGTCCATATTGGCACAATAAGCAAATGTAGTCTCAAAATAATTAGTTGACAGGTTGATGCATTGTATCCATTTGCCTGGAGGTTTAAGGCCCGCCTCATTCGTTGATTTCTAGATTGGTTTAAAGTTAGGTTGAGTCAACATTTCCAATATGGCGACCGCCATGATTGGGTTTCATGACATCACTTCAGTAACCAATGGGTGACGCCAAAGGCAATGGTTTAAATGCCCATTTTGACAGTGGAAAGGTACATGTTTACAGCTTGGTACAAATAATGTTGTTCCCAATAGCTTCTTCTATCTATTCATGATAGTTGTAGGGTGGTAGAATTTTTTTTCACTTATCTGTTTTGATTAAATATAGCTAAGAGGTATTCATACATGTGCATACTTAGGGGCAGGGCCAGTGGACTGAACCTGTCAGGAGGCTTAAGGCCCACCTAAGCAATACCTCATTTCCTGTTTCCAGACTGATCGAAAGTCAGGTTGAGTTGGCATTTCCAAATTTTCAGAGACCAATGGACCATGTAATTATAACCATGTCCATGTTTTATACAGTCTCTGGGGGAAACTCACAGTGCAACAAAGCCTCCTCCAACTAAGCTGCATTGCTGTTTTAGATGTTAAATAAATTTGCCTTTTGGTTGCCACAGACAGACAAATGTTACAGCAGACAGTGCCACATGCAGTACTGAATGACTTCCAGATGACTGTGGGGACAATTTGGGGGAAATGAACTTTGAACCCTGGAGGGAACACCGCATTTTATTATCTTAAACCTTTAATTAAATACTAGAAGGAATATGTTGCCAACATATCTGTGCATCTGTTCTGCAAAAATGACGTTTTGTCTAGCAGGCTGGATAAAAATAGCACAAAGATATTTATTCCTCAGCTTCTGATTCATTCTCTTGGCAGTTTGTGAGCGAAGTAGCAGCTCCCATCCCTGTCATTAAATGATTTGAACGTTCACCATGACAGCGATGAGAACAAATCAATCCGTGCAGGATGTAGATTCTTGGCCCAATTTGCAGGTTTATAAAATATGACATTTAAGGCGCAGTCAGCATCATATTACGCAGCATATTGTTATTTGATTGCTTTAATGGAAAGATAATGTGTGCTTCTGAGGCTCATGCAGCGCTCCACAGTTTTTTTAAGCTCTTTTTAGCTCTAACTGATGACAAGAATGTCTCCACTTCAAACTCAGTATGATGCTGTCTTTACTTATCTTCACTTAGCCAGACGCAGGACTGAACTGAGGAAAAGGAATGAGAAACTGGATAGGGCAAGGAAAGACTAAGAGACGGCTTCTATCATGAGTCAAATAAAAGGTGTCTGTCCTTCTGTGGCAACACAGAGAAAAGTATTGGTCCTACTATGTTTGTGTGTTGGAGCACAAGGTGAGATATGACTTTATTTTAAGCAAGCAAGGGGAACTGATGAATTCCCACCTCTTCTCTCTGTCAACGGTAGTTTACTGTCGTGAGGTTACACCTTAGAGCTCACACATTTCAAGGTGTCTTCTTTATTTTCATAAGATAAACTTTCTAAAAATACTCTACTTGGTAAGTCAAAGGTCTGTTAATGGAATTGTATGGCTAAATTGTTATCTTGCAAAAGGCATGCCAGAAAACCATAATTTGAAAATTGGCCGTACAGTTTATCCGGCAATTTCAGAGTTAATGTTCCTGATTTGTCTTTCAAAGTCTTAAAGATCAGAGATAATAAGAAACATGTTCTTCCTTACCTGAGGAAGTTGAAGCAGAAAGCCTTTCTGTAGCCCACCTGCTGGGAAAACATAGTTTCCATGAGGCAATTTGAATTTGCTCCTGTGGTGACGTAAAGACAATAGTGATTTGCAAAAAAAAAACCCAACCTCTTCCACTTTCTCCTACCCTATTGTGGTTTTGCTTTTGGTGTTTCCTAGAGTCAAGATGCTTGAGGTTAGAACCAAACATGCCACCTGCTCTGTTGTTGGTTGCAAAAACCAACACAAATGTCTATGCTCTGTCCCAGCTCTTGAGGACCAAAGAAAACAGTAGTTGCTTTTCACTTCTAACAGCAACAACAAACCCCGGCTACAGTTAGTGCCAATTTGTTTGTTTGTGCCGACCACTTCACCTCGGTCTGCTTTGACAACGAGGGTCATACAAAGCTGGGTTTGCTGGATCTGTACTAACAGCTCATGATGCAACAACAGCAGACGTGCCATTAATAAGTGTTGCCATTATGTGATAATATTTGCAGCTCATTAAAGGACACATTTGGCTTGATGCTGGCACAGGTTCTCCTGGAGCGCTTGCCATGTTTCTTTTAGTGTTTTTCCGCCTCTGCATCCTTCTGTTCTGATCTGCATCCTTCCCCCTTAGATGACCCAATCAGTGCAGCCACTCATTATCATAGCATCCCTGCCTACTCAGACCACTGCAGGGCTCATGAGGTTAGAAAATGAGAGGGTGCTAAACTTCGAGGCTGAATTTGTGATGACTGTTGCAAACAAATTTAAAACCTTGCTTAAATGACACCTAGGGTGTGTTGTAAACAGCAAAAAATAACATTTTATGGGACCTTTAAGTAATGTGTCAAAGGAGCCTTTTGTGTGTTTGTCACTTTCTTTGTATCCTCCTTTCCATTGTGACTTGCGGTCTTCCTCAGTCGCATCCCTAATTCTTCAATGTGCCATCAATTTATTCCTTACCCTCTGTTGCCCTCTTATCCTCCTCTCAGTCTCTGTCTCTAATTCTGTCTCCCTGTCTCTCAATTCCCCCTTCTCTAATTCTAATTAAAGACAGGGAACGTCATCTTTTATTAATGACGCCGTTAATGAAACGGGGACCGCTTTTGTCAGGGACAAAAAGTTTCCAGCGATTAATTCTCTGCAATTAAGGTGAGGTAAGAAAGATTCTCCCTGTAGAGTGCTCAGACCCCCCCTGATGCGATATGTTTTTTTTACCCATATGCTAAAAGCCTGAAATCCTTGTGGGGTTTGATGCCCAGGGGCTATAATCTATGAGATATATGCAGCAGAGAATGGAATTCAGATTACAGCACTCTTTGTATTGGTATTAGTATTTCCCCAGGCTGAATCACTTATAGGAGAAAGCAATTTTTCTCTTGGTAAGGTTAACTTGTAGGGCTGCGGTTTATTTCTTTTTCATACATAAATGCAGGATTTCACATGCTTATGGAGTCATTTCACTCCAAAGAGCTGAGGGATGCGTCTTAAACCTACAATACGAGGCTTCTGTAAGCAACAAAGCAGAATGTCTTTGATATTTTTGCTGTTAGGGTGATGCAAGTTGACAGGAAGACCTTCCTTCTTTTCCTTCTTTCTCAAATGATCCAAAAACATCTTAGTCATACAAACAGGCACAACGACTATAAGAAGTGCGACGTTGACCTTTTTTCTTCTGAAGGTTTCGGTAATAACTTTTATTGGTACCACTTTCAGGTGCCCTTTATTATGAACTTTTGAATAATGAAGATAGAGTTGAGCTCAAATGTAATTTAAAATTTTCCAATTTCTGATTTTTTGTCCCACCCAACAGAACATTGTGGTAAGAGCTTTGTTCTATTGTTGTTTCCAAGGTAGAAAAAAAAAACAGCTACAAAGCTCAGCTTTTAAACTGATGTGAATAAAAAGTGATCAAAACATCAAAACAAAAGCACTATTAAAAACTATAGCTATGACTAAAAGCTCAAGGATTCATATTTTTTCTGTCTCAATAATTTTTTGAAATCTATTTTTCAAAGTTGAGGCATAAACTTTGAGCCCTAGTTTAATAAATAGTTAATTGTAAAGATCTCTTGTGTTGCAGTGAAGACAATCCCAGTTTTTTAACACCTTTAAAGCTGCCAAAAAACTGAAGTATTGGTTCGGGCCATAGACAAAATAAAATAAGGATGTTTTTTTGTGATGTCACCCATTTGTTTTTTTAGTCGCCATATTGGAAATGCTGACTCAACCTCACTTTACATCAACCTAAACCAAGGCAGAGAGGTGGAACTAAGGGAAACTTTTAGCCACCTTGCAAACAGCTACAACGCACCCACCTGTCAGCCAACCAGCTGTGCTTTTAAAAAAAGCAAACACCCCATGTTCCCTGAACACAGAAGAGCTACATATCAAAAATACATTTCTTAAACCAGGCTATACATATGTTTAATTCTGCTGTAATGATGTTCATTTCATCATAGGACCAAACAGTGTTTCCTCTATATTTGCTGCCAGCCTCAAGTGGACACTTGGGGAAGTGCAGTTATTTATACTGTCACACTGGCTTCACTTTTAAACACTATAAGTTGCTGCTTGGATATGGCCAATATGCCATTTCATGCATAATCCTATATAGAAATTTGGTAGCCTGACAAAAAAACAACTTTCTTTGAATCATTTTAATGAATCACTTACAGCTCCTGTCAGGAACTTTTGGTTCTGGCTTTATATATCTTCTCAATACTGGTCTAATGTGTTTTTGTACCTTAAAGAGAGGTAACAGTATTCATTTGAGTTTGTTTGTCAAAACCATAGACTGTATAAAAAATGGACGTAGTATCCTTGACATCACCCATCTGTTCCTGAAGCGCTGTTTTGAAGCCGATTGTTGGTGGGTGCCATATTGGATATGTTGAACTCAACCTAACTTCACCCGAGCTAGTGTGAGGTAAAGAGGTGACACCCCCATACAGTGTACGCCGAGAGAGAAATTTAGCTATACCCAAACCGTATTTTGAACCAGGCTGTAAACATGTTTATTAATGCTGCAAAGATCATCTTTTTTGAATTGGTGTGTATGTGGTTTCCGGTGTTTCTGCAGCCAGCCTCAAGCGGACGCTCGATGAACTGCAGTTTTTAACAATTCCGCATGGGCTTCATATTTTAAGAGCGGAGGTTGCTGATTGGTCAAACACGTGAAAAACTCCTCACAGGAGCTTTAAATTATTGTCTTATTGTGGCAAAGAAGAAGTGATTTCAGGCTTGATTGCAAATGATGAGAGGCTAGAACAGAGTAGATATTGATCGAAGCTAGCAGATGCCAGCAATCAAAGAGACACTTGAATGCAACATTGTGATTAATAAAACTGCTTAAGACACCGAATGAAGCAGTTTAAAGTGAACAAAATCAGGGTTTTTGGCACTGTTAGATGGGCAAAGGGTGTCAGGAGAGGTCAGTATGTCTATCTGCCATGAAAAAAAATTAAAAAAATCCAAGATTTGAATCATAAGTGATTTCATACCGGCTTTTTTCTACTCAAAATAGAAATGAGCTTAGCTGTAAAGCTGTAACAATAACAATAATCCATAAAACAGAAGGCTCATCATGAAAGAGATACTCAATGGACTGGACTTTGATTTTTGGACAGTGTGAACAACAGCAAACTCAGCCATTGCTCATGGCCATTATCTGTGTTTTGTTTTCATTGCACCAACAATGAACATTAGCGGGGAAACTATTCATTGTGCTTACAAATTCATAGGCAGTCACAAAAGTGTTGAAATCCACAGATTTAACAGTGATGCTCCAATTAGGAAGCAAGGCACAGGGAGAAAAAGCCAACAGTGTCTCCCCTGAGTGGTGTGTTATTGACAAAACTGCTTTACAGCAATTTGTGGAAAACGGTGCTCTTTTTATGAGCAGGTTTGAGTGTGCAGCCATTAAACTGAACACGCATTGAACACAGACCCAAAAAAAACCCCACTTACATGTGTTGTAACACTCGCTCGCTCGCTCTTCATCCTCCACTCAGCATGTCAGAGTTGTTTCATTTGTCCCAGCAGTGTGCTGTATCTCTGAGAGGCTGCTCAATCACCTCACGAGGAGAGGAAAGACTGGACGGACCCACAGAGAGCCTTATTAGCCCCAATTAAAGACTAAAATGATAATAGAGACGTCTGACACTGCTGGCTCCAGCTGCCACATGAAAATGTGACTTTAGTCTTTTCTTTCTTTCCTTCTTCTTGTCCTTTTTTTTTATTTCTAATTACTCTTTCTTTCTATATAACTTGTTCTTTCCTTTTTTTTATTTCTTTCCTTTTGTTTTTGTTTCTTCTTTCTATCTTCTGGCCTTTTTCCTTTACCTTTCTTTGTTTTCTTTATTTTTTTCCCTCCTTCACTCTGTCTTATTTATTTCTTTTTTTCTCTTTCTTTCTTTGTTTCTATTTTTTGCGCTCTCTCTCTCTCTCTCTCTCTCTCTCTCTCTCTCTCTCTCTGTCTCTCTCTGTCTCTCTCTGTCTCTGTCTGTCTTTTCTTGTTACTTTTTTGCTTTTCTGTCTTTTTTGTTCCTATTCTCTTTCTTTCTTTCTTTCTTTCTTTTTTGATTTCTTTCTTTCTTTCCTCCTTACTTTCTTCCTGTCTTATTCATTGTTACATTTTTCTTTACTTTCTTTTCTATTCCTGTTTCTTTCTTTCTGTTTTTTTCTTTCCTTATTTGCTCTCTTTCTATCTTTTCTTTTGTTACTTATTTTTCTTTACTTCTTTTCTATTCTTATTCCCCCTACTTTCTTTCCCCTTTTCTGTATTGCTTTATTTCTGTTCCCTTTTGCTGCTCTCTTTCTTTCTATCTTTTCTTTTTTGTTACTTCTTTTTCTTTACTTTCTTTAGTTCCTATTCCCCTTTCTTTCTTTCCTTCTTTCTTTCTTTCTTTCTTTCTTTCTTTCTTTCTTTCTTTCTTTCTTTCTTTCTTTCTTTCTTTCTTTCTTTCTTTCTTTCTTTCTTTCTTTCTTTCAGTGTGTCTGTCTGTCTGTCTGTCTGTCTCTTTTTTGCTCTCTTTCTCTCTCTCCTTTCTCTGTCTGTCTCTTTTTTGCTCTCTTTCTCTCTCTCCTTTCTTGTTACATTTTTGCTTTTCTTTCTTTTTTGTTCCTATTCCCCTTCTTTCTTTTTTGATTTCTTTCTTTCTGTATTTCCTTCTTTCTCTCTTTTTTCTTACTTTCTACCTTTTTTTGTTACTTTTTTCTTTACTTTCTTTTTTGTTCCTGTTCCCTGTCTTTCTTTCTTTCTTTCTGTCTATCTGTCTGTCTGTCTGTCTGTCCGTCTGTCCGTCTGTCCGTCTGTCCGTCTGTCCGTCTGTCTGTCCTCTTTCTTGTCTTACCTTCTCCTTCCTTCTTTTCTGACTGACTCCCCTTCTTACATAGCTTTTCTTACTTATCTTTTTTCATTCCTTCTTTTCTTTACTTCACTTTTTCTTTACCTTCTGTGCTGTGAATCCCATCCGTTGTCAGCCATGCTACTGAGTCCATGGCCCTCTTATATTCAGTATAGCTGAACAGCCCTGATAAGCCTCTATATTTGGGCTGTAGAAGGACAGGAGATACAATGGTGTCCAGGACTGTGATTCATAGAGCCTCTTCTCTACCTTACACTCCATTCTCCCCTCCATGTAGAAGGGGCAGATTATAGGGCAGACTAATGAATGTCACTCTTAATGAATGACCAGAGCTGCCAATTGTACTGCTGCCACCACCGCCCTGCAGGCCTCTCTCCCCTCACTAATGATTAAATTGCATACTCTTACTCCTTCCTTCCCTCTTCTCTATCGGCCTTTCTCACAAAGTAGCTTCTTACCATCCCAAAATGAGAGGAAATATAGTCAATGTTACCCTATCCTTTCTCTCTCTCTCTCTCTCTCTCTCTCTCTCTCTCTCTCTCTCTCTGGATGGATGGATGGATGGCTGCTTCCTTGATTGTTTTCTCTCGCTTGCACAACACAGTTCTGAGGAGCTGTGTAATGTTGTTTTCACAGGTTTGACAAGGTGGATGTTTGTGCTGCTTTCTGCTTATTGCGGAATGGGATGGTAGAGGTAATGTGATTTCTGACTGAAGCTGGAAGAGGGTGGGTTGAAAATTTGATGTCTACAGACCGTTGGGCATTTCTCAGAGTGTGTGTGTGGGTGTGTTGGTGTGTGTTAAGATTGCTCGTGTCAATTTTGCACCATAGTAATATAAAAACAAGAATTATTATTTGTTATGTTCGTCTGTATCTCCGTGCATGCAGGCCTGTGTAAGTGCACTTTTTGTTTTGCTGGAGACTTCATGTCATTCCTTGACTGTTTCACCTCCCCGAGGCTAGTTTTGATGTGCTGGTATCTGATTTGGCATCCTTGCACACTACCTCATAAACCCTGCGCCCTGAAGGAAACAGACATTTTGCTCCTTTCTGTCTATCCTTCACCTTTTTCCTTTGGGGTCCTGATCTGGCGGGTGTCCGTCCATCACGAAGCCCGAATGAATGTCCACAGCTGCTTTGTTCCATCCCCACAGGCAGTAAAACTGATAAGATAGGAGACAACCACTACATGCCCTTATTGAAATTCTTCCTGCATATTTCCACAGAGCTAAAACTTCTCCTTTTTGTTGCTGCGGAAATAAAAGTCAGATTATTTTAATCTGTGACTTGTTGATATCATTTGCTGCGATCTGATATGATAAATCGTGTCGCTTTCGCTATCTTTTATCTGTGTTTGCCATTTCCTTGTCTGTGGTATAATAGACAGATTTCATTCCCTATCTCTGTACAAGGGGAAACCTTTGCTCAGGTCTAATCCTGTTAATGCTAAAATCTGATTATAGCACAATGGCAGTGTGTGAGTGACTGCTTGCATTAGAGAAAATGTGTGATGTAACATCAGGCAAAACACAGAAAAAAAGACAAAGTATGAGAGAGACGTGAATCCAAGTATCCTATGGTCTGATTGAGAAAGTCAGAGAAGGTCATATTAGAGAACCCCGAATACAGAACAACCCCCCACCCTGCGTTAGACAAAACAAACATATGTAGCCTCTAAAGCGATTTCCTAAGCTTTCAGCTGGATGACCAATTTTCAGTAGCCGACTCTCTAAAAAGTCAAAAAGTCTTCTTTCTTGTCAAATAAACTGCAGTATGCTATAGACATACTGATGACTTGATATTGGGTTTCTCTCTCAGACCCTAGCAACGACAACAACAGATAAACATAGGAAAGCTAGAAAAAGATAAGAAGTAAGCTAATAAATAAATTCAAATCAAAGTGAGTGTGTCAATCCTGAGGATGACAGACCTCAGCGTTGATGGGGAGGGAGGGGGGGTGTCAGTGACCGGGTTAAGTCTGTGAGAGGGGCAGTATGGGAAGAGGGCGCAAAACAGGGAGAGAGTTCAGCATCCTGACTGCCTGGTGGATAAAACTGTCCCTCAGTCTGTTGGTTCTGGCCAGGAGTCTGCGCAGTCTCCTTCCTGATGGCAACAGGCTGAAGAGGCTGTGGCTCTAGTCGGTCTCTTGGAAGCTGCCACTTCTCAGACCACGATACAGTCATCTTATAACATTTCACTGGATTTCTTGGCTGCTTGACATTCGTTAAATGTCCCTGCTGCATTGATAACCCTTATCCTAAATCAATTTAATTAAAAAATGCAATACAATAACCACTAGCATCATCTGCATAAAGATGAGCATGAAAACCGTTCTAAGTGGAAACAAAATCAGCATCATAACTCTGCCTAAGTTGTAGATCAACTTATCCTACCTTTGCACCACTTTGTCCCAGACTATCGTTGTTTCTCTCCATTTTCCATCCCCCTAGAACTGTAGTTGTGAGTGACAGCTGGCCTCCATTGCTTTCCAGTGACTGCATGCACTGTATTAACCAACACTGGCATATAAAAGTCTGAATATAAGATGATCCCACTTTTACAGATGCACTTCAAGGAAAAAGAGTCTTATGTTTATCTTAAAGCTCATGTGGCTTCCACAAAACGAAAGCTGGTAGAAAGTCAAACACATGCACCAAGACTCAAATTAGTTAGAATACGAAATTCATTGACTGGTGAAATATGGATTGATAAACATCAAGACATTTCATACTCAATATATGACCTTTCCTTAGAAACTCATGTCAGCTGCGTGGACCACATCCATAGAATTTTAAATATTAAACCCAAACAGATGGATGTAATTATGTGGTCAGTCTTATTCTGCGGCTTTTAAATTATTCCAGCGAGACCATAATGCAGGAATAAATTACTGTTATCAGCCAGCACTCAGATAGAATCTTTCAAGCTGTCACATACATGTCTGCTCACCATCGGTAAAACATCAATATGTCCATGGAATGAAACAAGACGTGCAAGATTGATCTTTTTATATGTCATCCCTTTTTTCCTGCAGGAATTTTCCACTCATTCTCGGACAGTTTTCTGTCAAAACTTAGTTTTAAATTTGTGTTTCAGAAGTAGGAGCCAAAACATCTCTGCAGTTTGCAAATTGAGATTTATATCAATCTACAGCCACAGTTATGTGCTGGGTTTAATATTTATATTGTTAAAATAGTTGATGATCTCATTTGCATTCCTAGATTAAGCCAGTGGATTATTGTATGAAATCAATTCAAACAAAATCTAAAAAAAAAACAATAATTGAACATGTTTATGAGATGTATTATTGTCACGATATTTGATTTTCACCTCACAATTATTGTGGCCCCCCAAAAAATCACAATAACAATATTATTGCAATATTTATCAAAAGCATTGCGTTCAGTCAAATGAAGGAATGGGGGAAAAAAAGGATGGAGCCACTTGTTATATGTTTACTTCTTAACACATTTGACTTACTTACATGTCATCATCCATATCTAATAATTTTCAAAGTTATGTTTTGTCCACATCACAAGCCCCAGGAAATAAACTCCTAATAAAACAAAAACTCACTGACTTATTCTGTGTGAGATTCTGCATTACACACTTTCCACTCTGCCTTTATTGGAGTACCTCGCTTTCATCTGCCATGTCCTCCGACACGATCTGTGCCGAACACTGTAGTCACCAAACACTGTGGTAAAGGCTAGCTAGCTGGTTACCGAGTCTTCTTCTGCTGCTGCTTTTGTTTTCCCTCTGTATTATGGCGGGTTGCAACAGCCTAAAGAGCCATTACTGCTCCCTTTCATGAACCAATTACTTACCCTAGATTACCTCATGCTTATTTTTAGCGCAATATTAATATATCACTTTCTTTATCTAGATGATTATTTTTAATACTAGTAAATGAGGAGACCCCTACCCCCAATTAATCTCTCCATCCACAAAATGAGTGAAATAATAGTTAAATATAGAAAGAAGCAAACCAACTGAAAAATAATGGTTTCATGCAGGAGTGGTTGGATGACAATTCCATAATTGTAAGGAGTTAAAGTGTCCAAGCTGTTGGATAATTGACGAATATGCACATATTTGGCTCAACTACACATCTCTGTAGAACATGCTGTATAATTGGATTCTCTGAGATTGCATAAGGGGGCCCCAGGTAAGAACTGGGGGTAGTTTGGGAGGGGATCGTTGTGGTCTACACTTAGTAACGCCAACTTTCAAAGTGCATCTGTTGTGCAAGATTATATCTTAAACTTAAAATACATTTTCTATGATGTCTGCAAGTCCTGTATTTTTGTCTTTCTTTGACTTGTATCTGTGTCGGTGTAAGAAAGGGAACCTACGCTGTGCTGGAACAAAACCACCTACATTACAACCAAAGTCATTTAGGGTTTAAGTCTTTGTTTCTCTCCATCAACGAGAAAATGACAAAGATAAAAAAGCTAGAAGCCATTGTTCCGATTCTGGACTCAGTTCTTATGTCACTAACGAGACATATGAAAGTGTCTTATTGACAGCATCCCCAGTGAGAGTATGTAAAAAGGTATGGATGTGTGTTTGATGAGGCTGCATACGGTTATTCTTGATGCTCTGATCCAAGCAGGAGGGCTGGCTACGAGGGAGGAATAGATGCAAAGACACAATCCGATGAACAAACAATCAAAACACCTACGGTATTTCGAGTTTTTTCACTCACTTTTTGGCGGCACAAAAAACTCCTGAGTTCAGAGTTTCTTCTTAACAAAGCTTTCTGAGCAACTTTTAGTGAAGACTGGAAACAATTATTGAAACACCGACCTTTGTTAAAGCTGGGGTTGGTAATCAGATTTAGATACACTTTTTGTCATACTGGTTAAAATGATCTTTATGTCCTGATGGCAATCATTACATGATGTGTTCCTAAAAAAGAGTGAAAAAAAACTGCTATCTACAGCCGGAGTAAACCTGGGAAAACACCAACCAATCACCGTTTTTTGGCTCCCCAAATTTTAAACCAATCAAATCCCGTCCAGCCGTTCTGCCCTCCTCCTGCGCGTACATTTCCCCGGCGTGCACTCCTCCGAGTCCCCGTCTCCTGCCTCTACTTCCCCTGCCTCTATTTACTGCCCCTCTCGCTCGTCCTCGGGCCTGTCCCCTCTGACCTGATGAGGTGCTTTGCTCAGGACTGTAGTCCGGATCAGAGTCTAAAAAGCTCTCACCAACAAGCAGAATAATTAATGACGTTCAGTAAGTCCTACAGAAAATATATATTTATTGTAGCGTCCGTCCGGACGCTGTAGGGATGAAGAGCCGATTCGTGAACACGTTGATCTTTAATAACCGGTCACTGTCGGCCGTGATCACGCCAACCAACAAAACAACAATCAATGTTTGAATGAATGAAAAACTTCTCCTCTCCTCTCTCCCACTTGCACATGCTACACCTCTCTTGATGCCTTCACTGACCGTCAACACTGTAGGAATTAAGAACATCTACACTGAACACGTTTAACAAACAGTAGAGCTCTTACAGTTTTATATGTGTTATAACTTTTCTCCTGATATCGTGTCACCGGTACAACTGGATAATGCTAGCATGATAGTTGTGAGTACTAACAGCAGCCATGTTTGTTTGTGTTTTTAACTTTCACTATGATAATGTTTTGGTGAGGACCGGTTTTGAATCAGTCACCATCATATGGTCGAGAATCAGCGGCGCTCGTGCATGTGAGCGGGGGGGCGTCGTTTTGGAGGAGCTCTGAGGGAGGAGGGGAGGGGTTAGACGGAGTCATGAGGAAAAGCTACATTCAAATTCATGCAGGTTTTCCGAGACTACCAACCCTAGCTGTAAACTGGCTGCTACAGATGAGAAAGTGACAAGTCACTAGGGGACCGTACTTTGTTGGTGACTTCATCAGAAAATCCCAGCAGGAGGTACAGTGTGGTCGCCAGATTTTTGGTGACAACAATGGCAACAGATTAAAAGCCACCATGTTGTGAGCTTACACATTATTGTTTGTCGGGACAAGCCATGTTCCACACAAAGTGACTTCCAGCTGAGTGTTGAGAGAATTGGATATTTATTTCAGTTGACAAACACAGTTTAATCTTTTGATTGTACAGTCTCTTTGGACTTCCATTGCATCTTTTGCCACCAGCTATGTAAGGGTTTTTTTGGAATAATTGCCATGAAGCTTCCTTTTTTTAGAAAGTTTTAGAAAGGGTTTCACCAATCAACAAAACTTGTGCATAACTCACTCTGAAGAAAGCCGGTCTGTAAAAAAAAGACATGGTCAGGAAGTAGGCTGTCAGTAGTGGACTCTTTGAGGACTGGTAATTACATTGTGTTGACTCCTCTCCAGGCCCTTTCAATTTTTACTGACCATGAAAATTTCATGTATTTTTTTTTTTACCATGATTTTTTTTACATAACTTCATTAAATGACTTATATTCTATCATTTAATATCTCTGTTATCACAAGTCAGGGAATACATTCTCCTTTTTTTCCTTAGCTAGTTAGCAGATATGAGACTTAAGCCAACTAAATCAATCTAATAATAATAATAATAATAATAATAATAAAATAATAATAATAATAATAATAATACTTTCATTTGTATTGAACTTTTCAATACAAGTAATAAAGTTCTTCACAAAACAGTAAAAACAGATAAAAGTAGAGACGTAAAATGTTAAAAATTAGAATAAATTCACAAAATAAAAGCTTTACTATTAAGATTATCTTTAGAAATACACAGTTCATAAAACAGAAATTTGCCAGAACTATTTTATAAGTTGAAATAAATGTCAGGCCTCCTTGTTAGTTTTTTTTCAACATACAAGATCACCACCACTTTACAATAATAATAATAATAATAATGCATTTTATTTATAGGCGCCTCTCTTGGCACTCAAGGTCACCTTACAACATTAAAAACAAACAGAGTTTAAATAGCAAACAGCACATAAAACACAATTTAAAAAGTTTTAAGTGAATGGACAGAGGAGTTGTGGTCAGATGGAGTAAGCCAGTTTAAACAGATGGGTTTTGAGTTTGGATTTAAAATGTAGGAGTGAGTCAGTGTTGCGGAGGTCAGGTGGGAGAGAGTTCCAGAGCTGGGGAGCAGAGCGGCTGAAGGCTCTGCTCCCCATGGTAACAAGGCGAGCAGGGGGGACAGTGAGGTGGATGGAGGAGGAGGATCTGAGGGTACGGACGGGTGTGGCAGTATGGAGGAGGTCAGAGAGATATGGAGGGGCGAGGTTGTGTATGGATTTGAAGGTGAGGAGAAGTATTTTGTAGTTGATCCGGTCTGTGATGGGGAGCCAGTGGAGCTGTTGCAGGGTGGGTGTGATGTGGTGGATGGAGGCGGTGCATGTGATGATACGGGCAGCCATTTATGTTACAATGCCATTTAGCAGACGCTTTTATCCAAAGCGACGTGCATACGAGAACAAGAACAACACAAGCAAAGATCTAGGCAGGATGAAACAAGATCAGTAAGAGTAACAAAGTGCTGCAAGTCCATTTGGGTGCAGGTACTGCCAAGCAGTATAAAGGCAATGCACAAAAGTGAATAAGGATATTTTATTTTATTTTAGTAAAATAAGGAACATTTGCAATGAAGCAACCAACCAATTTAAGACCTTCCATTATCATCATCAACAATTAACATCACCACAATAATGACCAAAGTACCAAGTGCTGGGTCACTCCAGAGCTGAACACAGATTCCCAGAGTAGAGCAGGACAGTGCGAGTCAACTGTAGCTGGAAGACACGATCTGCCACTGGGGACAACAGTGGAGAATAGTTCTTTATTCGTTAGCATTGTTGTTAGCACAAGGCTCCTTTGGGTACAAGTCTTTAAAGTGTTTGTGTTTATCTGTAGTGTAGCACTGTAGTAAAAATGTTACATTATTTTTCAAATCTAGAACTCATTCATTTTCCATCACCTCAAAATAATAAAAAACACTTTTCCAAATACAAATATACAAACACTAGCTTACTATCGGATTAAGCTAGCAACTACTATTGGGTTGAAAAGGAAAATCCAAAGTAAGCAGGAGCCCTTCTCAAGAAATGGTAAAGATTAAAAAAGGACCCATCCAGAAATTAAAAACATGACTTGTTGCATAATGACATTTGTGGCTTGTGTGATCTTTCGAACCCTAGCCCCTTAAAGTGGAACACAGGTCGTCTAAATCACAAGCTAACATGATCCTGAGGACACCACTTTGACTTCAGCAGAGTTACATAACATATATTACACAAGTTTTAGTAAGTGGAGTTCCCCTTTGATTTAGGCCTGACTTGAGTTTTCCCCAAATTGTCCATGTAGGAGCTAATCTTAGCGGTGAAATGTTTTGGGTATTGGGGCTTGGGAATCCAAGACAAGAAAACTTAAAAGCAAAAAAAAACAACAAGGCGAGAGGAGGAGGAGGAGGAGAGTCAGGCATCAATTAAACATGAATGCCAAGCAGGGCGAGGGTTTCACTCAGTTTGTAATTGTAAATATTTGATAAGGCAAAAGACAACTCACTTAGAACACAACCATATGCTAACAATGGCATTATGAGTTGCTGGGACTGTGAAATGCATGACAGGACCTCCCCTAGGCTCCCACTGCTGGCTTACGTGGCAGGCCCACACACACACACACACACACACACACACACACACACACAAACAAACTCACACGGTTGAATACTGCTGTTTTGTCAGCACAGTTTAAGCTTGTGTAGGATGACACTTCAGCTCTCGGAGCAAAAATAACATCAAGCTGCCATAATACTGGCTGCTTGGACGGGACCCCTGTCTGCCCCGCTGCTCTCAGGAGAGACCACATACCAGGCCTCAACATCACTAACACTTCAACTCAGCGCCACCTGCTAACTACAGGGCTGGATGCCCTTCAGTGTCTCCGTCCCTTTGTTTTTCCTTGACCTCTTTTGGTCCCATTCTTCTTTTCTGCTTGAAGGGAAATTCAGAGGTAGTCAGAAGTTTCTACTTTACTTTTTTTTCTTTCTCTATATCACTGTACACAGAGGAATACAAGCACAGCATCATGGCACCTAAGAAATAATCTTTTGTGCCCATATAAGGCTCTTTTATGGGGACATATTTATCCATGGGGGTTTCCTCTTTGTCAATAAAAAGAAAAAAACAGACCAGTTACATAAATCCTGAATAAAGCTGTTTGAATTTCAAAATTTCTGTCTATTTGATGCTTTTAGAGCAGGGGGTCCCAAACTTTCCAGCCTGCGACCCCCAAAATATTGGTGCCAAAGACTCGCGACCCCCACTGTCCCTAAAAGTGATTTAATTTGGCTTCGTTTAGCTGGTCTTCAGAAAATTAACCTACCTATATGTGGCTGTGTTTCCTGTGCTGTTATGAATTAACCTACTCCTACTGATGCTTTTGATAATTAACTGTTCACTAACCTTAAACTTAGGAGTCATCTGGCAAAAAGGAAGGTAGAAAACTCATTACATTTTCTATTTTCAAGGTTTTATTTCAAGTTTAGCTACTATTTCTTTCGCTATTTTCTACTATAATGGGTAAAATGTACTAATTTTAGATAACTTAAAAAATAAAAATTCTGTAAGACATCTCATAACCCTCCATTTTTGTCTCGCAACCCCCCAGGGGGTCCCGGCCCACACTTTGGGAACCCCTGTTTTAGAGCTCCAAGCTAGGCTGCAAGTTGAGCTATAGCTAGCTAACTTTAGCGTCCTGGCTGACTAAGAGCCTTTAAAACATGTTTTCAGTTGTAAATAAAAATGTAACATGAATTCAAACAATTAAAAGTAGTCAGTTTGAGATGCTTTGAATGTTAGCATACCAGAACTGAGACTACTAGCATAGCATACCAATGCTAGAATTACTTGACAGGGGGGAAAAAAAGGTAGGGTAAGAAAACCAGCACCTAGATGACTCATTTGTGAAATATAAGTCAGGAAATTATTTAAGTTCAAACTATCAGATGTAAATATTCACTTATACAGCCTTCATGTTAAAATTTGACCTACTGTACTTACCGTGTGCACTTCAGCCTGAGTATTTAGTTGTTTGGAGCTTTATTGACTGAAGGAATACAATATAACTCAGACTTTAACAGTATAATCAGATTCTCTCACAAACTTCTGAGTCAAAGTCTGGTAATTTAGGTAAACACAGGCAAAACTTTTAAATTTGCATCGTCATTCTTCTAACGTTAGCATACCAGCACCAAAGCTGCTAGCATGGCGTATCAATACTAGATTTACCACTTGCTGAAAAAATGAAAAATAACAGGCAGGCAATGAAACACATGCGGCTTGATTGCTTATTCACCAAATACAATTTAGAGAATCTATAAAGTTTAAACTCGGATATAAATGCTAAATTTTACAACAATCTGGAAACTTGCTTTGCGCTGAACTGACTGAAGAGACAAAAAAGTGAAAACATCAAAGTTAACAGCAATATCAGACTTGACAAAAGTTGGGTGCATAAGTCGTAAAATTTTGGTAAACACAAGCAAAATATTGAAATTTGCATTGTCATTGTGCTATCATTAGCATGCTAGCAACAAAACTGCCAGCGTGACTAAATCTTGACACGAGCACTTTCTGGGAAATAAGTCAGAAAATAGGCAGCAAGAGAACTTGTTTCTTATAAGTAAGAAGAGAAAACTTTACATTTTAAGATGTGAAATTTAAATGTTAAATTTTACAGACTTACAGAGGTTTAACATTGACCAGCCATGGTGAAAGTAATTGTTCTTTTGCGAGCTGTTGATTTGTTTGAAGTACAAACTCTCCTCACTTATTCCTCTTCAGTCATACTCTCATCTTATGTCCTGCAGTCTAATTTCCTCTCAGCCTTCATTTCAATCCCGTCTCCCGCTCGCTGTCATCCTTTCTTTTACTCCCTCTCTCCCGCTGGTACTTTTTTTTCCCTCCTCTCCCTTGCTGCCATTTCTCCCCGTCTCTGAAACCGTCTCTCACTAATTACTTCTTTCTCATGTCTCCTCTCTGTGACTAAATGACAGTGAATGTCTGGTCTTTTGATTCTCCTCCTCTGCACAGCCCTCACACTTACCACGGCAGCATTGTCTGACATTAAGCCGCTCGCACTTACAGGGCCCCCAAGTTGAAAGTGTCACTTCATTTTGAGGGGAGCTGACTAAGGAGCTTCTTCGCCAACTACTGCTGTCTTCATTTTTTTCCGTGACTTTGCATGACAGACAAAAGGCATTGAAGGAGAATTAGTACGAAGCAGAATAGGGGAGTGGCCGTTTAGCAGGCGCTAATCAGATTTCTGATCCATCTGCTGATTTCCGCTTTTATTAAGAAGTGCTTATTTTATCTTTGAGACTGCCGTGTCTCGCTTTAATGGTCCCACATGAATATTACATGCGTGGCGGATGAAGAAAAAAACATCCAAACTTGAGAGAGAGGAGGAAATCTGACAAAGGAGCAGAGCAGAAAGAATAGAAGAGATACGAGAGGAAATAGAAGCAAAGAGTGAAAAGAACCGAATTGAAAAGACTTGAATAGATGCGAGTTAAAGAGAGGAGAGCAGAACAGAGGAGATGAGTGGATAGAAGAGGATGAAAGATGACAATGGAACAAAACAACAGGAAGAAGATAGGAAGAGAGTGGGGGGAAGAAGAGCTGGGAATAAAACAATCAGTTGGTTTGAGACGACTTGAATTGAGTCTAATCAAACTGAGGGAAGTTAAAGAGGGAATGGAGAGGGACGGAGGAGAGGAAATGAGAGTCATCGGCCAGTGTGTATGCGGTTTGAATGTTGATCAGGCGATTTCACTGGCTTACCTATGCATGCTCAAACAGGCCGCCCCGCTCAGACTGAGGGAGCCTTGTTTATGGAGAGACGACCAAATCCTCCAATCAATCATGTATGAGGCAGTGTACAAACACACACACACCTTTTTTTTTTTTTGTCTCTGTTTCCACACAAACACTCGGCCCACTCTGGAGACATCATATTGGCACAAAAGGCACACATGACGGCATACACGAAAGCACACACCCTATCCTTAACACACGAGGGGATTCTGATTATTTACTTACAGTACAGTCTCTGCACTGTAGAGCCTTTGGGGGGTCTCCAGTGTGCGTAGGTGTGTGCGCAATAACACCACACTCCACCTCTTTGCCTCAGTCTTAACCACACACACAACAACAACAAAAAACACACAAACCAACAGAGGGATGATGTACATCTCAGTAGACGCTTACGCCGCATATTCCCTCCACTGGTCTGTTTGGTATGAGGTGCAGCGCTCCTTTCTCCTGATGGAGTTTAGCACTTGTCTGCCTAAGGAGACCTGCTGCTTTCAGCTTTAATTTAAAGACGAAAAATGGTGTGCTGGAGAAAAAGGAAAATACCTCCAAGCTTACCTCTTCTACAGAGTTTGCATTTTTTTTCTCCACATTTTCTTTTTAATCATTGCATTTTTTGCAGAAGAGAAACATGCACGGATGTTACTCATTCCAGCTTATATTCAGCCGATGAGTCACCCCATGTGATGACCCGAACGGCGTATGGAATAGATTCCAGTGTGTTCCTTACAGCTACACTAACATCCTTTTTATTTGTGCAAACAGGAAGAAAATGAGACGTGATGAGACATTTATAGTGTGTGGGTCACTGAAGCGCTCTACGTGTACATTACACGTGTGTGTGTTCGTGTGTGTGTGTGTATGTGTTGCCGTTTGGAGGTTCAGCTTGTTAAGGCAGCACAAAGACGTCTGGGATGAATCCTCCGCCAGTGAAAATTCCCCTGTCGTTTTTTTTCTTCACCGCTGACTTAAATTACCTTGATGTACGGTAATTTAAAATGTTGCCGTGAGCGAGACACTCGAATGAGGAAGGCCACGAAGGGACAAAATTATGCTGAAGTTGATTTTTAATTTTTAAAACTTCAGAGCTAAAAACAGCCCATGCAAATCGACCGTTTGGATTACTCATGGAGGGCTGCACTTGTCTGACGCTCGAATGTCTGTTAATACTGCTTCCCTATTCTTTTGTGATTTGGTGAGGCACACCATGCACATGCTGCAGGTGGGAAATTACAATTTTATTCATAAATGTTTTTAACATATTTTCATGTTGAACTCTGCTTCCTTTATTCATTCAAGTTGTATATAATGCAACAGATAAACACATTTTTTCTTTGCATTTACACAGTAAATAACATCATCTTATGACACTGGCAGTACAAAAAAAGCTTCCAGCAAGTTAAAGTCAAAAGAAATACAAGGCAGAGACTTTGGCCCTACCCACACCAAGCGGCAACCTTCGGCCCCAAGAATTGAAGCCCATGCGGAAGTGTTGAAAACTGCAGTTTCTCGAGTGTCCACTTGGGGCTGGCTCTGGAAGTACTGGAAACCAAATACACACAAATTCAAAAAAGCTGAACTTTACAGCAGAAATAAACATGTTTACAACCTGGTACAAAAGACGAGTGTAGTCTAGATAGGATCATTTCTCAATCGGCTACATTTTTTCATAACGCGATAATTTCAAAGATATTGCAATTACGAGTTTTCCAATGAGAGGCACAGCTGACTTAATTGACAGGCGGGAACACAGTAGCTGTTGGCTAGGAGGCTCAAAGCCCGCCTCTTTACGTCACAATCGCGCAACAGCAGCAATATTGCTCCCGCCGACGATTGGCCTCAGAACAGTGCTCCAGAAACAGATGGGTGACGTCACGGATACCACGTCCATTATTTATACAGTCTATGGTTCAGTCTATAGCCTTTCTTGATTTGTGGCCTCAGAATGTCATCTCTGTTTTATTGCAGATGATGGTGATTTGGTTATGTATGTATGGATGGATGGATGGATGGATGGTTGGATGGATGGATGGATGGATGGATGGATGGATGGATGGATGGATGGATGGATGGATGGATGGATGGATGGATGGATGGATGAATGAACTATATTGATCCCCAGTTGGGGTGAAATATTTTGTTCCAGCAGCTTCCAGGAAAGGATACTACAACAATATACTTACAAAGTAAAAAAATATAGTAATAATAATAACAATTAAGGTAAAAATTAAAAAAATGTATACCAAATACACATTCAATTTTTGGGAGATGTTAACATCATTAGTAAGACATTAAATCCTTATGGCACCTTTCCAGAATAGGCATCACAAAGTGCTTCAAAATAACAATAAAAAGCAAAAACAAGGGACGCTAGTGGCACAGCAGTCCAAGCGCCCCACATACAGAGGCTACAGCCCTCGTCACAGGGGTCGCCGGTTGGATTCCCCGCTGGTCGACCATTTCCTGCATGTCTTCCCAGAGCAAGAATTACATAAAAGTAGACAGATACATAAAGGCAGACGGGTCAAACAAAGGCTTTTTCAAAATGTCCACAGCTCCCATTTCCAGTGGGATACTGTTCCAAAGCACCTTCAGTTTTTAGTCTTTTACTTCCACTTGCACAAAGCAAATGTTATTCACATACAGATGGTGGCCACTCTGTCTACGTCTGCTTGTTATTGTTAGGCTCAACTGCAGGTTTACATGGACACAAAACTGTTCTTTAGCACTTATACGCGGGGGGCCAAAAAATGTATCACACCAAGTAGTTTTTCAGCTCACCACTTTGAGCAATTCAAATAACACTGTTTAAAATTGCTGTTCACTCAAGACATCACACATGCACACAATGTTCTTCCTTGGTGTTTGACATGACAGGCTGACTACATATTATTAACACTTAATGGCCTGGCATGCTCATGTGGGTGCTTTCAACCATTTCTACATTGTTGTGTGGACGGGGAAATATTCAAAAGCATCACTTGTGAGATAGAAGAAAAATGTTTTTAAAAATACCTTCAGACGTGTGGACTTGGCCACCCTTAAATATTTTAAATCTATCGTGTGTCACTGACTTGAACAACATAGATAGTCAGTCCCTCCAGGATTTCGCAGGATTTTTTTGTGATTTTTGCGGCCCAAATAGCCTGAATTTGTGACAGCTTTTTGAAAAAAATTGCGGTGAAAGTTGCAATTTTTTTTTTTGCTTTTTTCCCCCAATAACATCTCAGGGGCAAGTAAATATGCTAAATTACAGTTGTTTTTAGAAAACATTCTTGATGTGGCCACTGACTGTATTTTGATTCTCTTGATTCACAGTAAAATGCCATGAAAGGACTATATTGCACATTTACGACGGTCCCTGAATGCACCTCGCAGCGACTGATGCACAGTCAGTTCACGGCACTCTGAAATTAATCTGCATCTTTGATGACTAGGAGTTGATCAAAACTTACTGAATATGTCTGATGTTTCACCAAACTGGAATAAATCAAGCTGTAGATGCAGAGCTTTTTACGGTAACCACGGCAACAACGTCAAACATCAAATAGTAAATAGACGTCCCCCGGTTGTGTCTTTGTCACTAACGCACACCGGGGGGTAAAAATCGTCAATGAAGATGAGACAGATGCATGGAGGTGAGGAGAGCTGGTTCATAAAGCACACCTGCTGCAGGTAGAGACCAAGCTAACACTGAGCCCCTCACTCTATAAATAATAACGTTGTCATGGTCACTTTTCCTGCCTGCTGTCCTCTCTTTCCTCCCGTTCTCTGTGCGTGTTTTGTTGTTGAAAAGTGCCGATCAAGTGAGGACTTATGTTTATGTTCCAAGGAAGTCAAATTGATGACAAAACCGATGACGTACAGGGGCTTAGATTATGGTAATTGTTCAAATTTGCGGGAAAGTTGCGGTGATTGTAAAAAATTGCAGGGCCGCGAAAAAATCGCGCTGATTGGTTGAATTTGCGTTGATAGTTGCGATCGCGAAATCGCAACTTCCTGGAGGGACTGGATAGTGAGGTAGATGCTGATATAACATTGGCATTATCATTGTATTAGTTAGTGTTAACAAGCCAAGTATGATAAAATGTGCAAATGAAGTTTCTGTATGAAGGTTACTGCTCCTCTAACGCTGCTTTCATTAAGATGAAGGATACACCATCAGAAAAACCTCATTGTGGCTCTTCACTTTCAAAATCTGGTGTACTGCTGTGTGACAGAGCGATATCACAGCCGGTCACACACTCGACTACAACAACAACCAGCACTGGCTCTTGAGTCCCTGCTGCGTGTGTGTTTCAGACGGACTCTGGTGGTCTTGGATGGTTCAACTGAGCCGTGTGTTCAGCCGGACCAGCGTGCCAAAAACAGTGACCGAATAGTGATTCTCCATTCAAACATGAACCTGCCTGCTTGCTTCACTTTTGTAAGCAAATTTGCAGCATGTATGAGGTTGTTCTGCTGGCCTCAGTTTGATTTTTACTCCTGACGGGCGATTAAAAACAGGCCACTGACTTATCAGGAGCTTAAGTTCCCACCCACACAAATCATATCTCTTTTGCTTCAGAGCCGTATCCATGCGTTTGTCTTTTTCCATTTTCTTTTTTCTGTGTTCCAGACATGGGGGAGGAGGTTTTTCACATTCCAAATAATTATATTTCAGACGTGGTAACAAAAACGTTCCCAGCCAACTTCTCTTCTAGGTCTCCAAGAAGTGACGTGTACAACTTGGACGCTATAGAAGCATTTGATCTGTTCTGGAAACTGACCTGGGAAATGTTACAGGGGTTGTTCATTGTTAACATTTTAAAAAGTATGAATTAATGTGAATAAATTGAGTTTAATTCACGGCAGAAGAGCAATGTAAAAGGCTCAATCAAGGCAGAAAAAATGCATGATAGAGACGTAAATGTTGGCCTTAATTCCACAAATGATGAACTTCCATTACTGAAGACTGAATAGAATATTTGATATTTTTAAAAAGCTTTTTAGCTTTTATTATTTAAGAGGCAGAGTCCAGAAAAATGTTAAATTTCAAAAATTAGCTCTGACTTCTACATCCTTCAGTTTGAAACCAAAGAGTCGAGTGTAACAAAGATTCAGAGACACTGCATTTCCTTCCCAAGGCGTTCTGGGTTTAATTAAACTACACCAATCTTAATTGAAGGTGTTCAATAAATAACTCTGAAGCTCCACGGATCCCGTCTCTGCAATTTGAAAAAAACATGCAGGCCTTTTAATATTGGAGGCCATTAAGTCTTACGCTTTTAATATTTGATGATTTACCACTGGTCTATCTGGTACTTTTTCTACCATTGGTTACCAATGCTGCTCTCTGAAGCATGGCAAACACAGATTGAAATGCTCTATCACACATACTCCTGAATATCTATTGCATACACCATATATATATGCAATATAACATTTAATTTGCTGTCCTCGAACACTACTGAATTTTCTTCAAGGATTTCTTCTTCCTGTCAGGAAAGTTCACATGGACGGCAACTTTTGCACTTTTGAACTTTGCACTCAAATTCAATTTTACATTAAGAAGATCCTTTTAAAGAGGTTCTCTGGCATTTAGTGATGCTCTTTCAGGAAGCTCTTGGACATTTGAGAGACAGATTAAAGAAAGAGGTGTAAAAAATTAAGCAGCAGAGGTTAAGATGTCCTCAGGTTCAGACCTTGGTCATTAGCCCAGTTAGAATAACACAGTCCTACGTTCCCCATAGTGCAACTGGGCATTTAATCCCTCTCTGTCTTGACATCTACTTTCTTTCAAATTAACCTCCACCTTTTAACGCCCACTTTCTGTAAGAATTGAAGTCGTAACCCCAAGGAAAATAACCCAATGACATCATATGGGTTATATTTTAATATTTTGAAGCTTCATAAATCACATCAGATGACATTAAACCACGCTACAGGTTCAAACTCTCCCCTCTGAGAAAATGATATGTATGCAAAACACTCTATCTCCAATGTCAGATTTCAGCTTCAGAGCTCCATTATTGAGCCAATACTGCTGTAAAAAATGGCACAGCTTGTAACCCACCGAGCAATAATAAAAAATAAAAAATCGCTTTGCCCTTTAGCTTGGTATTTTTGTGCACTATGCTGAGAGCAAGGTGTAAAGGTGAGAAAAGAGGTGCTACAAAAACTGTGTGCAGAAATGTTCGTGCTAAAAGCAGATGTCCAACACCAGTCCTTGGATGGCTATTTTTAATCTTTACTTGATAATTGAGCTTTATACAAGATGGTATAGAAATGCGGAGCTACTGGAGACCTTGATTTGGAAATAAGGTCTTACAATATTCATGTTAAAATCCAGCAAATGAAAATAATGGATGGAATGATGTGATATTCGACAGACATAAGCGTTGATATAGCCGTACAGAAATGTCTCTATCGTTCAAAGTAGTCTGATATTTAAATCTTGCCCACTTTGGTTTGGCCTACATATCATTGTAATGGAATTTTATCAAAGTGAGTTTGGGAACAATCTCTGTGGGACAGTGCAGCTCGCGGTAATGCTGACTGATTCAGTTTTGAAGCTGATGTGACACTGCGCATAGACGCTGACTTCACGACACAAATATGAAATGACACAAGAAGGAAATACAGCACATGAACGACAAGACGTTAATTATTTGTGTGCTTAAGCGTTGATAAGCATGATGTCGGCGACCTACTTCCATGTAAGAGTTCCCATTAAGTAGAGAGGAATAAAGTACCCAGCTGGTCGTCGTGTTAATGTACAGTATGTGGATGTAAATTAAGCTGCGGTAGTTTCCCTTCATGTTCTCTGAAACACCCACTTTTACTGTTGTTCTTTCTCTCTGTCACCTCCTTCATCTCTTCACTTGGCTTTTTTTTGACACCGGTGTTGACATGTGTTTGAAGTCTTCAAATTTTTCATGACAGCCGCCTCTCAGAGTACACTCAATCCCTCCCCATGGGACACGATTACAACCTATCACCTCCCTTGTCTTCTCTCAGGTTCAGATGTGAGCGCAGGTCTACCCACTGGGATCCTCTGCAGCGTGGTATGCTGGAGGAGACGGTGGGAGAGGAGAAGGAGGGTTGAGGGGAAGAAAAAAAGAGTTCAACTCGGGTTCTTTTGCTGTACAAGTTCTGCAAATACTGCATTAAAGGCTGAGTGGTTTGAAGTGATAGTGGGCTAACCAGTGCAGAACTTAAACCCTTTGCCCGATTCTTTGAAGTGTTTGGCAACCAGGGTTTGAACCTACCTTTGAACCTGTCTTAGCTAAGTTCATGTGGCCTTGGAGCACCTTTTCAGTGAGGCCACCTCTGTTGCTGCACAGAAACAGGCAATTACTATCTATTATTATCCTGTCTCATTGTCCTGTTTTTCAATTCAGCATTCAAAGCCATGGGAAACCCACATTCACAATAACCTCTTAGCTAAAGTACGTAAGTGGCTGTGTACTTTGCGAGCATCTTTAAACAACAAATTAGTTTCATGTCAAATCAAACTTTCTTGTATGCTTTCATGGTATCCTGTTTGGATTGAGAGTGGTTGTACTCAGAAATGTATGATTTAGCAATTGAAGCAATGGAAAGGTCACATGGAGGTGAACTGGCTGACACTGGCGCAAGCATCATCCACGGTCCATGACTGGTATCATCATAAGTTTGTATGGTTGACTGTTTTAAACTGCAGCATTAAGTGGGGTTAGTTTATAATCTGTTTTAGACAGCAGGGGTGGATCCAGGGGGTGGCCATGCCCCCCAGAAAGCTGATATACTTCATGCCATCCCTGCAAAAGTCAGTGCCCTAGTTTGGCCTCCCCAATTGAAAAGGTCTGGCTGTGCCCCTTTTTGACAGCAGATGCTTTAGTTCAGGTAAGCCAAATACATCTAACTAGCTAAAACCAGAAAGCTAAAACCAAATCGGGGTAACCAGCTAGCTAAAAGCAACTAGCTAAAACTGGCTTGCTAAATCTAACTACATAAAACCGTCTGCATAAAACAAGCTTGCTTAAACCAACTAGATAAAACCGGTTTCATAAAACCAGATAGCTTTAACCAACAAGTCTAAAACTGTCTGCATAAAACAAGCTAGCTTAAGCCTACTAGCTGAAAATGACTGCATAAAACCAGCTAGCTTAAACCAACTTGCTAAAACAGGCTGCATAAAACCAGTTAGCTTAAACCAACAAGCCTACAACCGGTTGCATAAAACTAGCTAGCTTAAACCAAATAGCTAAAACAGGCTGCATAAAACAAGCTAGCTCAAACCAACTAGATAGAACTGGTTGCATAAAACCAGCTTGCTTAAACCAACTAGATAAAACGGGCTGCATAAAACAAGCTTGCTTTAACCAACTACATAAAACCAGCTTGCTTAAACCAACTAGCTAAAACGGGTTGCATAAAACCAGCTAGCTTAAACCAACTAGCTAAAACGGGCTGCATAAAACAAGCTTGCTTTAACCAACTACATAAAACCAGCTTGCTTAAACCAACAAGCTAAAACGGGCTGCATAAAACAAGCTTGCTTTAACCAACTACATAAAACCAGCTTGCTTAAACCAACTAGCTAAAACGGGTTGCATAAAACCAGCTAGCTTAAACCAACTAGCTAAAGACAACTGGACTGAACCAACTACCAAAACCAACGCAAGCTAACACTAAAGAGCAGCGTATTCTGAGCTTTGAGAACAAATTGGTGAATCCATGCTCATGTTGCATGTGTTCACTAACTGCTATTATATGGAAAATAAAGCCCTTTGTAACTCTCCATTCATTGACTGGTTGAAATGACTATTTTCTGCTGGTAGAGCTTGTGTTGTGTCTCCTTCCATTGTTTCTCCTCTGACTCAGATGACTCAAACGGATGAAGCTGCACTTTCTGTCACATTGGCTGTTGTGTGCGTGTGTAGCCGGGCAGATGTCAGTCAAGATGTAATCTGCATAGTCTTGAGAAAAACTCAAATTTAACAGTTTTTTTGGTAAAGATTTTTTTGGTTCCTGTTTTTGTTTTTCGTTGATGCCTCATCAGACTCTACATTTTGATATCATATACTTGTTATACTATTTCAAGCCTAACGCCCAGCTGATGCTTTCCCTCTCTCCTACGCAAGTTTCATCATCCACCAACTAGCTAAAGTCCAGGTAACCTATTCCCTGAAAGCCCAAAATCCTTCCCTTTCGCTGATGGGGTGACTCCAGATTAGGACCCTTTTAGGGCTTGTCATTTCCTAAGGCATTTTCCTTTAAAATTCCTCTTAGTGGCTTCACAGTCCCTTCTCACACTTGGTGTCACGAATGGCAGGACAGGCTTTAGGTGGCTTATGTAACAGTCCATTAAGTTTGCCGTAGAAATGGCCTGAATTGCCTGAGAGGCTGGGGCAGACACCTCGAGATAAGTAATGTCAGAAACAGACAGCGATACGGATTGGGCCCTCTTACATCTTTTATGGAACATTAGACTGAGCAAAGAGATGACCTAATTTGAATTGATTTGGCGGATATTTGTGCTCAGAAGAGCTCGTAGGGAAACACAAAAGAGATACGTTTTTGTGCAGACACCACACACACACACACACACACACACACACGCCCGCGCACACACACACGCGCGCACACACACACTAAATCAGGGCTAATCTAGGTCTCTCTGTTTGTACATTACCCAGCTGTAGCTGCATATCTTTGGCAAAATCTAAGATGTTTTCAGCTGAATAAGCCCCAGCTTGATTACACTGCTCCCCCTCTCCCCCATATATATTAATGAGGCTGCTTCTTGCTGAAATCTCCCTCCATACTGTTGTTGTTATGCAGTTCATGGTCCAGTGGACTACTGGCCCGCAGATGTAATTGTTTTAATTTGCTAACTGTACGCTGACTCAATTAGGACGAAGGCAGAATTCTGTTTAATATCTTCTGCTCAGTGCAGAATAGCAAAGTAGACATCTTCTGGAAACAGCAATTATTCTAGCGTGCACAACACAACACACACTGAAGGAGTTGTGGAATGTACTTTTTCTGTTTCCTTGTTTGCTGTATTCAAGATGACATGTTGTGTTCATCTCTAATCCAATCTCCTTTCTTTTCTGCTCTCCTTCTATTCCAAGGTTTCTCTGAATGCATTCTCTTTCATTAGAGTACTTTGGTAGTTTTTTTTGGCAGTGGGCAGCTCATTACTGCATCGTGTTTGTGTACTTTTTCGGACATACTTATTTTCCCCCTTAGTTTGTTTAATCTCTGTATTTTAGTAATTTCACAACCCAGATATTATCTCATTTTAATCACATAAGGATGAACTTTTATCACTGTTAAACAGGTTTTATACATCAGAGATGCTTTCCAAGTTTTGTTAGTGAAGGTTCTTTTATGCTTGATCCAAAAAGGGAACTGGACTTTGTGGAAGTTCTTGATATTTCACCTCTTGTCTGGAAGGCTTCCTCACTTCTAAACCGAGGGGCGATCTCCTGTTTCGAAAAAGTGAAGCCAATTGCAAAAAAAACTGCAGTTCTTTGAGTGTCCCCTGGAGGCTGACTGCTAAAGACAAGGACACCCATTACAACACATGTTAAAATGCCAATCTTTGGAGCGAAATCAAACATGCTTACATGGTTAAGTTGACTGGCAGGCAGACGCATTGTAGCTGTTTGCTAGGAGGCTTGCTTCCCACCTCAACTCCACCTTTCTGTCTGTTTCTAGGTTGACTTAAAGTTAGGATGAGTCAGCATTTCCAATATGGCGACCATATCAGCTTCAAATATTCAAAACCAATGGATGATGCCACTGAGACTACGTTCATGTATTTGTTCTATACTGACCGGTTTATGGCTCAAAAAGAAATTTGATCAACAGCCTTCTTAGAAACTACTAATTGCTCCAATCATTAGCATACTTAGGACCCAACAAGGTTAATATTTCTAGCTCTGCCCACTAGTCTGTTTAGAACTACAGGTAGACAGAATTGTATGACAGTCACTCTTAAGTGCTTTTTACTATCCCTTTATTGAGCTACTTCTTTAAATCTGCTGTATTGTTGTATCCATGTATAATTCATGGCAAGGGAAGGGGGGATAATCTACCTTGACTAAACTGTTGGATGCAAGCAGATGGACAGTTTTATGATAGCAGAAAGAACTGTTATTGTTTTACTCACAATTTGAAATTTGTTGGGAAAATCCCCTTTTATTGACATAATTTGTCAACAGGAATGGTTACAAGTTCAGTAATGCAGTGAAAATACATCATTTGGAGTGTAGTTGCTCTATTGTGATACAACGTTATGTTTATGTTCTACAAGCCGAGGCCTGAACTTACATCTGTTGCATTATTATTGGTAGTTTTACACTCACGTATAACTGACATACTCTTAGTGAAAGGTGCTGCATAATGTTCCTGAGCTTGCTAGCTGTATTTTTGTATGCTGTAACCTTAGAGAAAATTAGCATACTGATATCATGACCACTTATTAGATTAAAGAAAACGTAGGAGGCCATTTGCATATATTTAATACTTTTTTATGGTTGAACATTAATTGCCTAGATGTTAACAGCGAACTATTTTCATGGTCTCATTAGTCTGCTGCTGTGTATGTGAAGGCCTTAGCATCTGTTAGCAGCAACAGCCGGTTATGAACTTGATTAAAACGTAACATGACTAAAGACACTGACAGATGAGAGGATCAAGAAAATATGACTGAAGAACTCAACTAAAATATATACTTTAGTGATAATTATCCACAGAAGTACTAATCAGTGAATTAAATACTAGACATAAGTGGTTTTGCAAGGTAATAATTATCCACCCAGACAGTAAATCATGAAAAACAAGAAAATGTCAAATCACTGACGTAATATTAAGTGTGGCAGATTGTTCAAACCACAAATATTATAATTACCAAAGAAAATGTCAATGTAATCATAGATATGAGGCCCGGAGAATACACATTTTATGTGTGTATGTCTGTTAAGGAGGAAGGTACACACCTATGAGAGGGCAGGGCTGGGACGCTTTTGATTGAATGCCACATTTTGATCACAGGTAGAATTGTGAAAGGTACTACTGAAAAACTTAAAAAGGAAATAATGGCTTGATGTATTATTATTTTTGTACTTCAACACTTGGGATGCACAGTATCCCATTGTAATAGTCACTCACTATACATGTCTTTGCTTTTGTGACTCCCAATCTTGATCTGTCATTGTAAATTTGTCATATTTCTCAATAAAAATGTTTATAAAGAAAAATTATAGTAAAAAAAAATGTGAAAGGTAGATTAGTCTGAACTACTCAACTTCACATCATGTGACATGTTTGTCTTTGAAGGACCCCTGAAAGGCTTGCAAGTTACTTCTGACGTTTTCAGTTTAGAGGTTCATAAAAAGTTGAAGTGCAAGACATTAGAGGAGACCTTTGTGAGGGATCCACTTGTTAGTATTTGCAGTGTAGACCAAAGTGAGAACCATATTTAATCTACTTGATAATTCAGATTAAGTTATCAGTACGGTCACATATTGATTTAAAAAAAAAGAGGACCAGCTACAGATCCATGAGGTACCCCAAAAGTAACCATTGCAGTTCAAGACTTGTAGGTTCAACAAGATAAAAAAGTACATAATGCTGTGACAGCAAGGCTTGTTTGATAATATATAAAATGTTAAATTAATGAACTAAAACTAACAGCATGAAAGCATACAATCACCAGTTGGATGATACTTGAAGGAAATCAAGCAAGACATGATAGTATTTATGCTGCTGCTTTCACAGGTAATGAGGTGACATAAGTGTTTTGTTATAATGACAGCTACAGTCAGAATAAAACAGACTGTATAATACATTAACATAGTATCAGTGACGGTCACCATATTGGAAATGCTTACTTAGTCTTACATTCAGTCGACCTAGCATGAGGCAAAGAGACGGAGTTGAGGCATGCCTTTAGCCGACTTGCTTACAGCCACAGTGTCTTCAAATCTTAGCTTATCTTCAAAGCTGATAGATAAGGTCACCCCCTGTACAGTGTATACATGAAGAGGAATCAGCTATTGAAATCAGAACCAAGCTGTAAATATATACATTTTTGCTGTAAAGATGGGTGTTTTGAATGGGTGTGTATGTGTGTATGTCACTTCTGGGGCTTTTGGAGCCAGCCTCAAGTGGACACTCAAGGAACTGCAGTTTTTAGCACTTACACATTAGCTTAATTTCTCAAGACCGGATGTTGCTGCCTGAAAAAAAAATCTTAGGTAGCCTGGCTTCTCTTGACTTCCAGGAAACACATTAGTGAAATGTCCCTTTAATTAGAGCTGTCTTGATGTTCCCTACGCCTCCATGGAAGCTTTTTAATGAACACGCTATTCATGAAATAAATATTTTTACCTAAATCATAGACCAAAGCAGAAATCAAGGATAGGTCTGGTATTGTGAATGATGGTAGGTCAGCAAATGCATCCTTTGAAGTGGTTTCATCATGACATGCTGAAGCAGCCATGAATAGTACCAGAAAGTAGTGACTGATTATTAAAAGAGGAATGTAGATAAGTTTAAAGTATGTGTCTTTTTTGAAATCTTGTGAATACTTTGTCAAAAGGACAGGAAGAGGACTTCATTCAAGTCTCAGGGAGAGTTTCAGTGAAACCTGCATCAAAAGACTTTACACACACATGGGCTTTCATCTCATCCGTTGCATCTTGAGCTGGATGGCTCGGCTGCCTGTGAATGTTTGACATTTTGTTAGCAAAATCAGACGAAGCCTTGTTTGGCAAAGGCTTACTGGAAACCAGAGTGTGGCAGCTGCTTTTTTTTTACATGGATTATGTGGATGTTTTTTAACAAGGTGGGTGAAAAGGCCTCAACTTCAACATTGTAACACCTCATCAGATCTTTCAGTTTCTCTCTCCTGTCATCAGAAATATGACAGACTCTCTTTTAAAATCGGTTTTAGTTAACATAGCATAGAGGGTTCGGTCTTGAACCTGAAAGCAGCTCTTTGACAGCAGAGGCAGAGCAGGTACTCTTTAAACCATCTATTATTGCATTGATATCAATGAAAGGCCCCAGGAAGGCAGGAGGGAATGTAAGTACTTCAGAGCCACTTTAAAGCACACATCTGTTAACTTCATTCAGAGCCATGTGAATAGTAAATGCTAAATAGGAGAATTGCTCCAACAAAAAGGCTCGACACCCACATCAATTCTTTGTTTTTTCCCACCAGGTAACTTCTTTTATGCTTCCTCCATCACCCCCACCTCTGCATTTCTTCCCTTTCCCCCCGCTTGTCTATTTATACACAGCATCCTCTGCCTTTTGTCTTTATACCAGGATTAATTGCCCTTGAATGATTTTGTAATTGAGAGATGTTCCCTGGGAACAGCGAGGCAGACTCAATATAAGTGCTTGCAAGTCTTTAGATGAAAATAAAAAAGGTGGCGGAGCACCACGTCAGACTGTGTTAATAGCAGGAGTCTTTGAGTACCCGGTTGTGTGTGTGTGTGTGTGTATGTGTGTTTGTTATGCAAGTGTGTGTTTTCCCACTGACAACGGCGCTGTAATTGTAAGCGAACTGATGAATGCATACACAAATACTTCATGAAATCCACCCAGCTTTGAGTCAGATGTGTGTTGAGGCTCTCCCCTCCTTGTTGAGGCACACATGCACAAACACACACACACACACCACATTTGGTATCAACTACACAAGCTGTGCACATAAACAGATGTTCACTTGAAATGCTGGATTTTGTCATAAAAAGCCCCACTTGTGAATGTTTAACAAAAGGTGCTGGAACATGAATAATTGATGACACATTTATGAGGTCAAAGACATTTCTCCAAACTTGTCTTTCTTCATACTATCCGGCTTTCTTTATGTATTTAATCTGGATTATAGTGACAAGTTTTAGCTTTAATTCTAACCTACATTGGGTGCTTGGATCAGGACTGAGGCTTTGTTAAAGGGACTCAGGCCTAATGTAGATCATGTGGTGGTGTGGATGGATTTAAAACTACCATTCAGTTTATCCCTTTGACCCACCACACACCCTTCAGCCTGTGTGATTTAGCAGGAATGTAATGGAGTCAAGGCGCCGAATGGCCGAGCAGTTTAAATGCATGCCCCGTGCACTGAGGTGAAAGTCCTCAACACAGGGACACCGGTTCAAAAACCTGACCACAACCCTTTGCTGAATGTCTTCTAAACACTCTCTACTGCCCACGTTGGAGCTGACCTATCTAGTAAAAGGAAAAAGCACCATCTGCTGCTAAAATACCGTCCACATGAGTTCACCTGAGTTGAAGTTTTGTAGTTTCCAAATTTTGTAGTCAAACCTTGTAGTGATGGGAAGTTCGGCTCTTTTCAGAGAGCCGGCTCTTTTGACTCGGCTCCCAAAGAAGAGCCGGCTCTTTCGACTCTTAATTTAGGATCTTTTGTAGACGTATATTTTACCAAAAAATAATGGTTTGTGTTGAAAACCCTTTTACGTACAGTGTTTTTATGAGAAGCCTTATAATTGCCTAACTTTGTGCATTTATTCTGTTACAAAACCATTATTACTTTTGTTTAATATTTTAATCAAGCTTTTCATTGTACAAATTAACAAACTGCAAACATATCCACAGAACAGAACCAGAACCAAACTCAAGCAACCAGGATTAGGGTTAGGGTTGTGATAAGGATTATGATTAGGGTTAGGGTTGTAGTTAGGGTTAGGGTTAGGGTTACGATTAGGGTTAGGGTTAGGGTTGTGATTAGGGTTAGGGTTAGGGTTACGATTAGGGTTAGGGTTAGGGTTGTGATTAGGGTTAGGGTTAGGGTTACGATTAGGGTTAGGGTTACGATTAGGGTTAGGGTTATGATAAGGGTTAGGGTTAGGGTTACGATTAGGGTTAGGGTTAGGGTTGTGATTAGGGTTAGGGTTAGGGTTACGATTAGGGCTAGGGTTAGGGTTGTGATTAGGGTTAGGGTTAGGGTTACGATTAGGGTTAGGGTTATGATAAGGGTTAGGGTTAGGGTTACGATTAGGGTTAGGGTTAGGGTTGTGATTAGGGTTAGGGTTAGGGTTACGATTAGGGTTAGGGTTAGGGTTGTGATTAGGGTTAGGGTTAGGGTTACGATTAGGGTTAGGGTTATGATTAGGGTTAGGGTTATGATAAGGGTTAGGGTTAGGGTTACGATTAGGGTTAGGGTTACGATTAGGGTTAGGGTTACGATTAGGGTTAGGGTTATGATAAGGGTTAGGGTTATGATTAGGGTTAGGGTTGTGATTAGGGTTAGGGTTAGGGTTACGATTAGGGTTAGGGTTACGATTAGGGTTAGGGTTACGATTAGGGTTAGGGTTATGATTAGGGTTAGGGTTATGATTAGGGTTAGGGTTGTGATTAGGGTTAGGGTTAGGGTTACGATTAGGGTTAGGGTTACGATTAGGGTTAGGGTTACGATTAGGGTTAGGGTTACGATTAGGGTTAGGGTTATGATTAGGGTTAGGGTTGTGATTAGGGTTAGGGTTAGGGTTACGATTAGGGTTAGGGTTACGATTAGGGTTAGGGTTACGATTAGGGTTAGGGTTATGATAAGGGTTAGGGTTATGATTAGGGTTAGGGTTGTGATTAGGGTTAGGGTTACGATTAGGGTTAGGGTTATGATTAGGGTTAGGGTTATGATTAGGGTTAGGGTTAGGGTTGTGATTAGGGTTAGGGTTAGGGTTAGGGTTACGATTAGGGTTAGGGTTATGATTAGGGTTAGGGTTAGGATTAGGATTAGGGTTAGGATTAGAGTTAGGGTTACGATTAGGGTTAGGGTTAGGGTTACGATTAGGGTTAGGGTTAGGGTTAGGATTAGGGTTGGGATTAGGGTTAGGATTAGGGTTAGGGTTAGGGTTACTGTTAGGGTTAGGATTAGGGTTAGGATTAGGGTTAGGGTTACAATTAGGGTTAGGGTTAGGGTTACGATTAGGGTTAGGGTTAGGGTTAGGATTAGGGTTAGGATTAGGGTTAGGATTAGGGTTAGGGTTAGGGTTACGATTAGGGTTAGGATTAGGGCTAGGGTTAGGGTTACGGTTAGGGTTAGGGTTAGGGTTAGTGTTAGGGTTAGGATTAGGGTTAGGGTTAGGGTTAGGGTTACGATTAGGGTTAGGGTTAGGATTAGGGTTAGGGTTACGATTAGGATTAGGGTTAGGGTTAGGATTAGGGTTAGGGTTAGGGTTACGATTAGGGTTAGGGTTAGGGTTAGGGTTAGGGTTAGGGTTAGGGTTAGGATTAGGGTTAGGATTAGGGTTAGGGTTAGGGTTAGGGTTAGGGTTAGGGTTAGGATTAGGGTTAGGGTTAGGGTTAGGATTAGGGTTAGGATTAGGGTTAGGGTTAGGGTTAGGGTTAGGGTTAGGATTAGGGTTAGGGTTAGGGTTACGATTAGGGTTAGGGTTAGGATTAGGGTTAGGGTTAGGGTTACGATTAGGGTTGGGGTTAGGATTAGGATTAGGGTTAGGGTTAGGGTTGGGGTTAGGGTTATGATTAGGGTTAGGGATAGGATTAGGATTAGGGTTAGGATTAGGGTTAGGGTTAGGGTTAGGGTTACGATTAGGGTTAGGACCAAACTCAAGCAAACTGAAACAGAACCAGAACCAAACTCAAGCAAACAGAACCAAACTCAAGCAAACAGAACCAGAACCAGAACCAAACTCAAGCAAACAGAACCAGAACCAAACTAAAACAAACAGAAGCAGAACAGAACCAGAACCAAACTCAAGCAAACCGAACCAGAACCTAACCAGAACCGACCCAATACCCAACCAGAACCGAACCAGAACCAGAACCAAACTCAAACAAACTGAACCAGAACCGAACCAGAACCGAACAAGAACCGAACCAGAACCGAACCAGAACCAGAACCAGAACCGAACAGAACCAGAACCAAACTCAAACAAACCGAACCAGAACCGAACCAGAACCGAACCAGAACCGAACCAGAACCAGAACCGAACAGAACCAGAACCGAACAGAACCAGAACCGAACCAAAACCGAACCAGAACCGAACCGAACCAGAACCAAACCCAAACAGAACCAAACCAGAACCGAAGCAGAACCGAACCAGAACCAAACTCAAACAGGCAGAACCAGAACAGAACCAGAACTGAACTCAAGTAAACAGAACCAGAACTGAACCAGAACCAAACTCAAGCAAACAGAACCAGAACCAAACTCAAGCAAACAGAACCAGAACCGAACAGGAACCGAACAGGAACCGAACCGAACTCAAACAGAACGGAACCAGAACCAAACTCAAACAAATAGAACCAGAACGGAACCAGAACCAAACTCAAGCAAACAGAACCAGAACCAACTAAATAAAATAGAACCAAAATCAAACTGGAGCAAACATTATTAATGTCCTCAGGTTGGCATTGAGAAAAATTAGATCCCTCATCTTGATGGGCTGATCCGATTTCTCCTCTCAGTGATTATTTGCCTGGTCTTGGAGAAGACTCTCTCAGAAGGAACAGATGTAGCCACGATACACAGCCTCCCCTCCATCACCTGTATCCTATATCCTCACATGTGATTGGCCGTATGGCCGCCATGCTGACCAATCAAAACAAAGTTCTGCTGTGAGCAGAGCTTGGGCTGAGCACTGAGAGAGCTAAGGAGCGAAAGGAAAAAACTGGGAGCCGGGTCTCTCTCGATGCAAGCCGGCTCTTCTGATTCACTATAAAGCATCGGCTCTCAGAGCCACAGCTTTTGATCATGACACATCACTAAAACATTGATATCCTGGTTGATTTGCAATCATTTCCTCATGCTTCATGTCTTGTTTAACTTCTCGTTAGTTTTCCTTGTGTTGTTATCTTATTTGACATTATCCTGGTGTTCCTGTCCCCTTTGTGTTTTATCACTGTCATGTTACTTCATTAAGTTTTAAGTGTTTCCTGTTTGTTTTGTCACTTCCCTCATGTCCCTCTACTCCCCTGTGTGCACTCTGTGGTCTGGTTCTTTTTGGATAAAGCTTTGAGTCTAGTTCTCGAGTTTCATTTTCAGTGTTTCCTGCTTTATTTTGTAGTATTTTCTCCCGGTCAAACAATCAACTTTTTTTTTTTCATATAGCGCCAAATCACAACAAACATTATCTCAATACGCTTTTACCAACAGATCCGGCCTAGACCGTTAAATTATCAACAGAGACCCAACATCAAGACAGGTGAAGACTCAGTCTGATCTCATCTTAATCCATCATGAGCAGAGCACTCTGCAGTATTTAGCAAGTTACAGAGGCAAAGACAAACTTGCTTTAACAGGCAGAAACCTTGAGCAGGACCAGACTCGTGTTAGACAGACATCTGCCTCGACTGAATTGGGGTTGGAAAGAGGGATAGAGGAGGCAAAAAGAGAGAGAGAGATGATAGTGATGAGATGGATAGTAGAAGTTGAGGAACCTGCGAGACAAGGGAGCTCCTTTTTGAATGTGTGCCCCGCCCTCACACTCTCTTTACTTGTGCCTTGTTGTCGCACGTGTGTCCCATTGCCTGTTACCTGGTGTGTATTTAGTGTCTGTGTTTCCTCCCCACTGTGTCAGTTCATTGTGTCTTTCCCTCCTCCAATGATCGGTGGTACTTCTTTATGTGGATTGTTCCTGTGACTTGGTGTCTTTTCCCCACTCAGTTGGACTTAATGTTTTTTTCATTGGATTTTCTGTTTTGTGTGGACTCTGTTGAGACTTTGTTTTCTTAGTTTTGCCTTTTTGGTCTTTTGTTTAAAGGAAATCTTTAAATTTTCATCTGCAACTCGGGTCCTCTACTTTGGATTCTCTTAAATCCAAGACAGCCAGAACACAATAAAATGCAGCTCAGTTTTTAGATGACAAAACCGGATTAAGTGTATCTTATACACTGAATTTTACTCTAAATTACAACAGGCAACATACTACAGTTTATTTTCAGTCAGAATGTATATTTATATGTATGTGCCGCTAAGCAAACAAACTAGAGAGTTCAATTAGCAAATTTAGATATTTTAATGTCCATTAATGGTAAAATTATCTGTTTTATGATCATGTCTTTGTAATATTAATCTATTTTGTGTCATTTATCTAGCTGCATGGCATAAAGACCACTCATTCGTCTGCTTCCCTGACCTGTTAACTGTAACAGAGACATCCAAACACATAGTCCCCTTTGGCCATGTGTACACAACCATATGGACCTATGTAAAGCATTTTATGTGAGGAGAGGAACTCAGCAATGCACATTTGCACTTTGAGGACAATATTCTTCAAACTAAACCCCGCTGTTTAGATCCTCCAGGCCACCTTTCGTGTGACGCTAGCCTACTGTTATGTGCAACACGCCAAAAAAATCTGGCGAGCCACACTCCGTTCCTGTGAAATCTCCACAAATGTCAAACCAAGACTTTAAGAAGGCATCTGTGACCTCTCATGTCTAAAAAGCATTCACAGTGGGAGTGGAGTTGAGTGAAAAGCAGCGGTGTATCCCAAACTCTTTGCCTTCTTTCCCTGTGACCAAATGGCCAAGTGGCTTTTAAATCAACCCAAAGAATGGCAATCACAATCCCTGTGGCTTTCTGTGGAGAGCTCGCTGAATATGGCAGACATGAGCAGCCTTAATAAAAATAGGAATGATGGGATCAATAAAGCTGGATTGCCACCATGAGGGGAATTGGCAGAGTGCTTCTCTGGTCGGGCATTAACAGTGAAACTGAGCTAAGTGGAGGCTTGCTTTACAGCTCAGGCTGTTCCAATTACTCTCTGATAGACTAGTGTTCCAGACCTGACCATAGATGACACTTTCAAGACGAATACTTAAATTGTGTGGCTTCCAATGTGTCAAAGAGGAGAATTTATCTGCAGAAAGAAATAAGGCAATTCTTAGTATTCAACTGTTTTCTTATTATCAGCATGGCTGGCTCAAATCTAATGAAACCACTTTAGCTGAGAGTAAATATTAAAAGCAGCACTGCATGCATTATGCATTATGCAAGGGGGGAACCAAAATAGCATGTTTTTATTTTACCTGCAATGCTTTTGTTAATCTGCAGCTAGAGGTGACAGAATATTAAATTTCGACTATTTTAAACTCCAATAACAAAACACAGCTCGGTGTATTAAGGGGGGAAACTTGCAAAACATTAGGATAATGGGAAAGAAGGACCTTAATTTTCATGAAAAGCAAATATAAATGGACATTAATGAGTCAGATGTGGTTCACAGTGACTCAGGTTTGTGCGAATGGGTGAACAACACAGAAGTTGACACCATTTTTCAGTGCAGCTGAACAGAGGCAACATCAGAAACACGGCCAACTTCTCACTTCTCTTCTCTCTCAATAGCAGAACATTTAAAAAGCCATATTTAGAGCTGTCAGTACTTTCTAATCACACACTTTCTTCTGAGTTTTTTGGGTTATTCTCCGCCCATTTCTTTCTGTTTTTCCCTCACGTCTCTTTCCTTCACAGTCGAGCCCTCATTTCCCTTATTCTCCTCTCTTTCGTCTTGTTCTTTTTGTTTTCTATTTTTTTTCTTTTGACTAGCGCCCGATCCATGGGTGATGATAGCTGTGAAGTATGGGCTGGGCTTGTTCTTTCTACTCCTCCAGTTTACAGAGCATGAGTCCTCCTGAAAGCTGACAAGATGAAAGAACCATTTTTTCCTCCTCTTTTGTACGCTCCTCGGCTCATCATTTTCCAGCTCTCCCCACCCTCTTCAACCCTTCCCTGCTTCTTTCTCATCTTCAATTATCATCCTTTGGATTTTTTTATTCTCCCTCCCTCTTGCCCCTCCTTTTCCTTTTTGCTCTCAGCTAATGGAACTATAATGGAACCATAAGTCTTGAGTGTTGGGTTATTTAGCAAATGGCAGTGCATGCTCCAGTCAGTCAAAATGAAATCAGCAGGTCCCTGTTGCCGGCCAAACACCAAAACGCAGCCATAAAATGCATTCGCTTTTTTTACTCTTACAGATGAATTCCAATGTTGTACTGATTTTTGAAAAATATGTTGATAGAAAAAAAGGATATCAAGAATCCTGTGAAGAGTTAAGACAGCTGAAGCACATCATGGCACAGCAGCACACGCCTTTAATCCATGATATAAATAATGGATCAGAGCCTGTTGAACTTGTTTACGCTGCTACACTTATGTGATGCACTTTGGTTGCATATAGGCCACCATATCCAACACCCAATAATGAGTAAACAAACTACTCATGGTGTTGTGTAATTGTTAAAGTCATTTCCTGTGATCACTATGTTGCTGATCGTGTTATTGCTAAAGTATACTGCGTTGCCACCACAGTCAAGCCTTCTGTTTACTGTTTGGCTGCCACAATCATTGCTGCTGCCTTTCATTAAGTTACTGGTGCAATCATAGCTTCTCACTGTAATAGGCGTAGTCTGTAACTCTTCCATTATCAATGCTGCTAACCATGCTATAACTGCTGAAGTCATTGCCTAGAGTCCATAGTTAGCAGTGCTGCCTCGCTGCCATTGCAGGGCTATTGGGCAAAGTTGGTACCCCAGAACTAGGCTTCTGCTGTTGTGCCGCTGAACAAGCTTTGGTGTTCTTACTTGATGTTATAACTCCTAACGTAGCATGTAAAAGGTGAACTAAAACATATTTGCTGGCAAAAGTTGGGTAAAAGTTCCAATTAGAATCCAATGGAGTGCCCTCAGCAGTGCTTCTGTCTCTATAGCAATTAAATCAGCTCAAAGTAATTGCTTCTGTTGGCTAGGTTAGTGCTAAAGACATTGTTGCCCAGCTTGTAATTGTTGCTACATTCACTGCTGCTGCTACCTAGGAAATTGCTAGAACCATTGCTGCTGTTACTGGTTGCAACTAGTGGCAAGTTCCATGGGTGTCCACTTGAGACCTGCACCAAGCTAAGGAAACTCCTTAAGAGTGCCAGAATTGCCATTTACAGCAGAATTAAGCACAGCCTGGTACTAAAAACAGTTTGGCAACTTGGCCTTTTTGCTTTATTTAGGAGGGCTTTTTTGACTGGCAAGCAGGCATGTTGTAGCTTTTTGCCAGACAGCTCGGCTATGGCCTCAACTCCGCCCCTTTTCCACCCTTTTTTAGTCTTCATGATGCCTCCTCAGGAAGCAATGGGGGACGTTACTGAGGCTACATCAAGAGCTGTTTTGAAACCGCCTACTTTACTAGCAGTATGTACTGATTTTGCCAAAATTCAGTATGTAGGATGTAGTATGTGAAAAAGAGCAAAATTTGCAGTATGCCAAAACTCCCTGGATGTCGTACTGATTCGGGAAAATTTCACAGTATGCATCGGACCAGTCTCCATCATAAATCATTAGTGAATGCTAAAGAAGCAGTTTCTCTATCAGCTTGGCCGTTGTTTACTTTGGCTTTTCAAAACCGGAAATCCAGTGACGTCTGGCTCAGCATACTGCATAACAGATCGAACAGAACAGCCATACTACATACTAAATTCAAACCCAGTATGTAGTAGGCAGGACCTACTGCCTACTACATTCGTAGGTAGTTATGTAGCAGGCCGCTTCGAGAACAGCCCATGTTTTATACAGTCTTTGTGTCACAGTAATTGGTGTTGTTCTTGGACTTTGTAAAGTTCCTCTTAATGCTACAATCATTGCGGCGGCAAACCACAATAATCACCGCTCACTGTGCTGATACTACTGCTTCTCTCACATCTACAGCCATTTCTGCTGCTTATATCATGGCTTATGTTAACTTTGTTCCCACAGTCTTAACTCCCAAACAGTCATTGCTATATTGCCTAATGTATTGGTTCCACAGGTGTTGCTACTCCTAGCTTTGTTGCCATTACAGTCATTGCTAACACTCATAGTCATTGGTGCCGGAGATATTGCTATTGTTCACCAGCTAACAGCTACAATTACAATCACTATTAACCAGAACATTATGGCTGTTTTACTGGTAATTGCAACAGTCTATGAACTGTGTTTCTGTGGCTACAGTCACTGTAGCTGCTATCTGACTTTGGATGATACCACACTCAATCTCAAAGTTCTTTTTCACTGCAGCAGTCCTCGCTGCCGCCCGGTAATTTACTGACGTTCTGTATATCTGACAATATTTTACAACCACTGCTGCTCAGAGTAACTCTTGCTGCTGTTCACTGTGGTAATACACATTGCAGTTGTTGATTCGTTGAACACATTAGCCCCACTGTCATCCACCTTTGTAGGTTTATAACTCAAAATGTCCAATTCATCAAGGCTAAGAATGTCATAAATAAAAAAGAAACATATGGTATGAACTCAAACTTGCAAACTGGACACTAAAAGTCAAAGATGTTGTTTAAGATTATGTTTGTAGAATTGAAAAAAAAAATGCATTAAATGTTATTTTAACACTATTCTAACGGCATCTCTCTCTTTCTTTTTCCTCTCGGTGCTGCTCACGCTGACTGGTTGCAAAAAAAAGGTAAGAGCCCTTTTTTATTGTGCATGCAGTTTGTGTACTGTGATGCCTGAGCAAATATTTAGAAGTGGCTTCGGGGACTTACTAAGAACTCCTCGGATAATGACTTCAGAAAAGCAATTAGCAAAACCCTTAAATTGGAAAGTAAGTAAACAACCCCATGGCATTGACTATGTATACACATATAAGTAAATGCAGGAGTATTAAGAGTAGCTGCAGTGTATGTATACAAGAGGAGTAGATGGATGTAACTGCTTTACCAGATAACCTTATGATTAAGGCGTTGATGCATATCCTGATGGTCTGGTGTCAGGGTGATTTTGGGGTTGCTATTAAATAATGATACTGTCTGTTGATGTTTCACTTCGGCCATCAGTCCAAGAGAAATCTTGACTGAACTTCCTGCAAAAAATCTCAACATGTATCAGTCATATGTTTCTGTTGGTATTTGTTTAGTTGCGGCTGCTTCAATTATTGTCAACATACAAATAATCCAACAAAGATTGTGGTTTCCATTGTACATGCCGTGCTATGAAAGACAGCTTTTTGATACATAGATGCAGCTCAAATTATTAGAATATCATGCTTATTTAGAATATTTCCTAAGGTCAATTAAAAAAAAAAAAGTTAAGTACAAGAATATCTGACAAGTGGAGGGGCTCAGCTTGTGGCACTGTGGAGGTGTTACGAAGCCCATGTTGTTGGGATACAATAGCACACAGATTCGCACAGGTATGGACATTTCCAGATTTAGGATCAGAACTCACCTACATAGTCTTCTCTGGAGTAAGACAGCTGAACTTGAGGTGAGAGGACTTTTTGTGTTTTTCATGTCAAATTGTAAATATTCAGCTCCTCAGTATTTTTCTTCTAGGCTTTTAAACGATGGGTTTATAACAGGACAAGTGTTACCCTTACAAAGTGTGAGGGGAAAGCTATAGTTTAGATTTTTATTAGCTAGCTAAGTAGTTGTTAGATGGTTGTTAGCCTTGATGCTAGCAAAAAATTCCAGTTGGGGTTGGTCGTCACATTCTCTTTGGGGTTGGTTGTCACATGTAACAACCAACCCCTATGTTGGCAAAACCATGCATGGTGAAATGAGTTGTAGTGCATAGACCCTACATTTGCCATCACTGTAACTCAACTGTGAAGTTGAGTAGGCCATTATTGTGAGGCCTATTTGTTTTGTTCTTTATGTTGTTATATAGGCTGGCCTAAAGATGTGTTTCCTGTTCATGTTCTTGCTCATTTTATGTTAAAATGCATTAAGTTATGTAGACCTATCACTTGTCAGTGCAACTAATTAACCATCCCCGTGATGGGGTTGGTTGTCACAATGTGTCAGAGTGTCATTGATAGTAAATTGCCTCTTTGTTACAATGAGTTGGAAAATGAGAGGGATAAACATTTCAAGCCAACACCTTAAGCTTCAATTTAATGTAGGAATGACTATTGAAAGATGTTTTGATGATGAGCAATCACCAAAATAGTAAAAAGAGTGACAACCAACCCCGTTCTCCCCTACTATATCATGCACAGTACCGTGGTCTGCAAACCATTTGGTAGTAGTTTTGGCATTGTGTGCAGGTGCTAAGTCTTGCTGCAAAGGGAAACCAGCATCTCCATAAAGCTTGTCAGCAGATGGAAGCATGAAGTGTTCTAAAATAGCTCCTGCTGACTTTACACTAGATAAAACACATTGGACATACACCATTAGAAGTCATGGCACCCCACATCCTCACAAATGGTGAAAAAACTTCACACCAAACTTCAAACACCTTGGATTCTGTGCCTCTGCACTCTTCCGCCAGACTTTAGGACCTTGATATGAAATTCAAAATTGGCTTTCATCTTTTTCTCCGTAGCCCAGGTAAGACGCTTCTGGTGTCTCTGCTTCGGGAGTGGCTTGATTTTAAGAATGCGAGGAGTAAAGCCCCTTTTCCTGTAGGCGTCCATGCGCGGTGGTTCTTGATCCATTGATACCAGTGAAGCTCTCCCAAGTTCTTGAATCCTAAAAACGCTTGAACGTTCTAGTTAACTTGGCATATGAGTCTTACGCAACATTAGTTAGACCCTACTGGTTTATTTCCATGACTATATCCCAACCATTTCATGCCTTTGAAATGAGATTGGATTTCTGTGGTTTGAGAAAACTGTTTTAACATTTCAAGAAAGCCAGTGAGATCACTTTCCACCTCTTCTTACATAGCATCTTCAAATTACTACAATTTAAGTATGGCAAATGTATTAAAACAGCATGTCCCTCCAGCTCCTGCCAGCTCTAATAGACCATGCCATGATGCCTATACCAGGGGTTGGCTCCATAATCCTTCACTCAGTCTGCTTCTTTATACTTTTACGAGAGGAATTGCGAGTTAAAGGCCTGGGGTTGATCACAGTAAGCCGAGACTTGCATATAGCCATGAGTCAGTTCAGGCTGGGCTTTAATAATGCCTTGCAAACAAGGCGTGTGGGTGGTAAGGCTTTGAGGATAAGCCCCCTATACAGGCAAGGACGATCAGTCGCTGCACTGCCAGAGACAATAAGTCACTCTGGCACAATAAGAGACGGGTCTCCGGCTCTCGATGAGGCGTTCCATATGGGATGAATGGCATCTCTAATGACCACCCCTCTGCTTATTACCGCTGTGATTACGAGCCATTTGTTTGCTTTATCATGGCCCTAAACCTCCAGGGATTTAATGAGTGTTGGGATGTAAAACCGTCTCCCCCAAGGCTGGGAAGGTCACACTGATTGCTTGATGCGGCACAGAGGGTGCCGGGCTTTTTTACACATTCCTCTTTGCTGTTTGTGAGTTTGTGCTCATCATAGCCTCAACTACTGTCAGAATTATTCATGGCCTCTGCTGAGATGACAATGCAAGTTGGGTTTGGGAAAACCAGCTGAGAAGAAAACATGGAGGGAAAGAGTTGTTAGATGTGGAAGCTTTAGTCATGATGAAGGGTTTTGGGGTAAAGGGTTTAGCTTGTGATGAAAATGATGTCTGGGATAAAGGAAGATCATACAGAAATAGGCTCCCTACAATGCCAGAATGAGTTGTATTGTTGTGGCTGTCGAGGGTATACTCGTGTAATTGTTCTCATTACAGCACCATCATGACTTGTATTGTTATTATATCTGACTGCATCCGTTTGCCATTTCCCCTTCATCTTTCGCTGCAGTCTCTCTAGGCGTCATTATCAATAATTAAGAAATGGCAGGCACACCCACGTCTGTTGCAGCCACCTGACGGGATGCAACACATAAACATGCACACAAATATGAGACAAACCCGAGGAATGGCAGGAGGCTTGGGCGGCCTTCATACCTCTCAGTTCTTCATTAACCTTTCAGGAAGACTCACAAGGCAGCTGGTGATATGGGGTAAATAATGAGTGAGAGCCTTGTTGAGAATCAGCGTATGAGTAATTAATGTTTGTTCGGTTGCACCCATCTCTAAAGATGCAGCAGATAATTCACACTAGAAGTCCTAGTTTTTCTCCAGCAGCTCAACTAATACAGCAGATATTTGGACTCATCCATCATGCAATGTTATGGAGAATTATGCTGCAAATCAAAGTCCCATTATCGCTACCTTTTTTAGATTATTAGACTGATAACTTGGAGGATTCACTTGCCGTTCTAAGCTCATTTCCAGCAGTGACGTTAGAAATAGAAGGAAAGATAAGTTTCTGGTTAGATGAAGAGTTCAGAACTCAGATACAGAGTTTGCAGATTCCCATTGAGTGCATTTAGGGTCAAGTAATATAATGCCTACAATTAAGTTTTGTCTTGGGCTTCTGGTTCTAAAGTTCATGGTGAACTGTCTCGCCCGGCTCCTTGGCCTACTCATTAAAATGACTAATTGATTATGGGCCAAGACCACGGCCAAAGAGGCAGTGTATCAATTATTAAGCTGCATTAATAGATTAAACGGGAAGAATGTGCAGAGCATTTAACTTCTGTAACCCTCTGAAAGTGGAAGCAATTATGAAGTACCTCTTTGACCACTCAAAAAGATCTCTCTGAAGTGAATCCAAAGCTCTGGCCACTCTCTGTAAGGGCCACCGCTCTGACCCCGTGAATAGCTTTTGACGTAATTAACAACCCCAGTCGAGATTCTCACCCTTTTTATGTCTCTTAATTGATATTCTATATTTGCTGGTCCAAAGATGACAGGCAGAGGCTTGAGAGAATAGGCCAAGCTCACCTAAAGTGACATATCTTTTCTCCCCCCACACTAAAAACTCCAGATAACCATCCATCTAATAAATGAAGTTGCGAATATTGTCAGCCTTAATCGCTGTCCTTTGGTGGCCTTTTAAAGCAAAGAAGGGTTTTAATGCAGGCTACTGCTTCCAAAACATGATGAAGAATGTGTCCAAATTTAAATGGCTCATCGGTCTGATCTTTGAAATTTGCAAGAAGAGTTTTGCTGCTGTTGAAAGCCATGCTAAAAGTAGTATGGAAAACTTTGAAGGTCTTCATGCTCAAACTACAACCCCAAATCCAAAAAGCTGGAACACTGTATGAAGTGTTTAAAAACAGATTTTGATGGTTTGCAAATTAATTTAATGCTATATTTAATTGAAAGTAACACAAAGACAACTTATTTTGATGCCAGCAACACTATATCCCTATATCAGGCAAGAATGGGACAAAATTTAACTTTCAAAATTCAAGACACTAGACTACGGGGCGCCGACTTAGCCTAATTAAGTTGCGTGTCCCATGCATAGACTGTAAAAAATATGGACGTAGTATCCGTGACGTCACCCATCTGTTTCTGAAGAGCTGTTTTGAGACCAATCGGCTGCGGCAGCCATATTGCTTCTGTCGAGCCAGTGTGACGTAAAGAGGCGGGCTTTGAGCCTCCTAGCCAACAGCTGCAGTGTTCCCACAGGCAGCTGTGCCTCTCATTGGAAGACTAGTAATCTCAATATCTTTGAAATTGCCGAATTAGAAAAAAATTCACCCCCCTCACAGTGAGAGGACGTTGAGAAATTAGCTATTCAGACTACACTCATCTTTTATTCCAGGCTGTAAACATGTTTATTAATGCTGCAAAGATCGTCTTTTCCCCATTCATGTGTATGTGACTTCCGGTACTTCCGGAGCCAGCCTCAAGCGGATCCTCGATGAACTGCAGCTTCTAACACTTCCGCATTGACTCATATTTTCAGACCGGAGGTTGCCGCTTGGTCCCATGTAGCGGGCGGCCCGGGTTCGATTCTAGCCTGTGGCCCCCTTCCCACATGTCATTCCCCCACTCTCTCCCAGTTTCATACTCTATCCACTGTCCTCTCCACTATCAATAATGATAACATATAATACAATTTTTTTATATAGCGCTTTTCTTAACAAGGTTACAAAGTTGCTTCACAACAAAAAAGCTGAGAATTACAAAGCATAAAAAACAGTGCAAACAAGGGGGAGAAAAAAGACAGAAGCAAAACAAGACCTGAAGATGTGAATGCAGAGCAAATTCAATAATCAGGGGTGGAGAAATGCCTTCTTAAATAAATAGGTTTTTAGTGAGGATTTAAAAGCAGTTAAGGTTGTGGACTGTCTAATTGTCAGTGGCAGGGAGTTCCACAAACTTGGAGCTCTGATTAAAGGGGTAAAAAGCCGAAAAATGCAAAGTGTTCTACTCATTGTTGATTAAGATGAGATCAGACTGAGTCCTGCCTGTAAAATGGGACTGGATCTTATTCTGTCCAATAAAGATTAATCAATCAATCTTTGTTTATGTAGCTCCAAATCACAGCCAAACATTACCTCAAGACTCTTTACAAACAGAGCAGGTCTAGACAGTACTCTATGTTAAATCATCAACAAAGACCCAACATCAAGACAGGGTGAGACTCAGTTTTATCTCATCTTAATCCACCATGAGCAGAGCATTTTGCAGTTTTTTAGCAAGTTACAGCGGCGAGGACAAACTTCCTTTAACAGGCAGAAACCTTGAGCAGAACCAGACTCGTGTTAGACGCACATCTGCCTCGACTGAGTTAGGTTTGGAAAGAGGGATAGAGGAGATTCAATTATTAAAACTTTTGCAGTGTTGTTCAAAGAAGGTGATGCAACATAATGTTTGACATGTCCAACTTACTGTGAAGGTGTTGCTGATCAGATTTAAATGAGCAAATGTATACTTCATCATCATTTTTCACACCGTCCCAACTTATTTTTTAATTGGGGTTGTAACTTTGTAAGCAAAGTCTACAAAAAGATTAAGTTCCAACAAGACTACACTCAAAGTTTCAGGTTAGCACCACCTTGGTGTTTCTTCTTTCGCACTGACTCTACAGTAAGAATTAAATTCCCGAAATAGCCACATCTTTAGCTGGTCCAAAAGAAAAAGCAAGCAGTCCTCTTATGACAAATGGGATGTCAGTCAGTTGGGCAGCCTATTGATTGGGCGGCCTCTGGCTGCGATTTATGCCAGCCATTGCTCTCCCATTTGAAGGGGGAGGTGTCAGGAAGTGAAAGAGTTATGTACAAGTCTTCCACATGATTGGTGACCCCAAGGTGGGCTCTTTACTGACGCTCCTGTCGCTCCTCTTGCAGAAAGAGCTACACAGGAAGAGATGATACGAAATGATGGAGAGGGACACACTGTGCTGAAATGCTGGGCAAAAGAAACCAACATAATTATAATAACCCTCTCAACTCTGATTAGGATGGAACTTCTATTTGCCATGCCATTGCCTTGATTGAGCCTCACATCTTAGAATGGCTCGTGGTATCTCGATGCAGAGGTGCAGGGTGAAATGAAAGTCTGCCATTTTTCAGACATGATTGCTTTATTGAATCTGGCAATGATGACCATGAGCAGGCTTAGGTTTGCTCTTGTAGCTTACAAAATGAAAAAACAGAAAGAGAAGAAAAAGAGCTATACCGCCTGCCACCTCCAATCCTACTCGTCCTTATCAGTTACATGAATAAATCAGCAGAATGGATCTCAATAAATGCTTCCACCCATCGCCATAATCAGCACTCTTTCCCGTAGAAACTACACATGGATGCCAACTGTTTTTCCCCATTTCTTTTCTCTCTATCCAATTGGTTTCAGGCTGTGTATAAAAGTCAGAGCTTGAAGGTTGAGCAGAGTTAGAGTGATCAGCGTTTAGATGCTTTTGCATTTGGCAGACATTTCCTGTAATTTAGTGGCTGATGGAGACAGCTGATAAGTGAATTGGTTTCCAAGTTCAGGATCGGGGTACTACTGAGCCTTGTTTTGGTACCTTGGCATGAGAGCGGCTGTTCTTTTGTGTCCATTTCTTTTCAAGAGCAATCTGAGTCAAGATGCCGATTGAACGTTGCAGCCTGGTTTAGTGTTGAGCTTATTAGGAAAGAGCCTGGGCTCTAAAAAAAAATGTCTGAAGTTAGGGAGTGAAGTTGGAAATGTGGCGCCCAAGCTTTGAATCAACGGTCAGTAAAACTTTCTCCTGTCATGGGATCCAAATTGAAAGTGACCCATTTTTGGTTCTGACCCAAGCTCAAGTTCAAAAGGCTGAAGATTGGAAGTTTTCACAAGGCAATCCAGTGACACATAGGACATTGCTTTTTATATCCCATCTAATTTGGATGGAGTCAACCACAGACCTCAGATGGTTTTCATTCCCTGATGCTTTGTCACGGCCCCAGGCAACACATACAGGCGCAGAAGGTTCCATTCAGAATTTAATCCTACCATAACGCCAACATTTCTTTGTCAATTTAAGACACTTGCAGAAACTTCGGGTAGTGACCTTGTAGAAGAACCAAAAGGATGAACTTTGGCATGTTTGGTGGGATTGATAATTGAGATAAGGCAGTAATCCAGTACGGTACAAATATAGAGACCAAAACAGCACAAAAACCTGTATTATTGTTTAAAATTATCCTGAAATCGTTCCCAAACTTTAACATTTTGTCAAAACCTTATTAAGAGACTTGTTTGACATTAATTGTGTGTTAGCCAGGAAGAAAAAGTGGGACAACATTTATGTATGACTGCTGAACAAACTACCTAGCGTGTTCCTGGATGTGACACCAAAGGACTGTGACAAAGATTTGGTTTTTGAAGACCTAAGCTGAGGATTAGTTACAGACCTGGTGTAGGTTCATGCCTCTTTTTAGTAAGGAACGTAGGAGTAGCGCACTAAAGGAGGTCAGAAAATATCAAATCTCCTCATGGCAACTAATATATATATATATTTTGTATAGGACAGCTGAAGAGAGACAGGAAATGTGGGGAGGAGAGAGCGGGGGAAGACATGCAGGAAATGGTCGACCGGCTGGGAATCGAACCGGCGACCCCTGCAACGAGGACTAGTTGCCTCTGTATGTGGGGCACTTAGACCGCTAGGTCACCAGCGCCCCAACTAATATATCTTAAACAGCTAATACACAGACAGGTATAGACCATAGACTGTGTAGAACGATGGACAGGACAACAGATCCAGAGTGAAGCCAAAATATTTAGAACTCCCCCTGGTGACTGTCTGCATTATAGGTCTTAAAGCCTGCCTCCCCCATTATAACAGATGGAACATGGGTCAAACTAGAAAAAGTGTAAAAAGAGGGGATGTGACATCATGATTGACAAATATGGCTCCTGTTTTTTACCTGATTAACAGAGTAGACGAGGTACGGCAAGAGAAACCTTAACAGACACTAACGCAAGAGTCTTTGAACTTTCAATAGCCATGAGTGTCTGCTTCATATCAACACAATCATTTCTTTTGCTGTGGACTCTCCTGATTTGAGGAATATTTGCTGTTTTAGGGTTAAGTTACAAGAGTGCTTTGGTCAACAGGGGTGATGTCAGTCCCGTGGCGCCACCAGCCGTATTGCTTCTGCCTTGGCTCCACAGGCACAATAAGTCGGCGCCCAATGAGGCACTATTTTGGCTTCACTTCTCATAGTGGGAGGAGATGAAGGCGTGCTGTCCACAGTAATATACAGTCAGTGGTATAACATGCGGGAGCCACAAGCCAGAGAACAAAGCTCCAACTAGTTTTATTCTATGTTATCCATTTAATGATGTCGCTTTTTTCACTCGGGAGATGAGTACAGTTCCTCTCTGTTGTTTGCCTTTTGATTCTGCTCCCCATGACTAAGCCACTGTGTTATGGAGTGCACACCTTTATCCACCCATTCAGGCGTGTCCACTTCAGATGTTAAGCCAATTAGAGGCTTGTGGGCTGCAGTATTCCACTCTCCCCGTTGTCATTAGTCACGGTTAAAGTCAATACACCGAGACTTGATCCGTGAGTGTTTGGTCACATAGCATAAGTGCTCTCTTAGCACCAAAGACAAAAGCCTGTCATCACTGTGAGACTTGTGGACAAGAGTTTATCAGTACACAAAAGCACACAATGTCCCTCTCACCTTCATTAGCCTGACTTTTTGATCCGTGGTTTTAATGACAACTGAGATGGAGCCAAACAAATCCAATAAGGCTTGCAAGGCACACAGCACAAACTAGGTTGCCTCTGCCCCCTTCTCCCATTTCCTCTCCCTTTTCCCCCCATTTTGACTAATGTAATTTATGCAAAAAAGAAATTATAAATAGCATATCAATACCGCCACAGTTTTCCGGCCCGGGCATGCAACACCACTCCCGGCTGTCAGGGTAAGTAGGTCGGGGTGTGTGTCTGAGAATACACTGACTAGTCAACCCCAGTGCTGTGAGTGTGTATATATATGTGTGAGTGTGTATCTGAGTAGAAGATTTAGCAACACTACACTCCAGGTCACATCCAAAAAAAGAGACAAAAGAACAGAAGGGAATGCGGGCCATACGTGTTTTTAATCATGAACCACAGCTTCCTTTCCATGAGCTCAGAGAGTTCAGACGAATGAGTACATTTGGGATGACTTCTCTTTTGGTTTGGAGGTTTCCTATATTATGCACAGCTACAGTAAAAGTGGGGAAAACAATTCTGGTGTCCTTTTATTTAAAAATTTAGGCGCACTTTCATCCTGCAGTTCTTCATTCAGCAACTTGGAGAGCACTCCAAAGCACTTTGAGAGAGACAAATAGCCTTAAGCTTTTTCGCCTCTACGTTGACCCCAACTAACCCGGGTTCACTTCCTGAAGTTGATGATTGCCAGTGATATGTGCTTTATCATTGTGGCTACACCCCCTTCAAGCGCTTATTGAAGTAGATCTGTTACTAATGAGTGTTTGTCTTCACTCTGTGTCTCTTGAATCAGAGAAGTTTCTGTTTCCACATGCACATGGAAGGGCATCTTTGCTGCTGCTCTCCCTGCCAAGGCTTTTGATGTACGCACATAAAAGGGGGTGGACGTGTGCTCTCCCCACCTTAGGTTTCGGCAGCCCACATATGCACACGGAAGGGCATCTTTGCTGCTGCTCTCCCTGCCAAGGCTTTTCATATATGTACATGGAAGGGCAGGGAGCTCTCAGAACAGAGCCATACCGCCGGTTTGTGGTTAATGGCTGATCAGTCATCAGAAAAGAAGAATAGAATGAGAAAAGAAAGACTTGGGGCGTTCTTTGTGGCTAAGGGGGCGTTAAAGGACTGGCAAGTGGTTTGAATTAAAATCCAGTTTTGCCAATGAGTACTACAACAAAGCCGCCCTTCAATCAAAACATCCTTCTTTTTGTGTCCTGTATCCAATACCCTTTCAACACATTAGCCCTACCTGTGCTGCACACCTACTATTAATACCTGTATGAATATGTATGTCCTTACAGCTGTTGCGTTGTTTACAGGGCCACACCACCACCTCTAATCTCCCAGTGTAATTACTCAGGTAGAGCACGAAGAGACACAAGATAAGTCTGAAAAAAAGTACACAGAGGAAGAGGATGCACAGAGAAGGTGGAGAGAGGAGTTGGTGGAGTAAGGAGGATGACAAGAGGTGTGTGGCGGAGGGGGCGGGGATGGTGGGGCATGTGAGCCTTGCAGGCTTCTCTAATTAAGTGGTTTTCAAAAGGGGATCAGAGAGGGAACACAGTGGTGAGTAAATAAGCTTGTATATATATGAGAGAGTGGAGGAAAAACGCAAGCGAGTGAGTGAGGAGAAACAGATGTAAACAAGCTGCTGCATAAGAGAAAAATGTAAATAAATCTGTGTAAGAAAAAGGAACGGATGAGAGAAGGAAATGTGTGAGTGTATGCGTGTGTGTGTGCATGTGTGAGGGGAAGAAGCGCAGAGTAAACAGTTGGTTTTCCAAGTGGCTCATGCATAGCTGCTGAGTGCAGATAGGAGTCAGGCCCTTTGGGGAGTTTAAGGAAAACGAAGAGAAGAAAAAAGTGAAGCCTTGACATTATTTTCTTTCATCCACCATCAAATCATAGACTGCCCCTTTTTCTCCTGAGAACAGGAACGTGATTTCTGTCTTTAATTTCCAACTCCCCGCAGATTTTGAGCAACAGTTCAAGTGTTAAAGAACAGATGAAAACATATATTCCCTAACCAGTATTCTAAATGCAAAGTGTGCTGTATTTAAAGGAACACTATAAGACTCATAAAAACTAAAGTGTGTATAGCTGGCCTCTCTAAGGGGACGCCATAGGTGGTCCACATCTAACAGGTTCCTGTGTAAATAAATATAGAGCTAAAACAACAGGGAGTTTAAGCACTCTGTTCACAGGTCAAAATGGTAAATGGTAAATGATGACGTTAATACACAGTGTGATGTTAAAGGCAGCCAACAGATATCTTAACACACAAGATTATTGTTCTATTAATCTTCATAAATGAGTTTGAAATCAGAGCTACTTCTTAGAAAGCTTATAAATGTAGTTGTATTTTACACCAGCCTCAATTTTCAGATCATTTTTGAGACCGGTCTGCTCCTTTAGTTTAAATATGTGGTTTTCATATCTCTCCATTCACAGATGTTTGGTAAATGAAGAGTTCATTTTTCAAAAACAGTTCACTCACTTTTGAAAAAAACAAAAAATGTTTCAAGAAACAAGTTTTTTCTAATACTAGCTTTTGGTATTATCAATCAACTGAGGTTGGGTGGCTTTTACTAAGTCAAAATGACTTTACTAATCAGAGGTATCTTTGTTAGGAATCTATAGGAAAAAAAAAAAAAAGTTTTTTGAAAATTTATAAAAACAGAGTTATCTGTTTTTGCAAATGAACTCTTATTTGTTGCGTGTGGAATTTTTGCAAAATTCAACACATAACAGGTCAAATTTTTTTATTTATTTTAAATTGATCACACAATTTCAAGACTTTATTCATCAAAAAATAGTCATTTTTGTTTTTAATTGTCTTATTTTGTTTTAGGGTATTGAAGAGACATCAGTATTAATCCAAGTCTGTTTCATAACCAGCTTAAAACCCCTTACAGGAGCATTAAAGCTCCTGGGAGGAGTCTGTGCTGGTATGTCTTATCTCTTCGCTGATATTTTAGTCTTTTCTGACAAATAAAAATCTCATCATGTTGTCTTTTGGCAGTCAAATCTGTCACTTACTGAAAACTTTACTACAGGAAATTAGGGATGCACCGATCCAATCCTGGTATCGGATATTGGCCAGATCAGAATCTAAAAGCTAGAGCCGATATCAGTGACAAGGGGTCGATATGTAGTGCTGATCCAAATGGCAGATCTATTCATCTCAGCTCTATGCTTTTCTGTGTTTGCAACAGGCATGTGCGTCTCCTACATCATCAGCGCCAGCCGGTCTGTGCATTTTTGCCCGGCGGAGCATGATGGAGAATAACTATAGAGGCTCTGCGGTTTAAGTGCATGTCACACTTCTTTTGTGGTTTTCAAAATCAGAAAAGCTTGAAGTTGCCAAAACATGATTCTTAGTTTTATCCTCACATTAAGGAAAAGAGATTGTTAAATCAGTACTGGGATCGGATCGGTTCAGTATTGGTATCGGCAGATACCAAAGCCCAGGTATCAGTATCGGTATTGGGACTTAAAAAGTAGGATCGGTGCATCCCTACCAGAAATGTGAACAAAAGCTGTTTAGGCATTGCCCATCTGACACCTACCACCCTGATGTGATTTCTGACATAGAAAATGACCACAAATTAAAAGTCTATCTTTGTGCTGACAGCCTAATTTGCTTCTGTAGGTCATAATGAGGCATCAGTATTAATTTCAATCTGTTTCATAACTAGCTAAAAACTCCTTACAGGAGCTTTAACATGCAGTGTATTTATCATTGAGGAAACTCTATTGTTGTGTGTCTAATTTATATGGCCGATACAATGATTGCTCGTTTGAAGTAGAGAGGTCCTTAATTGAAAATATGCAAACAAAGCACAAGCAGTCAATAAACATTAATTACTGGCAAGTTGAAGTAAACCAACTGAGGCCGGTGTGTTTCAGTCACCTGAGCATGACGGCCGCTATCAAAGCAATGTCCTGGTCAATGATAATGCTGACACTCAGTCGGTCTGTTTGTGTGTACTGTATATGTGTGTATTTGTGCGTGTGTGTGTGTGCAGCGACACTTTATTCAACGCCAGGCAGGATGGATGAGAGCAGAGAAACATTGCTTGTCATTGCTGGATGACTGAGCCCTTTCAGCCCCCCCCCACCGCCCCCCCTCCAATGCAAAGATCAAACCACAGATGGTAGTCAGCGCTGTGTGATGGAGGTCGAGGATGTTACAGCAGGGCAGGCCAGTGGGCCGTGGGTATTTTTTATTTTTTTACTTGTTTTCATCCCGGGTCTGGAATCTGTCAACTCAGGACAAATGGTGGCATTTCGTGGGGGTAAAAACTGGCTGCGTGCCAGGCAGCTTTGTTATCAACAACAGAGCCGGGGTTGAGTTTTAGAGGACACGGACAGGACTCTGTCTGCGTTCACAACAATAGGGAGTGTAAGTATATGTCTTCTGATGCCCTTATTTCAGCGGCATTGTGCGCTTGTCATTCTGAAAGTGCAATTTACACTCTCGTCCTTCTGTTTACGCTTTTCAAGCCACAATGGAAAGTTATTAACTCTTCGGTAATTGTTTTCTGGGCCATTTAAGCAGCGTACAACTCATTCCATCGAGCTTATTTTTCTTCATATGTCTAATGAATTAAGATGAATCACATTAAGGTCAGGCAGCGTTTCAGCTGTTTATTTTAGGATTAACGTGATGCTGCGCTGAATTCTGATGAAAACCTCAGTTAAATTCCCCTCTTTTGCACTTTTCAGTGGTTTGGAACAAGTCGCCACAGTATTCAATTCCAGCGCTTGAAATACAGAAAATTACAAGTTACTGAAAATATATTCTAACCAAGATGTCTCCACTTCTTTTTGTTTGTACATCATAAATGAGGGACAAGGGACTGAGGTTAGAAGGCTCTGGTTTAGGAGGCGTCTCAGTTGTGGGCGAATAACTATGTAAATCCACCAGACCCAGACAGACCCCGGAAAAGAGAAGGAGTAAAACAATAGGCTCTCCAGGATGGAGGGAGTAAGACATGGGCAGACTAAGAGGGCAACAGGAGTCAGGGGAGAAGGAGATGATGGAAGTGTCTCTGCTGAGTGATGGCCTGCAGGGATCACTGTCAAAACAGCAGATATCAATGCTACCCTGCTCAACAAACCAACTCCCCGCCTTCCCAAGACTCCTATCCATCAGCGTTAGTGGAGTGGGGGGGGGGGACACAGGGGGAAGTTGTGGGAAGCGCAGGAGTGCAGGGAACGCTGGTGGTAGTGGGGTCAGCCAGAGGGGCATGACCTCGTCACAAGGCCTAAACCCCGCAGTCAGTCATTGTTGCCCCGGGCCCGCTCCTGCTGCCATTGTTATCCCAGAATCTCATCTCTTTCGGCCGACCTCCGAGAGGTGATAGAGATGGCAGCTAACGGACTGCCGTGTGAGTTTGATATATGAGCTGGCACTGGGGATTGACGTGGGAGAGATTGTGAATAGCAGGTTGCATCAGAGGCTGAAGGAGGTCTGTGCTGTCAAATGTACAATTGGACTATTGTTCCATATTGAATATGTGACTTGGAAGTAAATGGTCATCACTAAAATAATTTAGGTATTGAAGAAGTAGGCACTGACTCAATTTCTAGTCCATTACTGATGGCAGTTATGTGGGAAAATACTGTTGAACTGTTCTTAAAGTGACGAATAACATTTCCCTTTGTCTAATTGAGAACATGTTGTGGGTGAATTTTCTTTTACTCCATCCAATGCAAGCTGAATATATGCAAAAGCTTGAACAGGAAGCCATGCAAAACAACAAATAACAGTGTCCTCTAGCGGTATCAGGAGTCATCAGCTGATCTGGGATCTGTTAGAAACACCTCCCATGGTTCGGACTGCATGTAATCCGTGGATCAATGGAGAATGTATCATCAGGGTGAGAAATTAATGCACCGGCACTAAATCTCGGTGCAGAGTCTAGGTGCAAAAAAGATGGGGCACCAATATACACATTATATTTGTACAAATTGTACATATTTGTTTAGCCATCTTCACACGTGAACAGCCTGTAGAGTGTTGATGTTTCATTGTGTATTCTTCAGACCTTGAACACATTAGCTTCATGTCTCCTCCTTCAGCTTGCTGGCTAGCTTCTATCCTGCCGAGTCAAACCCAAACATCACTCTTGGAACATCATTTTTAACTAGCAGGACTCAGTAGAAAGTTTAAGTGTGCTAACCATGGCTGCTTTGAGTGGAAGAGAAAGATGACAGTCCTACAGCAAATCAGAGTTGGTGAAGCTTTTCCAACCTGTAGGTGGTTGTAGGTACTGCATTTGAGTCTATTCAATGCATTATCCTGATGTGCTTGGGCAAAAAGGTTGCTTTCACCCCCTTGCAAGAATATATTTTACAATGTGAATTACATTTTGTGTCTACCTTATCTTTTGCTTTGGTAAATGCAGCCTATAAACCTATTCAAATTCAGCAATCCTCGCAAGAAACTGACAACCAGGCTTCTTCTTTGGGGGGGTGGGGGCATTTTAGCCTTTCTTGGATAGGAAAGCTGGAGAGAGAGGAAATGTGGGGATAAGAGTGTGGGGAAAGACATGCAGGGAGTCAAACCTGTGACCGCTGCAACAAGGATGACAACCTTTGTACATGGAGCTCACACTTGGACCGCTAGGCCAACGGCACCCCAACCAGGCTTCTTCTGCTTGGGTACATTTTGGCTTAGAATTCTTGTTCATACAAAAACCTTCTTGGAAAATCTATGTTTGGTTGGTTGTGCACCAGTGATTTGATTTACAATGACCTGACTCAACTTGACATAAAACTGACATTATAGGACCCAAGGTACTCAATAGAAGTATCGATGAGTTCAGATGACGTTGATTTTCAGGTTTTGGAAAATGTAGAACTTGGTCCTTAATGGAACCAGATTTGGTTTCCAACTCTACAGACAATAGAGTGTCCTGTCCAACGTGATTTATATAAGTTGTGTAGTTTGTATGAAGTTGTATTGGGCCCAAAACAGAACCTTGCTGAACCCCTTAAGTTCTTGAGAAATGTGTCTGTGTTTTCTCTGCTCTGGTCGAGCTTGTTTTTCTGTTGAGAATGCTTTAAACTCCTCCATGTTGTGTTTCAAAGGAAGCCAAAGACAGAAGGTCTGAATGTTTTATTCTCTTTTTGGCTTCAGGGTTTTTATATCATGCTCTCTTTGCCTTGCTTTAATTCTTTGTGCCCAGTGGCTAGACAGCAGTATTAACTGGTGATACATCCATTTTATCACTTACCCAGCCTACAGTTAAAACACCAGATAATATTTCCTCCCATATACTTTAGTCTGGTCCTGACAATTCATTATTTATGATCTATTCCAAATTACATTATCTTTCACCAGGCTTCAATTACACTCTTCCCTGAGGCTGGCACTATGTCTGTGCAAAGGAGCGTACGACTTAGAGACTCGGAGAGATTGGCTGATCATTTGTGTGCGCTCGTATCCACCACAGTGGAGTGGAACCTCATTTTTTCCCAATTTTCAGATGTCTGATCTGACAAGTTAATTGATTGGACATAACAAATTAAATATCTCTGCAGTGGTGCAAAAATATGTGCAGCACACTGTGATCATTATTGATGATACAGTAGAGTGGAGGACGAGAACACAGCAGAACCAGATGAGTATTTGCTCCGGTGCCCATAATTAGTAAGGGAAGCACATATTGTAATGTTGCATTTAAAATTCAACATGTTATTTGAATGGTTATTTCATCTAAGACACTACATTTGTCATTCCACCAGGACACAAAAAAGACACAATGTCTGTTTCAGCTACCTTTAGGGAACAATACCTCATAGGTGCCCAAGACAGCTTGGAAGACTGAGGCTGATCAAGGAAAAGCAATATGAATGAATGAATGAATGGATGAATTATGAATGAATGAATTGAGTCAATCTCCTTTGTCTGACACCAATACCTTATTTTTTTTTAAATTTTAAACATAATCTTGTCAAGAGAATAAAAAAAGGAGATGTGCAAGCTACTTCACCCTGAAGTCGTAGTTTTTTAAGTGGAAACACATCAGCTATTGTTAAATTCCCAAATAACTGTTATTCTATTGTTAAAAACTTAAATAAATACAGTTCCTTATCCAGATTATGGATAGTAAGCCCCAATTTTAGATACAAATTTAAGGACTTTTCATGAAAAGGAGGAGTTCTCAGTGTGGAAATCATCCCATTGCACCTTCATTCAAATATTTATGCTCTGCTAATAACCTAATAAGGTTGCATAACCTATCACATGGCCCCTAATGTCCACCATGACCCAAGCTTGAAGGTAGATGGGTATAGATGGGCACCAAGAGCCAGTACCTCCCCAGAGTTATCAAGTGGGCACCTCCCTTTGCCAGTGTCTGTCAAGTCAGGGGCACACCATCTCATGGAGCGCCCAGGAACACCTCGATTCATGCCAGCTCTCACCTCTTACCACCCCTACACAGCAAAAGAAAAGAGGAAAAGAGAGAGATGAGTTTGCAGAGATGTTACAATGAGGAAAGGCGGAGCAAGGGATGGATGCTTGTTTGGTCCAGAGCTCACCTGCAGGTGAGGCTGTACGCTTTACTTTCCCCCTACTACGCAATTTTCATGAAAGAAGAGAGGATAGAAGAGAGAGAGAAAATAATGAGAAGAGTATGTGGAGAGATGTTTGAAAGATGACAAGGAATGCAACGCCAGGGCAAGAAGCCTGTTTTGGATAGAGCTCACTTAAACAGTGTAAGGCTGTATGCTCTACCTCACTCTACTCCCCTATTTGCCTGAGGGAAGAGAAAGATAGTTGCAAAGCAGTGTCCAATAATTTCAAGGATTTGGTTTTGCGATAAATAAAAAAGATAGTTCAAGAAAGTATCATGTTTTCGGTCATGAGTATGAGCCTTTATGTTGCTAGACTAGATTATCTCCACCCTCTCATCTACAGTGCATTAGCTTGGGGTTGTCAGCCCTCAAGGTGATAAGTTCTTAAAAGAAAGTGCCACAGTTGTGTCTAAAAACCTCTCTGAATATCATATCTAATGACATATACTGGATTATATACTCTGTGATTTAAACTATCTTAATCTTTATTTTTGCGATATACACTGTGTCCAAAATATCATATTTAAATTTAAGGATAAACAGAGAAAAAGTAAGGGAGCGGGATTTAACCGATGGATGACCTGAAAGAAGATGCACAGGGATGGGATAGGGTGAGTAGTTGGAGCAAGATAAGACTGGATTTATTCTGCTGAGTTAGCATTTTGAGGTTCCCGTGGACATGTGTGGAGCATCCCATGAGTTTGTTCCCCCCTGTTTCTGGACTGAGGGTACGTTTGGTTTTTAACGATGTAATGATGTAGAGTGAGGTGAGCCTCCAATCAAAACGTGTACAAGGTAATATTTATACTGTTTGAGTTAAGGTCAGATGATTAGTAGTCAGTCTTTTCCACTTCCCTGCTGGAGGAGATAAAGTATTTTCCTATATCTCAATTCAAACTTCTCCAGAGATTATTCAGGTAACCCTGACAATTTTCTCTTGAGATATTGTATCCATATGGAGCCAACCGGGTACCAGGTTGAGGTAGAAAAACAGGACCTATATGCCAATCTATGCGCACACTTAATAATCCGTATGTACAGATTTGAACCAATTTGTGAACCGTAGAGATCCGTGTGTAGATTCACAAATGGTGCCCGCGAATTATGAATCCGTCCCCCTTGATAAATCCACATGCAGAGAATATAAACCGCGCACATGGTTTGCAAATCTGTGCTCTTACTTGATAATCGGTGCGTACAGATTTGTAACTGGTTGGAACGGATTCGTAATTCGTAGTTGCAGATTAGCGAACAGTGCGCATAGATTAAATTCGAAATCTGCTCACAAGTTACGAATCTGAAGGCAAGGCAAGGCAAGTTTATTTATAAAGCATCATTCATACAAAGAGCAATTCAAAGTGTTTTACAGAGTTAAAAACAGAAACCAGAAAAGTAACAATCATCAAAAACATACAGCAAACACTTCAAACCTTAAAATCTCTCTCTCTCTCTCTCTCTCTCTCTGTGTAACTTAACATACATAGTAAATAGTGTTGGGTCTTGTTATTTATTTAAATTAGGAGGGATTATTGTAAATAATCAGCCCCCTTCACTGCTCTGAAGTCCGTAACTTGAAGAGTCTTACTGTCCCGCCAGACACAGAATCACAACTGATCTTGTCTTAACCGAAATGAACCCTTAGATTATTCGATTCATCTGAAATCAGATTATTTACTGTGCACATGGATTTGCAAACAGTGCGCACAAATCTGCACATGGCTCCTTTTTCCCTTGAATTGGCACCCCCAGGGACTCCATATACCTACATTTTTGTCAATGAAAAGCAGATATGTCACCCCCTGTTTAATTACCAGTGTCATTATTTTAAAAAAAAAAGAAGAAAAAAAAAGTCTCTGACAGTATCGTCTTCCTGCCAGCCTCACTACATGACCAATAATACAAATCTCCAAAAGGTAGTTAAAGAATGTTAACAGCGAGAGAAAATGTTTTGTGCTTCCGAAACTGACCGGCTCTCAGAGATTAATGGGGAAGTGTGCGTGTACGTGACTGAGCAACAGAATGAAGAAGTGCCCATTAGTAGCTGCACTCACACTTGCATTTGCTTGTAATTCAGGCTGACATGTTTGACTAGAATTTGATCTTGAGTAGAATATATAATGGCGTTCTGTTGGTTTCTTCAACACTATTTGATTGGAGTTTTTCAGCCTAGGGGGTATAGGAGGTTTAAAATCACAGAAATTCTACATGATGTAAGTAAATTTTTTAATAACTTATCTCTGACTTAAACTGAATAATTTCCACTGAACAGATCAGATTAGCAAAGCTTCACCCTGCACAGTTCTTCTTTCTTCTCTCTTGTGTCCAAATCGTGTACCATTAGTCGTCTCAGAGCGAGAGGAGGGCAGTCGACAGAGACAGAACGAGATAGAGAGGGGCGCCGGGGAAAAGCAGAGAGTGGGAACTTGTTTAACATGACATCTAAGTATCTAATTACCTCTGTGGCCATGTCAGCCTCCCAGACCAGTCTGTCGGTTTCACACATGCACCATCCCCGGGTCTCTGAGCTGGCCCCGGTGTGTCCTCTGGTGCCCTCTTGGAGTTCACAGCGCCAGTTAATGTGGTGCAACAGAAGTGAGTACATGTGAGGTCAGAAAAAGGATGCTGCAGAAATGGAAGATGGCTGTCCTGTTTGAAGGGCTTTAGAAGAGAGGATAGACATTGACTTTTCTGAGCACACACACATAAAATACATATATACATAAACCCACCTCCTCTTATTTATGTCAGATGTTACCAGTATCACATGTACTGTAATTGGCGCCTGCTCTGATCTATACCCTGGTGTCTTGCTGCTGCTCTCCCTGCCTTGGCTTTGGCATTCCACATATGCACATGGAAGGGCAGGGAGCTCTCAGAACAGAGCCATATTGCCAAATATAACTTATTGCATGCAAATATTAAGTCTCATTGACCAGAGTAGTGCTGACTAAAGCTTAGTTTATGCACAATTGAGGGTAAAAAAAAAGGTTAATTTAGTAAGCAAAAATGCATATTTATTAATATTCTGTATTTTTTTTTTAAGTTATATTTTTGGCCTTTTTGCCTTTATTTGATTGGAAAGTTGAAGAGAGACAGGTAACGTGGGGAGTAGAGAGCAGGGGCAGACATGCAGGAGATGGCCGACCAGCCGGGAATCGAACCGGCGACGCCTGCGACGAGGACTGTACCCTCTGTATGTGGGGCGCTTAGACCGCTAGGCCACCAGCGACCCCGACAGTCAAAGCTTTTAAAATGAAAGTCATGTTATCCTTTGAAATAGGGAAAAACATCCACACCGGTGACGCCATTTTTACTCTCTTGACAGTTTGTCACGGCTGTGCATGATCTTCTCGGTGTTTAATGATGGATTGCATAACCTCACTTACTGTGTTGGATTGGGTTTGCTTGTTAAAAAGTAAATGTTTGTTATTATCAGCTAAAACTGTGTTATTGAGATTATAAATACTTGTATATTATTTACATTCTTGTTAGATAATTTATCAAACCAATATCATGCCTCCCCGGTTTCTATCCTTGTTGATAAGAGCAATCTTTGTCCCTGTGTTTAAAAAAGTCACAGCAAGATGTCGTATATGAAGGGTAAATATTAATAACCTGAAGTATCTGGTTGCATGTTCTCTTTGAATTTATAGCCATACACTGCTGCTCTCCAGGCCTAGAAGAAGCAATATTAATATTTGACTTTATGCAACTGGTATCACCGCTGGAGTGCTCCTGCTCCTAAATAAGAGCCCCTGTTCCCCCGTCTCCATCATCTTCACTGTATTGTTTTCTCGAGCTTATTTTGGGGAGAATGATAAATGAAGATGAGGGTGTGCTGCCAAAGGTAGGCAGATGATTGCACAGGAGGGCGGTGTCTTTTGGGACAGAGCTCAACAAAGGGAATCTTTAATACACGGCTGACAATTTATGGATGTGCAGGCTGATGTCTTCCCATATAGTCATGTATAATTCACCCCTTCTTTTTAACTTTTTATGAAGTCGAAAGCACAGCATATTGTCCATTGTCATCAACTTTTCCAGCCTCAGTCCTTGTCTTCTTTTTTTACCGTCCTTCTTTTTTTTTAGTGATAAAGAAGAAAACAGAAAAGTGCCTCCAGGACAACACGGCTCCGTATTACCCAGAGTGCTCACAATGGTTAATGTTGCTGACTGTGAGGCTCTGTGATTTCATGCCGTGTCCACTTCTCTCAGTCATCACACTGTTTTCAGTTCCTTTCAAACATGCCTGCTGTTTGTTGGGGTCAGATTAGATAGAAGGAATGTTGGTAGAAGAGTCAAAGAAAGAAAAAAACACAGCCTGGATCTTTTGTTGCTCTGTTGGTGTGATCCTTTGTGCAAATCTCACCTTCTGTTGCCCCTGTCGGTAGTTTCTGAATTGTGAACAAGAGTGTACTTTTTTTTGCAGGTGCAATGTCTGACAATTCAGACAGCCTCAAGAGCTCTATACAGTGAAATATCACAGCATGGCCCAGGTGCATTCTTCACCATGGTAACTGTGTGCTGTGAGTCGCCGTCCTCTCCTTCAATGACTTTGTCTCTCTGGCTTTGTTTGTCCCAGTGGTGACATTTCATGCCTGTCAGAGCCGCTGTCTCTCCGGCAGGGCAGCGTGGAAAGTCTAAGTGTTAGCATAGTCGCAAGCCGAGTCTATTAAAGGCAAAGTGCTGTAATTCTTCCTTTCATGCCGAAGGCCTGCCTTCACTTTCAATGACACGCACAGTGATATGTGGAGAAAACCCAGCAGCATGTGGCGGCATCCGATTTACCACTTTAGGGTTGAGGTGCCCAATATAGAGCGTTTTAATTTTCCAGTCTGCTGCGTGGGATGCACTGTTTCAACTTGTGTGATGGGATGGCTCTCATTGTGTAGTGCCTTTTATGCATTTATAATTCGACAGATTCAGGTGTATCTCTGCCAGTTGTAGCTTTACAAGTGCTCTGTATGGCTTTAAGCTATTGTGGTCGTGATAAGTTGACTATGATGATAATAAACTTTTTTGTGTAGCACCTTTCAAACAGGAATAAAGTGCAGAGTGCTGTATAATAAGGGAAATATAATAAAATCAGACAGATAGACAGTCACGATTAGGATAGTGCAGTGGTTCCCAAAGTGTGGGTCGGGACCCCCTGGGTGGTCGCGAGACACAAATAGTTACATTTCCAATAAAATCTTGCAAAATTAACAATTTTCATTAGTTTTCTGTCTTTCTTTGTTGCCTGATGACGCCTAAGGTTAGGGTAAGTTCACAATGAATTAATAGAAGCCTCAGTAGCAGCACCACAGGAAATACAGCCAGGTGTGCATGTAGACCAGCTAAATGAAGTATGAAACAACATTTACTCACTTCGAGGGGGGTCACGAGTCATGGGTACCTTTTTATTTTGGGGGGTTGCGAGCTGAAAAGTTTGGGAACCCCTGGGACAGAGGGCCATACTAAATGAAAAGAAGAACATCCTATTGATAAAAAAAGTTAAATAAAAACTTAAAGATTACAATACAATGTATAGCATGAAGTACAAAATTAGCCCATTTAATGAATGCAAGATCAAAACAAAGATCAAAATTTAAACACATCAAATGCATAACATTGGGTCAATATTAGGCCCCTGATTATAATTGTAAAGCGCATATTAGGCTAAAAAATGACAGTATAATTTAAAGTGTAGAAAAGAAAAAAATAAACTCAACTAAATACAAACAATGGGATGCATGAAATAATATAACTATAATCTAGGCCACAGAGTACAAATAAATAGTTTGAATACAGAAAATTAAGTTTAAAAATCAACAGTGCAGCAGAAATGACAAAGATAAAAACTACGTTTCTGTGAGCAAGCTAAAGGCTAAAGTTGGAGCATACGTTGAATGCTTGTGTTTTTTGATAGCTAGCTCATGTCTTTGCCTTTTTGTCAGATAGCTAAAGGCTTAAGTTGTGGATTAAGTAATAAGCTCCTTTTTAAAGAGTTTGGCTAGCTTGCGTTTTGCCTTTATGTCAGCTAGCTAAAGGCTAAAGTTAAAGGATACGTTCAATGCTTGTGTTTTTTGATAGCTAGCTCATGTCTTTGCCTTTTTAACAGATAGCTAAAGGCTTAAGTTAAGAAATAAGTAATCAGCTTCTTTTTAAAGAGTTTAGCTAGCTTGTGTTTTGCCTTTCTGTCAGCTAGCTAAAGACTAAATTTAATGGATGAGTTGTGAGCTGCTCTTGAAAGAATTGAGCTAGCTTGCCCCTTTGCCTTTCTTTACGCTATAGCTAAAGGCTTATGTGAAGGTTTGAGGTATTAGCTTATTTTAAAGGAGTATAGCAAACCAGCATATTGTCCTTCCTGTTAGCTAACAGCTAAAGTGGAAGGAGAAGTGCTAGTTGTTGTTTCTTTGTGTGTGTGAAGAATTGGGCTAGCTTGCGTCTTTGCCTTTCTATAAGCTAGTTACAGGCTTGGGTTAATGAAGAAGTCATTAGCTTCTTTTTTAAAAAGTTTTGAGCTTTAGGAAGGTTGTTCCATAGGGTTAATTGTCAAAGGCTAAACCCGCAGGTGACTTTAAGATGGTCCTGGGAACCTTTTAATAATCCAGTGGCAGTGCATGTTAGCATGTAAAGGTGCTGCAGTAGCTTTGAACTCCCCAAACAATCATTCTGCATTTTCTTCCTACATTATTCCTCCTATGATTGATTCATGTCGTGGAGAGTTTCCTCATCACACCTTATAGCCTCCCTGTTTTCATTCCTCTCCACTATTTTCATCGTCCCAGCACCAAAAAGAGTGTACACAATATACCCAGCGTGCCCTTGTACACACACCTCCTCAAGCATTCTGTCAGAATGTCCAACGGCCCCAACTGCAAACAAAGAAGCTCCTCTGGATGTTTATTATGTATAGGTTTTTTTTTCTCCCCCCCCCGTATACCAGAGATTATATCCTTCGGGGGAGCCGGGTGAGCGAGATGGATTGTGGAGTGTGCATATTTGCAGAACGAAGGAGGAGGAGGCTTTTTTTGACGTTTCAGCGAGATGCACTGCCTTCATGGGATTGCATTACAGTCCCTTTGCCCCATGTTGTTTTTCTCTTCACATTATTGCATCAGCAAAGTAATGCAGACCTGGGTTAGGCATGCGCTTGGCTGAAACATTTTACCCAAGGATATAATACATCTCTTTGGCCTTTATGCACCTTGGAAGACCAACTCGCTCATAGAAAGACAATAACTTGTTTATGTTTCAGGCTTTTATTGCACGCTGCAAACTTGCTTTTCTTGTGGGTGGTATAATTGAGTCTGGGACTCCCATTGTGAGAGACGAGAGAAGTGTGGCTGGAAACCATCAGGTTTTTGGTAAACCTTTGACGCCACAGTGATTCATCTCCCTCACAACTGAGTGTCTGTAGATTTCTAGGAACTCCAAATGCAAGATTCTTGTCATCATCTCTGTTTGACAAAGCATAGAAAGTTCTGGGTGTCCCCTTTTTTTCTCAACATGAGAAGATTAACACTTTAGCATTGCCAGACAACCTAGAGAGAAGAGGCAGCAAAAGTTGAGCGAAAAACTTCAGCAAAGATATAATTGGTTTTAGAGCAAATTGAAATGAGAGTTTCACAAACCTTCCTTTTTAATCATTTAATCCTTTGAACTCTGCTTTAGCAATGAGCCATTAATGTTTTATCATCTTGTGTTCTTATTGCTTGTGGTTTGGTCAAAGGTTTCAAACCAGCACAACCTAAGCTTAAAGATAATGTTAGTCAATAAGCCGCAACCATTGGTTATTAATATGAAACTGTGAATACATTTGACAGTGATATCACAACCCCAGGACACATATAGTAAAGCCATAGCTTACTAGTGCATAGAGAATGTACTCTCTTGATATCAATGCATCACTATCATCGCTCTCTCTCTCTCTTATCCTCCTCTATCCCTCTTTCAAACCCCAACTCGGTCGAGGCAGATGGCTGTCTAACATGAGTCTGGTCCTGCTCGAGGTTTCTGCCTGTTAAAATGCAGTTTTCCCTACTGCTTTAACTACCTAAATAATGCGAGGTACAATGTTCATGGTCAATTAAGATGACATAAGACTGAGTCTTATCCTGTCTTGGTGCTGGGTCTTTGTTGATAATATACCATAGAGTACAGTCTAGACCTGCTCTGTTTTTAAAAGCGTCTTGAGATAACATTTG